>NC_050465.1:10659159-11004159 GCF_903995425.1 Onychomys torridus
GAGCCAGAAGCCTCAGAAATAGACTGGAATGAAAGTATTTCTAGAGTCAAATGGAAGTGAAAGCTCATGTTGTCCAAACTGCTGGCCTATAATTCTGACAGCATACAGACACACAACAGACATACAAAGAGAATACACAGAGACGTACCCAAATGGAGCAGAGAGACATAGACACACAATGACACAGAGACACACATATAAGACAGTCACAGATAAAGACGCAGAGACAAAATCACAGGACAGCCCTCAGGCAGGCACAGATTCAGATTCGTGCAGCAGAGAGAAGATGAAAGCCACAGAGACTGCAAAGCAGATAATTGACATTTGAATTCACACTTGTTTACACAACTACAAGGGGAAGTCCTTTTATTTCTTTCCTTTGTGCAACACCAATGCATTATTCATAACACAGAGTTAATTGCTAATGAGTCCAATCCAGGCACTGGATGAAGAGCTACAGGTAGTCAAAGGATGCCAACATAGGGAGAATTGATTTTCTTCAGAAGGAGCTCCTGCACAGAATGCTTAACCTCAAGTTGTCAGTCCTGGGAACCTGCACTTGTTCACGATGCAAAATGGACTTGGTGGATTATACATACATATATATGTAAGAAAAGCTAGAGAGGAGACCATGAATTTTGGAGGTGGACACAGATAGAGTTTGAGAAGGGATAGGGTGGTGTAGATACAGTGTTTATGAATAAAGTTCTCAAAAAATACAAAAATGTAAAACACAATCTACTATAGAGCAACATCAAAAAATTTAAGATCCATAAATGGACCCATTAGCTATAAAAGCCCATGACTATATAAAAACATTTCTTAAAACAGAATATTGTTAAAGAATGTAGTATGCACTCTGAAATTTACAGTAAATGTGCAAGGTGTAAAATACAATAAAGGAAGCATATAGGAAATAGAGGACAATAAGGGAGAAAAATGTTAAGTGAAGGAGAAGAAAAACAGGCATAAAGACAAATATCAGGAAGAAAAGAAAAGAAGATGAGATTACAAAAACTCAATAAGTAAAATGCAAAGACTAACAATGATTTTGCATTAATGAGAGACTTCAAAAGTTAAATTAGATAAATATAAGAAGAATGAGTTAAAGAAAATGGTGAGTTAAAGAAAATAAATAATATAAGGGTATTATTAAAAATACAGTAAAGAGAAAATTGGGGAAAAAGATAAAAGCTATATTGGGTAAATGAAAAGACAAAACATTGTTTTATAATGAAAACAACATGTGAACAAAATTAAGTGACTACGTTAAGGGGAATAACAAAATAGGTAGCTGGAAGTTTTCCTGTGTCCCACCTAGTCCACAGCCACTCAGACCCAAGTAAACGCACAGAGGCTCATATTAATTAAAACTGTTCGGCCATTAGCTCAGGCTTACTACTGACTAGCTCTTACACTTAAACTCAGACCATTTCTGTTAATCTATATATTGCCACATTTTCTGTGGCTTTACCTGTGTGCCATTACATGCTGCTCCCTGGATAACAGGCTGGCATATCCTGACTCAGCCTTCTTCTTCCCAGAATTCTCCTTGTCTGCTTACCTGCCTATACTTCATGCCTGGCTACTGCCCAATCAGCATTTTATTAAACCAGTGTACAAAAGCATTATCCCACAGCAAAAATAAAAACATAATTCTTTTGATACAATATATTCAAAATACTGATAACAATGTGATAATAAATAGAAGCAAAAGGAAGAAAAGAATATTGATAAAAACAATGTCTTTCTAGGTTAGCAAAGCTTGGATACTGCCAGTTTATACATGGTGATCATTCATTTGAATTTGTAATTCTGTGTTTCTTAAGTTTTATGATTTTCTTGATCCTGTATTAGGACACAAACACCTTCAAAGCTCTTTTTACTTCACTATCTTCCCTATTTGTATTTCAGGGTCCTATCTGGCCACACTTAGGGTATGAGATGTACAGGTTATTTCTCATTATTTGGTGATTCTCCGAGGGTAATTAATGGTCTAGCAGGAAGATATATTCTAAGTAGATTAGAAGTGTGTAAAACAACCACAAAACAGAGAACTATACAGACAGGAAAAATGTTTTCATAACATCTAGATTTCCTAAGTATTATCTACAGGGCTATATTTCAGAGTACTCTGGATCTAGAACAACTGAAAGTCAGCTATGTGGCTCAAGAGATTGCTCCACTGCTACCGTTAGATTCTGGATTGTGAAATCCCAGAGTTATTCTTAATTGATGAGATCTACTCCTACCTACTGAATGCAGAGTTATTTTCATCACTTTCACAGCTGAGCCCCTTACAGTCTGTACTTAACCAGCTTGTCAGGGCATGGCTCTTCCACTCTTCATGGCTGTCTCTTGCTCAGGTCCAGCAGCACGTCAGACTCAGACTCTCTGAGACTTGTGGGCGTCCCTGTTCTCAGGCTCCACTAGAGCTTAGTTTTCTACACTACGGTTTCTTTCCTGGCAACACTTGTGCCACAGCTCTTTGAGTCATATACATGCAGAACTCAGCTGAACTAAGCACCTGAGAATTCACCACTTCATTAGAAATTGCAGCTGGGTTAGAGGCCTGTGAAGACAGTGGGATTTCCTGATGGCCTCTACATTACCCTCTTTTCACGGGGCCATCTCAATCACATTTTGCCTGATGCCTCTGTTCTTTTTTTTTTTTTTTTTTCTTCTCTCTGTTCTGCTTGGCTCAACTTCTTAAAACTGGGTCATCTATAATTTCTTTAACTGTGTTTTTCAGATATCCCATCATTCTAAATTCCAACTGTCTTATTCCTTTTCTTGTTTGGGATAAAGTCCATTCTTTTTCATGTTGAGTCTTCCTAAGTTCAGCTTCCAGTTCACTGTCTTTACCCAAAAGTCTGTTATTTTTATAAATGATTTATAATACAGATTATATAGTTTTAAAAAACGCTGTGCATTACAGTATTTTATGAACATTTCTCCTTATGTTATTACATTTTATATATCATCTTGTAGCCAAATTAGTGAAGGAGAAACTAATTTTTAGCTGCTGAATACAAGAAATGCAAAACAATAAAGTTGCCAACTTTATAAAATAAGTCAACCTTAATTGTATAATATTAGACACCACTCTCATCATTGGCATATATTTAGATGGAGTGTTTAAATTCCCATATTAATCTTTACTATACCATATTAGTTCATTTATATATATATATATATAAAACACTCTGTAGTAAAATGAGAATATTGAAAAAGCAAGACAGCATAATATAATATATGTCTTATAATTTGTAGTCTAGCTATAAACAGTAAACAAAAATGGAAAATGCCTGACACTCCATTCTAGGAATTCATCTAGCTACCCAGTCAGAATCCAATACTTAATGTCACTATGCATTATGTCAGCCAGTAAATTTTAGTGGGATGATTAAAGAATGGCTACTAGCTTTTTAAAATTGTAATGAACTTAAAATTCATAAATCTGAAAATTTTAATTAAAATAAAGTCTATCTATAGAATGTGAACAATTAAAACGTGTACAAACATAAATATGCATAACCGTAATTATGTGACTTCCATGTAATCATTTAAAGAGAGAAATGAGAACGTTCTGCTGGCGCATTTAATAGTTTAAAACCCACTAAGACGGTAAAATTACTGGCCAGGGTTACTGTTGTACAAGACTTTGTATTAAAAATTCTTTGCTGTTAAAAATACTGTAAAGTCGGGTTGGGGATTTAGCTCAGTGGTAGTGCACTTACCTAGCAAGTGCAAGGCCCTGGGTTCAATCCTCAGCTCCAAACAAACAAACAAACAAACAAACAAAAAATACTGTAAAGCAAATGCCACCCTCCACTTTAGCTTCTTGAAGGGCAACACCCCCTTCCAGATGTTTGGTGTCAGAGGCTGGTGGGACAATCTTGTGGTCAGCTTGCCATGTGGACATTGAAGTCATCAATAGATTTATCTTTAAATGACACTTGGTGAGGAACTGTGAAAACAAGTTAGCTTAAAATATCTATTTAATTAGTCACGTAGTAAACACTCACTGACATCAATCTCATTTTTCAGGTGTTCCGGCAGGTTTTCTTAGTGCCATCCAAGGCATTTCTGCACTTCATTACAGAAAGAGATGAGCCTAATTATTAAACTTGGAGAACTTTGATCATCACCCTATTCAGAAATACAGTATCTGAGAATATAAAACTAATCAGTTCCGTGTTTTACTATCATATTCTACCAATGAACATAGCTTGAACCCATTAAATGAGTCAAAATAGATAAAAACAGACAGAAGCAACCAGTGTTAAGGCATGAGCAATCAAAGTTACATTTCATTTTCCCACTGATTTGCTGGGTAACTTTATTTGATTTCCACCAAGTCACATCGTATTCTGCTCTTAATCTTCTTTTTCAGCAATTACAGCTGAGCTTGCCAGTATCAGCAAATGAAGTGAACCAATAAATTGGATTGCCTCCACAATGGTTTACTCTTACCATCATATCTATTACATTACTGCTTGGAAACTGTTATCTGAAATAACATAAGCTGCACAAGTTCCCTCATTTGGATAAAGGACTGGATTTAAAACTTCATGTCCTTAGCTATTGAAATTATTTCTATATGCCTGCCATTTATTATGCTTTTTCAAATATGTCCTTGAAAGAATTGCATGGATCTGACTCCTGTATAAGATCAAAGTCAGCCCCTACTTATAATTCAAATCTGTGGGGGCTGTGTGTTTTACAGTTTGAGCTATAGAGCTCCAGAGTCAGAGAAACTTTGTAGTTATTTTTTTGTATTTTTATGAATGTTCCTAGTTCATTCTTGATAGAAGAAGTCTACAGCATATGTTATATGTTATAGTGGAATTTAGAAAACAACTTTATGAATGCAGCCAGATTTTCCACCTCTAAAGTGACTCTACCAGCAGATGTGTTAGAAGTCAAGGGTTCTGTCTCTCAAAGAAGTCATGACAGAGTTTTCCAGTTCTCAAATAAATAACAAGGCTTCCTAGTAAATAGAACCTATCATTTAATTTTTGTTCTTACCAGCTGAAGTTCAATCTTTTTCATTGTCAAAATATAAACAAAAACCAGGTAATTCGGCTGGTCCTTCTATGCTTACTAATTTTTATAAGTTCTTTTGGCTTTGTCACTGATTTCTACATTTTGACTGTAATAGACTTCAATTTTTTAAAAGCTGGTAGATAATCTGACTTTCCTGAACCTGTAGTCAAACATTTGTCATGAATTTTAGAAACTTATCAGTAGCTTTGGATTTGTTTCATTGTGGAATGTGTTGTTTATTTTGGTCTTGTTGACCTCAGTCTAGGATGTCATCTTACTCTTGTTCCTCCTGCTTTAACTCCAGAAATGGAGTCATTTGATAAGTATCCCCAAGGAAAGGAATGAACAAAGAGATTCTTAGAGATGCAACAGAATATGTAGGAAGTCTTAGTCAATCAAGTTACCATGCTGTGACCTATAATACCCATTTTTGATATGTTCTCAGAGTTTCCACCATTAGCTAATATTATACAGGTACTCCTCATGTTGCATGTTTTTAAAGCAAATACCTTGTTATATTATCCATGATGTTTCTAAACTCACGCTCCAATATTTACAACACATTTGAGTTTTAAATTGAAATGTTCACTCAGTGTTTTCAGATTGCTTTTTCCTTTTATTGCGTCTTACAGTTTCTTATTAAGACTATTACATGTGGTGTAACAAGTTATAAAAACTGTACTTAAATCTACAGTTTAATGTGGCATGTGAAATTTACCTGATAACATAATGTAAAAGGACCTAGTACATTGCCTTTTACTGTGAGGATCATGTCTATCAGGTATAAATAGTTCTTTGATCAGTGTTTTATCTTCAGGGCTTAGTGCCTATAATTTCCTCTAGTGTTTATGTGTTATTCTGTCCTACTCATATGTCTCCAAGGGACCAACATCAGTGAAATTTGTGTTACAAGGGTACACTTAGCAAGATAAGTTTAATTTTTTTTCAAAGTGGATGCACAAATTTACATGCATAAACTTGACAGTTATAGCTATTATTCTGAATTATGTGCTTAATATTATTCCATTACATTTAATAAGTCTACACAAATGTCACTAATGATTTACACTCTCAAACACTCTTGATATTTTCATTTCAGATGTATTGTTGTCCTTATTGTCTTACTTTTCTTTGAATTGTTCTTTCTCTTTTATAACTATTTTATTTAATATTCATTCATGTATATAATGTGTTTGGATCTAGAATACTCTTCTATTCTTCCAATTTTCCCTATTAACTGCATTTGATTTCTTTGTAATTAAATATCTATCACTCTATTTAGTATTTCTTCTTCTGTTCAGGAGAGTGTGGCCATATATTGGAGTATCAGTAGCTTCAATAAAGTACTAATTTCCAGGAAGTCTTTATTATCAATGATAGACTAAGTAATTGATTTCTTTGCCCTTGTACTTTTATATGTTTTACAAAATTAACTTAAATTAAATTTAAGTTTAATTAAAAAATCATGTTAACACACATTTTTCTGACTTTCATCTTTTCTAAAATCAAGTTAAATAAGCCACAACTGTGTTTAAACATAGAGGACTCTAATTTGGAATTAGCAACAACACTCTAAACAGTATTTCTTTTTGTTGTTTTACTGAAACAGTGGTAACTGACCAGTCATATCATTATACTTATAAGCAATGCTGCAGGTGATATGAAAGATCAATTTGTATCCAAATCTTTTGAAAAGAAATATATACAGTGATTAACTTTTCATTCTTGGAATATTGGATAGAGAGCCTTAAAGAGGAAATGGAGAAATCCCTTAAAGAAATCCAGGAAAACACAAACAAGCCTTGGAAACAAATAAAACTGTTCAAGACCTGAAATTTAAAATAGAATTAATAAAGAAAATATAAACTGAGAAAATTCTGAAAATGAAAAAAAATAGGAATTTGAACAGAAACTGCCATGGTAAGCTTCACTAACAGAATACAGGAGATGGAACAGAGAATCTCAGGTGGTGAAGATACAACAGAATAAATGGATACATTGGTCAAAGAAAATGATGAATCTAAAATATATCAAGGAAATCAAGGACATTATGGAAAGACCAACACTAAGTGTAACAGAAATTGAGAAAGGAGACAAAACCCAGCTCAAAGGCAAAGAAATTATTTTCAACAAAATCCTAGATGAAAACTTTCTTAACCTAAAGAAGGAGATGTTTATAAAGATAAAAGAAGCATAGAGAACAACAACTAGATTGGCCCAGAAAAGAAAATGCCCTCAGCACAGAATAATCAGAATACAAAACATTCAGAACAAAGGGAGAGTATTGAAAGTGGTAAGGGAAATAAAGACCTAGAAGCATATAAATGCATTCCCATTAGAATTTCACCTGACTTCTCAGTAATGACTCTAAAAACCGGAAGGACCTGGACAGATGGCCTGCAAACTCTAAGAGACCACAGGTATTAGCCCAGAGTTCTATATCCAACAAAATTTCAATCTCCATAGATGGAGAACACACCATCTTTAGCTACTGGGGAATTGCAAATCAAAACTACTTTCAAATTTCATCGTACACTAGTCAGAATGGCTGAGATCACTAACACAAGTGACAGCTCATGCTGATGAGAATGTGGAGTAAGGGGAACACTCCTTCATTGCTGATGGGAGTGCAAACTTGTACAGCAACTATGGAAATCAGTACAGTGACTCCTCAGAAATTTAGGAATTGATCTATCTTGAGACCCAGCTATAACACCTTTGGTCATATACCAAAAGGATGCTCAATCCTACCACAAGGACATTTGCTCAACAGTGCTCATTGAAGCTGTATTCACAATATCTAGAAACTGGAAATAACTTATATGTCCTTCAACAGAAGAATGGATAAAGAAAATGTCATGTGTTTACACTGTGGGGTATTAATTATATGTTAAAAAATATAATGAAATTTGTGGGTAAATAGATTAAACTGGAAAAAAATAACGCTAAATGAGGTAACCGAGACCCCAAAATACAAATATGGTGGGTATTTATTTATGTCATTAATTAAATGATAACCAAGCTACAATCCATAGATCCAGAGAAGTTAGGTAGAAAGAAGTGTTCTAGGAGAGAAACATGTATCTCCCTAAGATGGGGAAAGAGAATATAGATTTTATAGGTAGACTGAAGGATGGATGGGGAATGGTGTGAGAATAAGCAGGTATGTGGGGGAGAATGGGATGGAGGGAAAGAATGCAAGGAGAGATAGGTAGAATTGGGGACAAATTGGGGGTGGTGTGGAAATACAGTGCAATGGAAACTTCCCGGAACCTCTGAAGATGATCCTAGTGAAGACTCCTAGTAATGGGGGATATGGTGTGATATTGTGTTTGTGTTCTGACAAATAAAGTTTGCCTGAGTATCAGAGGGTGGAGCTAGCCACTAGTTAACCATAGAGGCCAGGCCTTTAATCCCAGCACTCTGGAGGTGGAGAGAGGAAGTGATAAGGCAGGGTAAAGACAGGATCATGCTTCATCTGGCATCCAACATTTTGGGCATGAAACCATGACCCTAGGATTAAGAGTCCCATGCTCTACCAACTTAGCTAGCGTGGCCAGATGAAGCATGAACCTACTTAGTCTTATCAATAAAAACAAGGAGCCAGATATTGGGGTAATTACCTAAAAGATCAGAGAAGCAGAGAAGTAGCCACCAGAGACTTTTTACCTCTCTGGATCCTCAAACTGAATGGGTGGAGATCCTATCTTTGCCCTGCCTTATCACTTCCTCTCTCTGCCTCCAAGTGCTGGGATTAAAGTCATAAGCCACCATCATCTGGCCTCTATGGTCAACTAGTGGCTACCTCTGCCCTCTGATCTCCAAGCAAGCTTTATTTGTCAGAACACAAACAAATTTTTACACAACAGGCAGATACAGAATCTCAGCTGGCCATCTCTTGTAGCCAGGCAAGGCTTCAAATGTCTGGACTATTATATATTCAGTTTGATGTTGGGCTAGGGGGTTCCTGTGGAAATCCCCAAACAACCCAGGCTGAAACTGAGACAAAGGTTTGCTGTCTGAAAACTGACAGAGGGGGCACATTGTTGAGATCAGTATCCATGCAACTCATTGAGCATGGAGGAGTTGAGCTGGTGCCTGCATGGAGCCTTCACTCATTTGTTCTAGTCTGTTTGGTGAGGAAAGTTATTTTGCAGGCTACTGGAAGAGGAATGTGGACCACAAAACCTTTGACCCACAATCTGTCTTGCCTGCAAAATATGCTAAGGCAACAGTGGTACAGAAATTGTGGGACTAGTCAACTAATGTTTGATTTGACTTAAGGTCCAATCCATGAGAAGGAAACCATGCCTGGCATTTCTTGGATAACCAAGAATCAGTGACTATATAGCCCAGAGAACTAGAGCAAACCAGCATTACTGGTTTAAAAAAACAAAACAACAAATCAATAAAATGATCCCAAATATTTTGTTATATTCATAAATCAGTGCCTTATCCTGTCATCACGAGACTTTCTCCAGGCTCAGATCAGAACAGATGCAGAGACACTGGATGGCAGTGGTGCATGCCTTTAATCCCAACACTTGAGAGGCAGGGCCAGTTGGATCTCTGTGAGTCTGAGACCAGCCTGGTCTACAGAGTGAGATCCAGGACAGACATCAACGCCACACAGAGAAACGCTGTCTCGAAAAAAAAAGTCCAAAAAAAAAAGCAAACAAACAAACAAAAATAAAAACACAGATGCAGAGACCCACAGCCAGACATTACAAAGACAGAGAATCTAAACTGGAGGTCTCCATCAAATTCCCCTCCCCCCCAAGAGCTCTCCGGGAATCCCAGGGAAGAGAAGGCAGAAAGGTGGTAAGAGTTAGTGGGAATGGAAGATACCAGGAGAAAAAGGCCCTCTGAACAAACAAACTAAGCAAGGCACACATGAGCTCACAGAGACTGAAGTATCAAGCACTGTGGACCTCACCACATTCCTGCATATATACTACAGCTATCAACTTAGTATTTTTATGGGGCCCCTGACTGAGAACAAGTGGGTATCTGATTCTGTTGTCTGCTCTTAGGACTTCTTCCCTCCTTTTGGGTTGCTGTGTTCAACTTAGATATGATACTTTTTGCTCCATCTTATTATATTTTACTCTGTCATGTTTGGTTGTTACCTCTTAGAAACCTGCTCTTTTCTATTGAGAGGCAGAAAGAAAGTAGGTCTGAAGGGGAGGGAAAGTGAGGAGGAACTGTGAGGAGCTGAAGGAAGGGAGATTATAATAAAGATATACTGTATGTGAAAAGAATCTATTTTCAATAAGAGAAGAAAAAATGACAGACAGAGCCTCTAATGTCATTGAGTCATAGTAGCAAGCAGCAGGCTTGACATCAGGAAAGGAATACAAAGATCAAAGCTTGAACTTAAAGTATGAAACAGAAGAAAAAACAAAACTGGAAGCAGGCAAGTATTTTTAATTCTCAATACCCATACACAGTGATGTAAGATTTCTAACAGGGTGTTACCTGATAAATCTCCTCAAACAGTACCACCCTTGGGTACCAAGTATTCAAATATCTCACCCTACAGAGAACATTTTAATACAAACCACTATAGCAGATATAACTATCATAGATATAGCTAATACTGCACCATCTTGCTTATTTTATTATTATGAATATGTGCTGTGGATATCTCTCTGTATAAATAAAATGCTGATTGGTTAGTAGCCAGGCAGAAAGTATATTTAGGTAGGACAAGCAGAGAAGAGATTTCTGGGAACAGAAAGGCTGAGTCAGGGAGACACTGCCAGCTGCCACCATGACAAGCAACATGTAAGGTACCAGTAAGCCACGAGTCATGAGGTAACATATAGAAATGGGTTAATTTAAGATATAAGAATGGTTAACAAGAAACCTGAGCCATTAGGCCAAACAGTTTAAATAATATAAGCATCTGTGTGTTTATTTTATAAGTGGGCTGTCGGACCTCTGGGGCTTGGCAGGACCCAGAAAGCAAACTCCAGCTACAAATATGTAACTAATGATACCTCTATTTCATGTGCTGATCCTATGATGAAAAGCTATACCACAATATCCGCCTCTGGAACTAAGACATTTCAGAGAGATTAACTCAGAAATTGCTAATTTGAGTGCACAATGTGATTACATGTGGACACACTGAAAACACACTTATCTAAACTAATTGGTTACTTACCTTGTCACCAATGACTGTAGTCAATTTTTAGTGAAACTGTTTGGTCTCTGGCAGTACTTAGAAGACAAGCTTGATCATCCAGTGCCACCTAACAATTAAAGAAATCAGAAATGGTGAGAAGCCACAGGTGAGGTTTATTCAAGGTGGTCCCTTTGGAAGAGGTGAGGCTCAGTAATGCCAAGTCCACATTGAGCTCAGGCTTTGTCTCTGCCCCAATTATTCTATGTTTTTTCCAACAGCAGATTATGAATGGCCCAAGGATGTCTGTTTTACAAGCAGCTTTGACTCAGTTTTCAGGATGGAAGATGACTTTGTATCTGGTGGACATGAGCTGCAGTACCTACCTGGCATCACATATACAGCACGGACTAAAAAATTGGTCCCCTTTGAGATTAAAATTGGTGCTAGCGTATATGTTTATCAGAGTTAATTAGGTTTGTAGAAGCACATGGGTGTATTAAAATCATATCAAGATCAGACTCCAGAACTTATCTGACAAGCTGAAGGAAAAGGATCAAAGCCCTTTACCTCCATGCCATAAAGTGGTGGACAGCTTGGACTGTGATGGCACCAACCGACCTCTCATATGACACCTCGTGTGTACATCAAGGGGCCACAAAACAAAGAACTGTTGACTGTCCCAAGGGCTTTAGGTCAACTGGGTTACACATGTTCGTATAGTCTACTCATATTGCCACCTGCCAGTAGTCTTGTTTACTTACATAGACCTGTCACCCTCCCATTTACCTGTTATTTCCTCCGTAACTATTCCTACCCTATTATCTCTCCAACTGAACTTGACTGCACAGCTCAACCCTGACTCTCTATAAAGACTGTACAACAGTAGCTGCAGGACCTTTTGAGAGACCCCAGCATGTTTGTTATCTTACTCTACAGGGTCCTTTAGATTTCCATCATCTTTCAAGTTCTGCCTTATCAGAACCCTTAAAATTTTTTTGAGATATCTTGCCTCTTTATATTGTTAGTGTTTTTGTAACTATATATATGTATAGTATGATATGCAATTGTGAACTGAGTTATTATTAGTAACTGATATTGGAAGACATGAATATGCTTTCCTAAGGCAAGGCAATCAGAGAAATCAGGAGTATCTGGAAAATTGCTACCAAATGAAACTTCAGTAACTTGTGAATTTCCTTTTAATCAGTTAATTTGTAGTATTGTGGAAAGCCATAGATGTGTTTGTCTATATTTCTAAGAGCAAGCTCACAACACTCAAGGTACTGGGGCTGAGTTTTCAGTTTAAATACAGTTAGTGTTCTTTCAGGGACCAGAGGTCTGCATAATTCAACAGTTCTGATTAAGGTACAGTCATTCCCATCAACTACTCTATTCTGGTTCCACAGGGTGGCCCAGGGAAACACTTATCACTTTCATCCATTGAGGACATCAATCTAGTTTGTATAAGGTGAACAGTTTCACCAAGGAACACAGTGTTCTTTCTGCAGCTTCTTAATCTGACCAAAGAATTTAAAGAACAAGGCTCAGAAGGAAGCTGAAGGACAATTTTATTACAATTGGAGAATGAAAAGGAATATGTAGCAGGTCAGGCAGCTATAGCTATTAGTGGCCTCCAGGAGATGAAACACAGGTAAAAGATAATGTACACTTTCTGAGTTAGAGCTTAAGAACAGCCCAAAGAGGGGCTGGAGAGATGGCTCAGGGGTTAAGAGCACTGGCTGTTCTTCTAGAGGTCCTGAGTTCAATTCCCAGCAACCACATGGTGGCTCCCAATGATCTGTAATGAGATCTGGCTCCCTCTTCTTGCCTAAAGACATAAATGCATACTGTATACATACGAAATTATTTTATTTTATTTTTTTATTATTATGTGTTTTAATTTTATACATCAGCCATGGGTTCCCCTGTCCTCCCCCTCCCGCCCCCACCCCACCTTCTCCCCAGCCCCTCCCCTCCATTCCCATGTCCTCCAGGACCAAGACTCCCCTGGGGACTCACTTAAACCTGGTGGATTCAGTACAGGCAGGTCCAGTCCCCTCCTTCCAGGCTGAGCAAAGTGTTCCTGTGTAAGCCCAAGGTTCCAAACAGCCAGCTCATACACTAAGGACTGGTCCTGGTCCCACAGCCTGGGAGCCTCCCAAAAGGTTCAAGCTATTCAATTGTCTCACTTATCCAGAGGGCCTGATCCAGCTGAGGGCTCCACAGCCATTGGTTCATAATTCATGTGCTTCCATTCGATTGGCTATTTGTCCCTGTGCTTTCTGCAATCTTGGATTCAACAATTCATGCTCTTGCAGTCCCTCCTCCTTCTCGACAGTTGGACACCTGGAGCTCCACCTGGGGCCTGGCCAAGGATCTCTGCATCCACTTCCATCAGTTATTGGATGAGAGTTCCAAGACGACTGCTAGGGTGTTTAGTCATCTGATCATCAGACTAGGTCAGGTCAGGCCCTCCCTGGACCACTGCCAGCAGTCTACAGAGGATATATCATTGTGGATGTCTGGGGACTTCTCAAGCACTCTGCCTATTCCTGTTTGTGGAACAGCTGAAAGACTGTGAGCAGAGGGATTTGGTGTGTTAGTAAAAATTTGGGGGTTGACATTTGGACCCCTAGTCCTAATAAGCTGGTCTTGGTCACTCATCCTCAATAAGACAGTAAGTGAAAAGAATTTGTACTCAACAGAGGAAAGAGATTTATGTTATGAACAAGGTGGGTGAAAATGAGTTCTTGACAAGCCCCTTCCTCAAGTGTATCTATGAGGTCTTGATATTAGATATAAACTCAAGATGTATGTCTGACTCTGCAGTCATGGTCAAAGTATAATCCACTCATCATAAATCCATCACAACTGCTCTTCTTGTATATTGTCAGCACTATATAACTTGTCTTTTTAGACCAGCTCCCCTCTTTGTGGCTCCTGGGCACCATCTTTTTTACCTTCTCAACATGAAACTCATGGGAAAGCTCCAGTTCTTTGGGGTTCAATGATCATCTGATAAGTGAAAAGAAGGGCACAATATGCGTGGTGGGGAGGAACTTCTTAAGAGAAAGATTTGGAATGTCAAAAGTTTTATTACAAGCAGAGCAAGGCTTTTTGTCAGTGCCTGCAAAAGAAATAAAGGAGCAGGATGAAAAAAAATGTTATTCTAGAAAGTAAGCAATCTTAGCAGTCAGGCTCTGTAAGCACTACATAAAAGGAAAGTTCTTTTGGATACTGCAAGTGCATATACCATTTATGGGTTAATTATTGCTCCCATTTTCTCAATATGTCTTTGGGTATATGAATTTCCTTGAAGTTTCTAGAACAGACAGTTTTATGAAGGATAGTTTACTATCTGAGTAGCTGTCAGCCTAGTTTGGAGTCTGTGTGTGTGTGTGTGTGTGTGTGTGTGTGTGTGTGTGTGTGTGTGTGTATGTGTGTGTGCATGTGGTGTGTGTAAAGTATAGATATTGGTACATGGAGGGCCAAGTGTAATGTTGGAAGTCCTCTTAGATCATTATGTCTTTTATTTTATTATTTTTTAGCAGAGTCTTTCAGTTGAATCCTAAGCTCACCCAAAGAGCTAGCTAGTCAGATTGCTCTAGGGATCTTCTATTTCCACGTACCTAGGGATAGATTTATAGATGAGTGGTACCTCAATTGTCCTCCTTAGAATTTGAAATGCTATGTATCCTTTCAACCATTTCCCCAACCTTGGGTTGATTCTTAAAGTAGACAATAACATACCCTTGTGATCTTATCAAGTTCACTGATCTTTGAGCAGTTCAGAATGCCTTCTTGCTTACTCAGTGTCAGAGATATAAATCAGATCTCATTCTTTGACCAAAGATTATTCAACTGATAATATAATCTATTAACATTTTCTTTTTAAATCATAAAATAGCAAGGATTTAATAGTAGGAAACAAACTTCCCTTGATATTCTTCAATGAAATACTGGTACCTCTAGTCCCCTCTCTTTCATATAACATGTTACACTTGAAGGATGGGCAATTAGGATGCTTCCTCCTTCATTTTGCATAGTATTATAACTTATAAGGAGGGTGAAAGAGGTACTTTTCTTTCTTTAAAATTAGTGTTATCATAGATTGTAGCATGATTCTTAAAGAGTCTTATTAATAAAATCAAACCCGAGGCAGGTTGTTGGGGTGAATGCTGGAAGATCAGAGAAGCAGAACAAGCCACAACAACTATCTCACCTTGCTAGTTCCTCAGGTGATCCTGTTTCCTCAGGCTGGAAGCTTCTGAGTCCTCCTCCACATGAATCTCAGCTGAACTGTGTTGCTCCAAAGCCTGAATGCTTAACCAACCAAATGCTTAACTGACTTAGTGCTTTACTCCTTAGTTCCTGGTCCTCATGCCTTATATACCTTTCTCTTTCTGCCCCCACTCCCAGGGATTAAAGGTTGGGTTTCTGGGATTAAAGGCATGGGTCACCATGCTGAGCTGTTTCTAAAGTGGCCTTGAACTCAGAGATCCTATAGCTCTGCCTCCCAAGAGCAGGGAATAAAGGTGTGTACCACCACCGCCCAACTTCTGCTCTAGCTTGCTCTAGCCACCATTTCTGGCTCTGTTCTAGTGGCTATCTGTTCTCTGACCCCAGATAAATTTATTAGGGTACTCAATATTGTTGGGAACACAATACCCACCACATTTCCCCTGTTTTGGTCTAAAATTTAAAAAAGCTTATAACTAATACAAGAACAACTATCCAATAAGTATATGCAATATACATAGTCAAGTTTACATTAATGATGTCTAGTCCATTAACATTTTACAGATTCAGATAAACAATTCCATTAATATGTAACAATGTCTAGTCCAGTAATATTTGATAAACTCATACAAAAAATTTTTCATTACTTATCCTATTTAAAACAAATAGTTCCTTTTTTAAAAAGTAGATTCCATAATCTCCCTTTTTATCTTATCATATCCATATTCTCTCTTTTCATAATAGATTCAATAATGTACCTTTTGTCATCTTTCTCTTTCTCTTTTTATAGTAGATTCAATGATCTACCCATTTATCCTATTATTTCTTTATCTTTTTTTCTCAGAGTAGATTCAGTGATCTACCTCATATCTATAGTCTGCTTTTTCTTTCTTTCTGTCTTTTTTTTAAACCTCAACTCTATTTTTGGGTTAATTGTCAAGTCATGTATCATTTGTCCAGCCGCTGCATAATGATAAAGTGCAGGGCTTGTTTCAAGTCCTTGTTCAAGTAGTCTGTCAGGCTGGATCATCTCAGCCAGTCGTCTTGAAATTGTCCTGAGCAGTTTGTAGTCCAAAGTCGATCTTTCCATGCTGTTAATGGCTTTACCATAGTCCACATGAATTCATCTTTGTAGGGTCCCATCATCCTTTTGAAGATTTCAAAGTTGCTGTTAGGTGTGGCCATGATTCCCTTTCGATTTTTTTTTTCTTTTTTGTGCCTCCTCTGTAGTTTGGAGCAATCACAGTCTGATAAATGTCTGTCTCTCGGGACCATGAACGTTCTTCCCTAGAAGAGAAAATCTTCACAGAAATTTCTCCCCAGCATTTCTCTTGCCAACCTTTTCCAAACTGACCTTTGCCTATGCTTTCTTGTAACACGCTGGTCCTGGCAATTCTTCTCTGAACAAGCAGCAGTAAATTCTTTGTTCCAGGTAGCAGTATCACCGAAGTCACCAACACGATGAGAAGCAGCTGGCAACTCAAAGCAGCAGCCATTGCCTCCATGGTCCCACTGACACTGTTTGTGTTTCTGCCCCAGCCGAAGCTTCTCCTAGGCTGGCTTCAACTCAGGATCCTCCTGCCTCTGCCTTCTTCAGTAAATCCTACCAGCATGTTCTAGTGGCTGTCTGTTCTCTGAGCCCAGATAAATTTATTAGGGTACACAATATTGTTGGGAACACAATACCCACCACAATAGATACAGAAGATGGGTTACTAACATAAGTAAGTAAGATATGAATGGGAGACCGTCCACGCTCAATGACCCTCAAGTCTTCTATGTCTGATTAGCTGCTTATCACCTTCGGTGATAGAGCTTCAACTTCATGGCTAACTGTCCTCATCTTGGGGTGATATGTCTTGGGAAGTTTTTCTTTTCCTAGATTCCAAGGTGACTACTGTAGGTTTATGGCAATGACCTACCTCAGTATCATCACCCACAAAAAGGGAAAAGGGAAGTTAAACATATACTCTTCTAGGGATTAACAAGCATCAACTCACCAAGGTAAGCAGATATCCCAAAGTCAGGAGAACAGAAAAATGACAGTAATAATACCAGATATGTGTGTTGACTTTAGTTTCCTGTGTTGGCCTCAGTGAGCAAAAGAGCTTCTGAGTTTCTGTTTATGGTTTCTGCCTTTAAAACCTGGAGATTCTTGAGCCGGGTGGTGGTGGTGGACGCCTGTAATCCTAGCACTCGGGAGGCAGAGGCAGGCAGATCTCTGTGAGTTCAAGGCCAGCCTGGGCTACCAAGTGAGTTCTAGGAAAGGCGCAAAGCTACACAGGGGAAACCCTGTCTCAAAAAACAAAACAAAACAAAAAACAACAAAACAAAACATCTGATACACAGACACAGACACACACACCCCCCACAAATTTGGCAATGTTGAACAGCACAGTTACTTCACCAGTTCATTACGCTACCTTTTTCCAAGTACATAGCAGTGTTTATTACCTTCTGAATATAATTTATCTTTTCATGCATAGAATTTTTTCGTTTCCCCTGTTACTTCTTTTCTGTTCTTATAAATCATTAACAGTCTGAATAATGATGGTAAATATTACAATGGGTGAGCAAGGAATGAATTATTGCAAAAATATAAATGACTTTTAAAGTAACCCATTAAGTAAGGGAGAACTGGAGTGCTAAGTGTATCTATTTTGAATCATCCTTGGAAATTATAGTTTAACAATATACTCTTTCTTTAAGAATGACAATATCTCATCTTTACCTATGTTATTAAAATATGCCAATGCTGTATGAACTCTTTGAAGGCTTACTGATTAATCTCATTGTTTCATGTATGCTAAATTAGGCCATAGAACTGTATGCACATAGATTCGCTGTACTAGCAGTACATACACTATTTCGTCTCATTTCTTTGTGAATTACACTGTTGAGAAACAGCAAAAGGTAAATCTGCACAAGTAGGAAAATCACTTACAAAACTTTAGGGCAATTGTTCTTAACCACCCTAATGCTGCGACCCTTTCATATGGTTCCACATGTTGTGGTGACCCCCAACCATAAAATTATTTCACTGCTACTTCATAACTGTAATTTTGCTAATGTTATGAATTGTGATGTAAATATCTGACATGCAGAATATCTGACATGTGACCCTCCAAAAGGATCATGGTCCACAAGTTAGGAACTTTTATTTCAGGAAAAAACAAACAAACAAAAAACAAAAACATGTTTGTTCATGTACCACTGTACTCTCCTCTTAGGAATGTTGTATAAATTTGAGCTCCAAGAAATGCTGCAAATTAGGTGGAAATATTTTGAATAAAAGAACTAGGGGTGATATACAATTTTCTCAGCAAGTATATACAAAACCAAATGTAAATGTATTTAGCAACATGTCGATATAATTATATTATGGGGCACTCCTTAGTTATTCTGAAAACTCTGTTCTTCTATTCCCCAAAGAGGAAAATTTGGACTGGACATAGTAAAAGTTCAAATAGTCTAGAATTTAAGTAGAGCATACAAGGAAACAAAATTATACTCTTTTTTTAATATATAATTAATTTTTTTTTATTTCCTTTTACATACCAACTCCTGTTCCCCTCCCTCCTCTTTTCCTATTCTCCCCCTACCTCTGTCTCACCCCCATCCCCTCTTCACAGAGCATAAGACCTCCCTTGGGTAGTTAACTGCGAGGCATTTACCCACCACCCCCACAGAGTGGGAACAGCAGGAAATATTAGATAGAAGGATTTAGATTGTGGACATGATCAGATAGAAAATAAAGGATAGCCTCGAGAGGGCCTGGAACCTATTCTGATGAGCCCTCACTGTCTCTGCCCCAGGGTATTTATAGAAACGTCAAGTGGGTAGAGCAAAAGACCTCCCCCCCAACACAGTCAGTGCAGGCCATCTCAGACACCTGCACTCAGGTCCATGGTCCAATCATCCTCTCTATGTGGACCTGCTGGGCAAAGCCATGAGGAACCTGAAAAACAGTATCCCACAGTTACCAAAGGCTGTCATGCCATGTTGGGAACAGACCTAGCCCATCCTCTCTGCTGAGTAAAGCATCATAGGGAATGGGGTCTAAAAGGCCAGTTCATATACCCAGGATAAGTCCTGGTCCCATTCCCAGGAGACCCACAAACACACCAAGCCACATAATTTTCACTCACATGCAGAGGGCCAAGTTCAGTGCCTTACAGGGTCCCCAGCTGTCTGTCCAGAGTCCATGAACTTCCACTAATTGAGTCAGCTATTTCTGTGGTTTTTCCCATCATGATTCTGACCCTCCTTGCTCTTACAACACTTTCTCCCTCTCTTCAGCCAAACTCCAGGATCTTGGCCAAGTGCTTCACTGTGGGTCTCTGCATCTGTTTCCATTAGTTACTGGATGTAGGTTCTATGATGACAGTTAGAGTAGACACCAATCTGAGGGCAGGTGAAAGCTAGTTCAATCACCCTCTCTCTACCATTGCACATTGATGCAAAAGTATATTCTTTAGAAAAGAGAATACTGGGGCAAATATCAATGGCCACTATCCTGGGAGTCCTGGACCTTATATTTCTCTTTTCTGTGCCTCCTCCATGATACCTCCTCTATCTGGATTCTTCTAGGAAAGAGGTATGATTTTCTGAGAAACCTATTTAACTAAGAATTCAGTCTGATATATGCAAATATTGAAGATACAAGACAATGTATAATAATTCCTAAAACTGGCAAGTTAAACCAGAAAAAGGGAAAAGAACACTACGTATGCTCTCCAGCAGAGGCAGTCTTGAGGTTGTTTTAATCTGATCTAGTTTATACAAAATACCTCCACTGTGCCTTAAGTATATTTTTGGAGCCCTTGCCCATAGCTAACACCATTATCTTTATATCTTGTCCACCAGTCTGTAGATGTAACCATCTTGTTAAATAAGAAACACAGAGCCAAATACAGAATTAATAGTCAAGAGGTCAGAGCAACAACTGATAGCTGAAAACCTTACCCTTCACTGCTGCTGCTGTCTTTCCTCTCCACAAGAGGCCACTTCCTGTGTGCTATCATTTTTATAGACTTTCTGTTCTGCCTTCTCATTGGTTGTAAACCCAACCACATGACCTCCTCATCACTGCATGTCTGTACAGACCTTCAGGTCTTCTATGGTTGGTATTGAGATTAAAGGCGTGTGTTGCCATGCTGGCTGTATCCTTGAACACACAGAGATCTGCCTAGCTCTGCTTCCCAAGTGCTGGGATTAAAGGCATGCAACCACCACCACCCAGCGTCTGCTATAGATTGCTCTGACCCCAAGGCAACTTTATTAACATACAAATAAAATCACATTTCAGTACAAATAAATTATCACCACACCAGTCCACCATCATTTTATCTGTCCACAGTACTTCAGGGATTTAAATGTGCTACCAATTGTTCTTATATCTTATTACCAAAGGCCTGTTAGTCATTTTCTCTTGGAGGTAACTTCCTACCTAACAACTGGAAATGTGGAAGTTTTCATGGTGCAATTCTAAGCAACTAATTAATTCATGCAGAATTATCACTATTTTCTGTGCCTGAGCTATGGTTCAAATTCAGTGGCAACGTGTGCCTTCTGATACTTAATTAGCTAAATCCATTTTAATAACTTTATAGTAAAGTTAGTATTAAATTATTTTATGGTCTTTAGAGTTTTTATTCTATATAACTATACTTTTTATGTCAAGGTGTAATTTTTATTTCAAATTATTGCATTTCTTATCTTTTAAAGGCAACAAGTGTGAGGGAAAAAGCTAGCATATAAAATATATTAATCACTCTCTTATGGCACAGAAGCATTTTTATGCATGTTAAGCCAAGGGGTATAATTATGACATCTTCACATTTATAGTCACAGCCCGCTGTTTAATTGTTTTTCAAAACTATGTGCTTTGCATTACCATAGGCTGCTCACCTTGCACTGAGGCCGGTGTTAATACAAAGAAATGGACGTGGACAATGGAGATGTGTTAAGTGAATATTGTTACATTTTATAACTTATAAAATTTCATACCCAGTAAACCTGTCAAACAGATGTTTTTATAGTCCTTTGATGGGGAGACACTTGAACCATAAGGTCAGTATTGGGAAAAGAAAAAGGCTATGGATGTGGGCCAATGCCTCTGGTTGTTTCTTTTTGTAGATAGTTGGAATCTTTAATCTTTAATTTTAAACTAATAAGCTTAAGATTGATGGAACAAAATAGTTTTGTGCTCTCATAATATAAAGTGGTTTCAGTTCTAAGTTCTTTATGATTGGAAAGCTGAACAGAGATAGGTGACCTGTTATTGCTCTCCTGTTACAGGCAGTAATGATGACAGCAGTACATTTCAGATGGTACTCTCAGATCTTCTGTAGGGGACAGCTGTCTCTGGGATGGGTTGGGAAGAATCACCATAGAAAGAAAATAAATGCCACATTTTCTTAGCATGGTGCCTCATTTGTTGTTATGGTTATATACATTAGTCCATGGTCTCTATAAACACTAATTTTTAGGAGGATGTTATGTCCATGGATATTTTTAAATAAAAAGGAAATATATCAAAAGTAATTTTAATATGTCTAATACTCAGACACTGGAAGGAAGTTCTGTAAACATACTTCTCGATTTTACGGTACAGATCTGAGTGTTTGAAACATGGATTGAGTGGCACTCATGGGAACTAGAGATATGGGTGTTTCAGAAAAGCAGTTGGTAGCCTGTTAATTACCAACAGTTTATAGCAAGCCAGACAGAGGGGAGCTAGTATCTTCTGAGAGAAATCCATAAATTATTCCTAGTAAGTATTAAAGCATTGCAAATATACAGTTTCCACAACTGTTTTTCTCTTTTTCACAGGTGTCATAAATAGTATGTTTTCATTTGCAAAGTAGTATCCAAACACAGGATAAATGGATACTTCCCTAGGACTTGCTTTTATGTTCATTTATTTCTTTCCTATTTTGGTATTGTAAATTCATGCTTTTTCTTATTTAAATTCATTTTCTTTCTCTTTAAGAATAAGGCTTAAATCAGTATTCACATGCAAAAAGGCTAGTTTATTAGAATAATGGATTTAAAACCAAACCAAATGAAATGCTACAATTGCAAAAGGTTTTTTCCTTCACAGTTGAAAATAAGAAAACTGAATTCATATTTAACATTTTATTTGTGCAACCAGTTCGGATATTAATTTAGTCTTTAAGAATTTTTTCTTCGTGGTGAAAACCGCATTACAAATCAGTTTGTATCCACCCCCAACTATAGAATAAAAAAAAAAAAAGACTTCTTTATAAAGTCAAAGAGACAAAGTAATTTTAAAGATGAAATCACTTGCTAATCATGATTGTAGGTGAGCTTACATTGGATCACAGATGATGATTAGTAGGAATCCATGTACAACCTTACAGTCATGACTGTCTTATATATAAATGGTAATTTCAATATCAATTTCAGAAGTATTTTGTGTGTGCAGGTGTGAAAATCAAACACAATATAGGAATTAGGTTGTGTCTGGTTAAAAAATCATATTAAAAGAACTACAATTTGATGAGTACATTTAATGTAGTTTAATCTTGATTTCATCAGTATTTCTCAGAAAAAAAAATCACTGTATGTCATGTTAAGCAAACAAGGTTGACAAAGACATCACTAAAGGGCCATAGTTTCTGTCATTGTTATAAATGGTGAATGTTTCGTATATTGTGTTTCTACCAGCTGAGTAGGTTTGCTAAATGGTGAAGTTGAGGAATTTTAGTAATCAAGGTATGTAAGAATGGCAATGTTCCTGGAATAATTAAACTAGGCAGCAAAACTTGGATCAGGAGAGCTAAATCTTTTACTTTACCAGATTATTAAGTTTTTCTTGTTGAAAATGGCGGAAGGTTTCTGTAACACAACAGAAGAATGGAAAAATTTAGCAGACCTGAACTTCCTAAGACAAGTCTCTCGTGATTTAGTAATGTACTTTCTTTCTACTACTCACATAACCAGGTTTGGGAGCTGTAAGACAGTGACCAGATGACATTCACTGCAATCAATTTTATTTGCTGTAATGTGGCTCTTTTTCAGTTGATATTATAAGATGAAGAAAATCTGATAAAATGTTTTCTTGGAAAAAAAAAAAAACTGGAAAATTGGTGCCCCAAACCACCATGATCCAGGAACATGGTTATATGTGCTTTCTCTAGATGGGACATCATGTCTTTTCATTGTTATCTTTCCCATTCATTCCTATTGTCATAAAAAGAAAAACACAAGGGAAAAAGGAATGGGCCTTTTCTCCCAGTTCGGGTTTGCCTATCCAGCTAAGAGAGCCTAAAACTTTAGATGCCACTGATAGAGACTAAATTACGCACATAAAGAACATGTTTTCCAAAGACATCTTGACAAGGGCCATAAATAAATTTCTCATTTAGGGCCCAAATCTCACTCCAACATCTAAACAATATCTCTTATAACCAAAACTTATGAATTGGTTGACAGAAGACAATTCTTTAACCTCTAATCTTATTGTAAACTACACTCTGAGCAATGTTGATAAAAGAGGTGAGGTTTCTTAGCTGTCTTTAGAGACATAACTTGAATGTCCCTAAATCAAATTACACACACACACACACACACACACACACACACACACACACACACACAACCTAATTATAATTTACTTGTGAAGCCCATACCCACACATGACAAACATGGGCGTGCCTTAATTGTTCTTTGAGCTTCTGAGTCTATTAAAATGTCTTACTCTGCTGTATATTGACTCTTCTTGTGACTGATTTCTGTGGGAAAACTGTGAATCACAGCTTTAAAAGTCATTACTAGGAATGAGGAAAAGGGAGTTCTTCAAACACTCATGGACTCATGGAGGTAGGGGTATCTTGTGAGTAGATCTGTTCCTCTGCCCCATCAATTAAAACTTAGATGCCTTAAAACCAAAATGTGTTAGCTCATGATTTTAGGATCAGAGGTCTAAAGTTAAACAGCTGAGAGGGCCAGGTTCCTGCTGAAACCTCTTGGTGATTCTTTCTTTGACTTGTCTAGCTTCTGGTAGGTGTAGGCAGTCATTAAAGTCTCTTAATTTGCCCTTACAAGACCCACTCACCCTGCCTTTGTCTTCATGTGATGCTTACCTTATGGGACTGTCTCCATGTGTTCATCTTTTTTATTCAAACAATAGTCATAATAGCTAATCCACTTGTCATTACATGAGATGTAACAATTACATATCATCCTGGATATATCCACAATGATCCTACTTTTAATGAGTCATATTTGGGATACTGAAGATTAGGGTCCACTTTTGGTGAAAGTATAATTAACAGGCTCAAACCTTCAAAGTTCACATTCTTCTCACATACAAATTAAGCCTATCTCATTTTCATATTTTCAAAAATCTTAACTCATTGCAACTACAACTCCAAATCTTAAATCCATGTAATCTAAATAAGGTATGGTTGAAGTTTAACATATGTTGATCCTGAGGCAAAATTCCTCTCCATCTGTTGATGTAAAAAAAAAAGTTATCAGTATAAAACAGACATTTGTACTCCAAAACAGAGAATTAAGGAGGAAAGAATAGGAACACTGGCCTAAAGCAAGCTAGAAACACAGCCATAAAATTATTTGTAATGGGACTCAGCATTCTTCATGACTATAGAAATACCCCTACCCTTTCAGCCATGGACAGGAGCATATGCAAGATGATCTGGCAGCCAACTCACTGCCTTGGTAACTTAGCCTTGGGGCCATTCTTCCAGTTCTTCAACATTTAGCAGAAATGTATTGTTCTATATTTCAGGAGTCTACAAACATGACAATATATTGTAGGGCTTTGGCTATCCTATTGCAATCTGTAGTTCTGAATCAGTGCTTCTCAACCTGTGGGTCATGATCCTTTGTGGGAAGCATATCAGATATTTACATTATGATTCATAACCGTAGGAAGGCTAAAGACCACAGTTAAAACTAGTGTCTGCCAGGATTTCATTGCCAAGTAGGTTCTGTATCTGTTAATTTCCTGTTGCTGTGATAAACAGCATGTCCAGACAATTTACAGAAGGAAAAGTTTGTTTGGGTTGACAGTTCTGAGACATGAGCCTACAGGGGTATATACATATGTGTGTGTGTGTGTGTGTGTGTGTGTGTGTGTGTATTTCCCCATCGCACCCCTTAATAAATTTATATTATTTAAAATATAAATATTGAATTCCCACAACACAGTTTCAGACAGTCTAGCTGGTGGTGAGGAATGTCAGCAGGAAGCTATAACAATAAGCTGAGATTATATCTTCAAACACAAGCTGTAGCAGAGAAGTAAACTAGAAGTTAGATGAGGCTAAGAAATGCCTTTGCATGAGACCCCCCAACAAGACCACCAAGGAGCCAACTTCCCGTGCAAAAACAATAGGTTTCGTTTATTCCGGCCTAGGCAGGGACCTGCCTGACTCCACGTTAGGTGAATAGGTGAGAAAAAGGAATGCCCCAAACACTCACTTTAAGGGGTTTATATAGGAAAGGTTTACAAGCAGAGGGTCATATACATACATATATGGGATTAGACGAAGGGGCTAGGGTTGAGGCAGTTCTTTGAAGTTACTGGCTGAACTATAAGCATAAGGTTACTATTGGCTAACAGGATTCAGGGTATCTATAGAAACATAATTTTTTGTTTTTTTTTAACTCTCTGTGTCCTGCTTTTGCTGAACCCAGGATATATATATTCAGATTCATTGTTCCAGTCCTATTCTATCATGAGTTCAACTTCTGGTCAGTGGAGTCCATTACTCCCCATATCTTGTTTTGCCAAGGATACATAGATTTGTTGTTCCAGCCTTCTCTTCCCATGAGTTCAAATTCTGGTCAGTTCTAAAACTGCTGGCCAGCAAATACCCTTGCGGGGGAGGGGAGGGAGCATCTCTCAAGATGGCTACTGATTTTTCCCTTTCAGCTACAAACTCTCAAATTTCACCTCCAGCAAGGCCACATACTACATCAACCAAGCAGTGCCACTATTTGAGGATGAAGTGGTCAAATACATGAGCCTACAGGGAAAATTTCCAGTGCCAATCAATTACCTCTCTAGGACACACAATTTAACCTATGATACTTTCTATACTTATATCTTTATCAAAATTAAATTAAAACATAGGGTAAAAGACTTTCTTTTCTTGAACTTTTTCTGGTTTAAATATTTGTATTTCTTTCTTGATATCCACAGGGATTTTTCCATAGTGACTTTATTCTAGGACTCTCTTATAATTCTACATAGGTATGGATGTACAGATATAAACAGGTAAAACTTACCAACCAATCTCTATAATCTTATGTAGGGATATTTATATATGTTCTAATTATAATCATATTAAAATTTTCTGATTCATTTCTTTCATTAGCTTTGCAATATGAAATTTATTAAGATGCTTGAAATAAAAAAAAAAACATTAAGCTGCCTTGAAATAAGATATGCCCCTGGGGACAGTTTATAACCTTTAGAATAATCAAGTGCTAATACTAAAAATAAACCAGTATATATCTTTGAAGTAAAAAGTTCTTATTTTGAACTTTAAGTTGGAATCTAAATTAGAATTCTAAGTATTTTTGCTAAATAAAATAAACAAAACAACACACAAAACAAAACAGAACAACTATAAAACACCAAATTCCAGAAAGACATAGAGATCGCACTCCTTTTTATGTCTGTAGATGTGAATATATCACTTGGAATAACCTCAGGAATTGGAAAAGTTAAAAATGGACCAGGTATGGGAGGGGAATATAAAGAAGTGGATGGTGGGACACAGATTTTATTTTTTGGATAAGGGGAAAATGGATGGGGAATTCCAGCTAGGAAGTGTGAGGAGAGGGCAATGTATAGGGAGGAGGGGGGGAAGGCTAAATGACATTAGCATATTTGAAAGGCACATAGGGAAATAGTCCATTATGTTTATGTAAAAATACATTGTGTATGTGTGGTTGGTGTGTTTGTTTAAAAATGGAAATATGAAGCTTCACCTCTGAGGATTATAATGCTCCTCACCAACTAACATAGATTAATAACAAAATCTCCATGCCAGCTGTGGAAAATATCTCTTCGAGCTTTTTTTTTCCTTTGAGAGTTCAAGGCAGTCCCCTAACGATATCAATTATTGTCCTCGTCCTTGGTTGTCTTCCCGCTCTTGTTGGTCATTCCTTAAGATTGAAGACTGCACACAGTTCAGATACAGGACTTGGAGGAATTGAGCTGGAAATGACCTGGAAGTCTGCTTGCTGAGGAGCACAACAGTAAACAACGTGGTGGGATATCCACCTCAGTGATGGCACTTATAAACTGGAGATAATAATATATAATTGGACTTAAAGCCAAATCAGTAGGAGAAAATTCATGCCTCATACTGTGAACCTAGCCAGCTACCCACGGATGATGGGGTCATGGACCCGAAATAGAATCTACTATTGCTAATTTCGATCACTAGTACAGTCTCTAACTGCATTCTAAATACACAGCCTTGGAACCACAGATAAGTGTAGCTCTCAGCCATCATCAAAGAAGCCAATTTTTTTTTTTTTTTTTTTTTTTTTTTTTTTTTGCAGAAGGCAAAGGCCATCACAGAAAGACACAACAGATCAAAATGCAGAAAATGACTGACCACAGGGTGTACAGATCAGACTGATATATCTACAACACAACACCTACATCTATGGCTCAGGCAACATTGGAGAAGAGGGGGTGAAAAGATTTTAAAAGCCAGGGGAAAACAACATTGTCTGTGATACAGTGTGGTTTACACAGCATAGTGAAGTGACATGCATGAAACCACAATGACAAAAACAGTTGACATGCCAGGGTTGGTAGGGGAAAACTCAGAAGGTCCAACACTTAGAGAGCTATAGGCAGTGAATGACTGATAAGCAGGAGATTAACACTTTTCCAGGGACAAGCCCACTGATGATAATCATCCAATCATAAGTGATCGGTCCTAAATACATATATGAATATGAATATATATATATATGTGTGTGTGTGTGTGTGTGTGTGTGTGTGTGTGTCCCGCTGTGATTGCTATTAATAAATTCTAATGTGTTAGTTTTCCTTGTGACCAAGCAAACTGATGGACAAGTAATGTCCAGAATTATATTAACTTTGAAGTCTAAAATACCTTAAGCTCTCCCAGAATTGAAATGGGTCACAGAGAAGTAGTTAGACTTGGAGATAATTTCATACACACACACACACACACACACACACACACACACACACACACACACACACACATATATATATATATATATATATATATATATATATATATATATATATATGAAATTATTATGGCAACTCCATGTAGCTAAAAGGGATGTTTATTTTGTGGGGTAACTTACAAGTGAATGGATACGCAACAGGGTCTGGGAACGGCGTGGTACAGTCCGGCGGTGTTGTCTGGAGAACTCTGTTCAGTCTACTTCCAGCGTCTAGGGTCCAGGAACCAAGAGAGCTGGCGCATCTGGATCTAGGGTCTTTAGGTTCCTCTCTTGGCCCTGCCTTGTAGGTGTGACAGTTACCGAAGCCTCGTTGGGGGTGGTACTTCCAGATCTAAGCAGGAATGGCTACCCACTACATATATGTTATTGTATACATATATATGAAAATGTCTTAAACTTAATAGTAAGTTGGAGGGTATCATAGAGAGATTGGGGGAGATACAAGGAGGGATATAAATAATGTACAATGTAATAATCATGTATGAAATTCTCAAAATAATAAGTTAAACATCTCAAGCCATTTACACAGCTGGTATGAAATTTCAAGCTATGACATCTACATAATCAACTGTCTGTTTAATTCATGTGAGAAACTGAGAAGCTGTTGGATATGAAGACAACACAGGGGATGAACTACATTTGCTTTCAAAATTATGTATAATAAAAGTCAAGAATAACCAGTTCTTTACCACCATGGTATAAAAGCCAACAAAAGCAAATGAAACTCCTCAAAGCTCTAAACAATTTAACTTCTCCTGGAAATTTAATTTTCTTTAAATATAATTATAATGAGTGTTCTCAGAATCATTTAATATTCTCTGTAGTCTTCTCTGTCCCGCTGTGATTGCTATTAATAAATTCTAATGTGTTAGTTTTCCTCATGACCAAGCAGACTGATGGTCAATTAATGTCCAGAATTATATTAACTTTGAAGTCTAAAATACCTTAAGCTCTCCCAGAATTGAAATGGGTCACAGAAAAGTAGTTACACTTGGAGATAATTTCATTTTAAAGACAATTCGGTTTGTGACTCTGCTTCTATTTGCAGCTTTCACCTAATGCATGCTACTCTTTACCAGATTAGGACATCCTGAATCACATTATTCACCAGAGTAAATGTCTCAAAACTCCTCATTTGTCTGATTGGTCTTTTAGGCATGAAGTCTGTGTGTGTGTGTGTGTGTGTGTGTGTGTGTGTGTGTGTGTGTGTGTGTGGTGTGTGTGGTGTGTGTGTGTGTGTAGGCATGTGCATATGAAGTCTAAGGACAACCTTCAGTGTCATTTTTAAGTGTCCTATTCATTTATCTGTATCGAAATTGGGTCAATTTTATAAACTGATGACAAAAGAATACTTATATTCATCATTGCAATGACAAATAAGTGCCAATAAAAGACTCTAAATTAAACCCCAACTAAAGTCAGCCTATACAAAGTGCAGTTTCCTTCCCTTGGTGTTCATAAGCTGTCCCTCTTCCTAAACTAATTTCAAGTTTGGCCCAGCCACACTGTGCACTGTGCTTCAGTCTTCAGTTCCTATCTTCTCTCAATGGCTTGCTGTCATGCATATGTTCAGACCTACAATTAGTGATCCTGGAATGGTGTTACTCCTCCCTTCTGGAACACTAAGGTGATAATGTTATATTCTATGGAAAACCCAGAAAACTTTTTCAATTACTGTTTTCGGAATATGCACTTCCTTAGGAAATAATTTTCTAAAAGTACTGACTGAAATAATAAGACTGCCTGTCTTAAGTATATGCAGCTACTAAGGGTTAGAATTTTTATAGATTCCAATAAATATGGTTCAAATACCTAGTGAAACACTGTTGGGGGAAATCAATTTTTCATTTATAGGTGATTATCAATTGATGAGACCTTCTAGGTTAGGGATGGTAGCTTGTGTCCACTTTGACAATACTCTGACACTATCTGGCTTACACCTGAGTAGGTCTTGCGCATACTACATTAGTTACTGTGATTTCATCTGTACTACAGTCATGTTGTGTGTAGAAGGCTTTGTTGTCTTCCATCCCTGCTGGCTCTTACACTTTTTCTGCCTCTTTCACAGATTTCATGAGGCCTGAGGGGACGGATTTGATGGGAAAAAACCCCACTTAGACCTGTGTCCCATGGTAATTGTAATTATATTATAATCTTAAAAAATAAAAGTAACAGTTAAAAATGCTAATTCTTGTGAAAAATTATGAACTGTCTTGAAAGGAAATGTTCTCAAAGAATTCGTCCATCAAAATCAATCAGTCTTTGTTTTTAATCATTAATCACTGATGAACAGTGGCACTGAGAACAGTATTTAATGGAGAAGTAGAATCACCATGCTTTCTTTTTCTTATGAAGTTTTGCCCACAATATTTGCCTATTGTTGTTTATTTTAAACTATTCTTTTTTTAATCAGCAATTAATCTGTTAGACTCCATTATGAAATTTTCAACACAAAGAGTATTTTGTGGCTCTCCTTCCTTCATCTCCTCAATCTGCTACTATTGTTATTCCTCACTTGGAGCTGGACCCCAATATGTGTTTACTGTTGTGTCCCTACAGCCATTCTGATTGCAGGGAGGTGGTGTCTTAGAATTGGTTTAACTTGAATTTCCATAATGACTAGGAATGTCAATTTGTAAAGATTTTTGTATACATTAATAGATTTTTTTTTGTTACTTATGTAGCAATGTGTAAAAAAAAAATCTCCATTTTGTTTGTATTCATTGCTCAGAAATGGTTGATTTAGTAGTTTTATTTAAAACATCTCAAATGAAATCATCCTCCTGCATGGTTGCTAGACTGTTTTTAACTGGCGATTCTTTTCTGCCCTAAATAAAATAAATAAATAAAAGGCCTTGACATACATATAGAAATTTATTAACTTTCAGTACTGGATTTCTTTTTTATTAACATTCTAGCCACTGAATGTGTAGATAGTATTTTATGATTGTAAAATATTTAGGATGACTTATAATGTCCCTTTATTTGTTTTATTAGTATACAATGGGCTTTAAAGCCTTCTAATTAATGTAATAAAGCAAAACTGATTTACTACTTTACAAAAATAATCAAATACATTTTTATGCCATTATTCATTTAATTGTTTTGTAAAGCAGTAAAATTATTTGATAACATTATTTTTGTACCCCTCAAGTTTACTTCATAATGAGAAGGGTTAACAGAAAATCAAAATAAGGGTTTTTAGGTAATATAAACATAATTTCAATTGATGGTCAATTCTTTGGAGAAAAAAGAACTATCCAAAAACTGGGAAGACAGAGCTGTACATTGCAAATCTGTGTGTCACAGTGGGAAAAAAAAAGGCATTTAGAGGGCAGGATTTGATCAACACTTTTGAACAGCCAAGAGAACAAATCAAACATAGCTATCAAGGAAAAATATTTCAGGCTGAAGTATCACAAAGTACTAATAAGGGCATTACTGGAGTTTTCTACAAGAGCAAGAAAGTAGTTGTCAAAGTCAGCAGAGAATGTGAGACAGAAAGAAAGAAGAAAGCAAGAAATGAAGAAGGGGAAATTTAAAAGGATGGAAAATATAGTAAGGGGGCTTATAGGCATTATATATACAGTTTTGAGCACAATACTGGATTACAGTGATGATTATCACTGTTGCTAGTGGTATCTAAGGGAAAGCATGGGAAAAAATACTTGGGAAGCTGTGGTGGGTAATCTTGATTACCAACTCAATTCAATTAAGAAATGCCTCAGTAAAGAGTGAAGTACAGCTATGAGTTTATCCAAAAGGCATCTCCAATGAGATTACATCAAGGGGAGGGGGAAATGGGTTTAAGGAAGGGAATGTGAGAAGAAACAGTAGAACTGAGGGGCATTTGAGGGGCAACAGGGAAACCTAGTGCAGTGGAAACTTCCTAAAATACATGACTACAATGTTAATGAAGTCTCCAAATAATGAGGGAGAGAGAGCCCTAACAGAAGCTCTCTTGTCACCCAATGAAGCTTCTAGCACTAGGACTGGGTTAAATTCAATTGTGCTGTAGCCAAAAGGGTCCCAAGGAAATCCCCCAACAACCCAGGTGGTTATCAAGACGTGCTAGGGTAATGGTGGCACAAAATGTGTGTCGTAATCACCAATGCCTGATTTGACTTAAGCTCCACTCCACAAGTGGAACCCGTGCTAGACAAGGTTTGGGTGACTGTAACTGGAGAGTAGATAGCCCAGGAACCTAGAGTAAAATCAAATGTTACTTGTCTAAATTTTTTAAAGTAACAATAAAATGATTTCTAATGATATTCTGCTGTTTCACTTTATATCTAATTTTGTGTAAAAATATATGGAAATCTAAAAATATAAAGAAAAATTACTATACACTAGGTGATAAGTAATGGAAAAGTCTTTTATTTTGGGTAAAAAGTTACACATGAATATCAAAGCTGAATAATTCCTAAAGAGTGGAAACAAATCAATTGTCCATCATCTGATGCTTAAAATGTGATGTAGCTGAGAAAAGACAGAAAGAAAGAGGGAAAGAAAGAAAGAATAAAGATTACCTCCTGAGAGCTCTCATATAATAAATGAATCAGTTACTTAATTTGAAGGTATTAATTTGAAGGTATATTGGGGTAGTCTAATGTTGGAGGTAGAGCCTAGTTGCAGGAAGTAGGTCTCTCAGGCATACCTGAATGATGTATCTTACATTGGCCTCTTCCTGTATGTTACTCATCTCTGCTTCCTATGAGCTATGATGTAAACAGCATCAATACTCACTGATTAGCATTATATTCTGCCAAGAAACCATGGACTGATACCTTTGAAACAGTGAATCCCAATAGTTTTTCCTCCCCTTATATTGATTATCTGAATCCACCAGGTTTAAATGAATCCCCAGGAGAGTCTTGGCCCTGGAGGAGAAGGGAATGGAGGGGAGGAGATGGGGGGAAGGTGGGGTTGGGGGCAGAAGAGGGGAGGACAGGGGAACCCATGGTTGATGTGTAAAATTAAAACACAAATATAATAATAATAAAAAAAGAAAAAATGTATTGCTTATCTAAAGTATGTCTGTCACAATGATGCAAAACTTTACTAATATAGAAGATACTGCAAAAATAAAAGTATGATAATTCACTGTATTTATATCAATAGAGATGGAGGGTTATCATCAAAAAGTGGAGTCACAAAGATTTTCTGGAATACTTATTAGGTGAAAGGAAAGAATTAATAGTGATGCAAGAGTTTTAGACAAAGGAAACTGGAAAAGCAAAGATAACATTTACTGAAATCATGGGGAAGATCAAGAGTTTGATATAGAATCAGGAGAGTTTGAGATGATTATGCCAGGCAGGCTGGTTATGGGTGTTGATGGGCATGTTTAGAAAGAAGATACAGTTATAAAAGCCTTCCCAGTGCAGATATGTTTGTGCTGAACATTGATTTGAAATCACCAAGGTATTAAATAGCACAGATTGCCATGTCTTTGTATTGGAATGATAGAAAATTAGTAATCCATATACGAACCTAGTCAGCAACAGGAAAAACAAGATATTCTATTATCACATATATCAAATAAAATGAACATGACCACTGTTTCAAAGTTTAACTGAGAGATCCTGTAGAATGAGATTTGAAAATTGACTAAACATTTGACAAAAGGAGAGTTTTTGAATGTTTTGATAACAGCAAAACAATGAAGTAAGAGAGATGAACATGGACTTGGAGTTGAGATTGAGTCTTATTGAAGGGAGTATAAACTAAAAGTGCATTATAATGTGGACATTCTCACAGTCTAATTATAAAAACAATGTGATTTTTATTTTCTTTTTCTCTTGTATGTGTTACAGGTGTGCTTGATATATGTTTATAATATATGTGCTCATGTACTCACAGATACAACCATGCATATATCCATAGAGCTTGAAGAAGACACAGAATTTCTTCCTTTATCATACTCTATCAATTTGTTTAATATTGGTTATCTCTTGAAACTGAAAATAGGCTTTTGGCTACAAAAACATCACAGTAATTGTCCTTCCTTCATGCCTAATAATGCAGATTTATAGGCAAACACAGCTATATCCAGTTTGTGTGTGTGTGTGTGTGTGTGTGTGTGAGAGAGAGAGAGAGAGAGAGAGAGAGAGAGAGAGAGAGAGAGAGAGAGAGAGAGAGGAGAGAGAGATGATATCTTGAGGTTTCTGTGACAACAAGGGCTTTTACTCACCAAGCTAGCTTTATTGACCCATAACTGGTATTTATTAAGAAAATAATCCCTCTAAAGTTACTGGTTGTATCCCTTTATTAAAAAGATAAAAATGGGTTATCCAGAGAAATCTTGGAACTCGCTAGGCAAATAGTGAAGATAAATCAAGAATTTAGACATCTTTAAGAAGAAATACTCAATTTATATACTTGAATGCACAAAAACGGGTTTTGCAGTGTGAGCTATGTCCTCTAGACTTACTCTAGTTTTCTTTAAGAAAAGATAAGGAAACGCATTAACTGAAAGTTATAATGGGATGTTACTGGTGGCATAGTGGATAAGGCATAAGATAAGAAATATAAAGGAAAGGAGTCAATGAAAATATAATCACCCAATCTGTACTTCATTAATGAATATTCTTGCACATATGCATTTATTCAACAAATATTTATTGTACTTTTTCTAGTTTCTAAATAATCCCCAGGCACTTATAATGTGAGAGTAGACAAAATAGCCTGTGTCTTAGAGAGCTTAGATTAGTCATCATAAATTTTAATTGAAAACAACTATGGTTTATTAGCTGTGTTCCTTTGGGCAGATTTCTTCATGAAGTAGAAGAAAAAAGTAATTAATGAGAATTGAAGTTTCCCTTGACTATGTTTTGAAGTGAGGAAAACAGGAAAGAATGATTTTAATTAGGCAATGGAGAGCTTTGTCTTATAATCAATAGTATAATGTATAAATGTATAAATCCTGATGGAAGTCAAAGATTATTCAAGATGAGAGACTAGAAAAAAAAGGTTCATGTAAAGGGGATTTGTGTGAATGGAAAGATGCTTGGATTTCACATTATGATTTGGTACAATGCAAAATATGTTGATTATTGATTCTTTTTAGATCATAACAAATTATATAGGTAAAAAAATTTAACATGTGTCCTGTGATTTTACATTTCAAACATGTTCCCCAAATGATCAAAATCAAACCTATGCTAGTATATGACTATGAGATTGAAAAGAATTAATTATGCTGGAAAATCAACCATTGGAGGAACTGTGAAACCAGAGAAGGACATTGTTGTTTTTATTTAAGTTCTTCTATTCACCAGTAAAGACTCAGGAGTCATATGTTAGGGTGAAAGCCTGCTAGATCAGAGAAGTCAAGAATAAACCAGCTGACTTTACTTTTTGGCCAGAGACCCAGCAAGAGAATTTCTCTCCACTTGTCCAAAACAAAAAGGCCCATGAACCAACCTCTAAGTCTCTTCCTACTTCTTCCTGTTAATCTCTCTATCCAACTTTCTGGGTCCTCCACATACTCTATGGCTAATTTGTATAATTAGTTACTGACTCTGCCCCCTGATCCAAGGTTAATTTTATTAACACAGTCTCTGAGTTTCACAGTGAGATAAAATTTCCAACAATATTTGCCTGCTTTTCTCTAAATAAAAAATAAATATTTTTGCTCTAACAAAGTAAAACTATATATAAGAAAATAGTTATCCGGGAAGAATTGCACTCAAGATGTCCAGTCCATTAGTATTTGGCAAATTCATAGAAAGCACTCTATTATCATTCCTGTCTTGGGCAGTACAAAGCTTTTTACCTAAACCACTTTCTGTCATAACTTGTATTATGATTAGGTATAGTAAAATAAGCAGTCTTTTAAATCAGTCACTATAATAGACTGTTATTTGGGTAATAAAGAAGGCAAGGGAATTTAAGGCTGTAAAGAACACATTGTCTGGAGCACAGTCCTCTCTCTCTATTAGCTCTCAGATCTTTTACCATTCTCCATTTTCCAGATTTCATTTTAGTAACAAATATAGGAGAATTTAAAGGACTGGTAAGTTCTTCACTATGTTCACAATTTAGCTGTGCCTGTACCGGCTGTTACAGTGCCTGTAATTTTCCTGATTTCAATGGTCATTAATCCACCCAGACACGTTTGTCAGTCAACCATTTTAAAGGTAGGGCTGTTGGTATGTTAGAAAGACCAACAGCTGTTGTGTTCTGCTTATGTACAATGTGAACAATCAGTGACTGTTCTTGATAACACCTTTTAATATTTCTCTCAGAAACAGTCTTTGTTTTATGGCTTGTTACTGAGATTGGAGGAATGTTAATCTGTGTTTTCTATTGCTGTAACAAATGACATCCCCATGAATTAATTATATATTAGTCACATAATTTTTCTATCTGTCCTTCTGGCCCTATATACTTGATGCACGTTGTACTTTGTTTTACTTGAGATAAAGTTACAATCCTTAAAAGCTGAATATTTACTTCCTGAAAAGGCCAATCTTAATGCCAAGATTTTCGTGAAAATCTTCTTTCATTTGTTCTTATCTACCAAACTATCAGTTTCAATGTCATTTATTCGTACTTTTAGCTTTGTTCTTTGATCATTCATAGAAGTTTTCCAAAATACTTGTTTTATGGTCTCTCCTGAAATTTTTGTTTTATCTACTGAAGCTATTCTATCCTTGATCACATATAGTATGATTTTTAACATCAGGCATTAAGTTTTTTTTTTAATTGCTCTGTAGATGAGTTTCTCTAATGCTTACAGGGAATGATTGAACCAAATTTGATATTGGGGCCTGTGGGAGCCTCCCTAAAGTGTTTCCTTATTGCAAAGGGTTAACTTTCCTGTCTCTTGTTGATCTGCATTTATTAGTCCAGTGCTGGCCTTTGCCACACCTTCTGCATAATCCAAAAGATTGGGACCTTCTTTTTGGATTATGTCTAGAAAAAACATCATAGGAACACCTTGCCTACAATCCCTTTTCAGATGACCTTGCTTACCACAATTAAGCCATGTGACACGTTTATTTATTTATTTAATTTTTACAAATCACATCTAACAAAGTAACATCACAAGTGGGAGATCCAATATTAGCTTCATTTCTATGCCATTTGCCTATTGGTGTTGACTTTGACTTTAAAGGCCTAACCAACCTTCTAAGTTAGTGTTTTCAAAAGCTAAAGTTTCAATTAATATTTGTCTTTCTTCTGAATCTGATACTACTCTATTTGCAGCTGAAATCAATCTTTGCAAAAAATCAGTGAAGGCTTCTTTCAGGACTTTTATAATTTTTATATATGACTCAGAGCTCTTTCCTGATTCTTCAAACTAGTCCCAAACATTTAATAATGCTACAAACATTATACTGGCCTTCAGCTAGAAGCTGATCTTGGGAAATATTAATGCCTATAGCCCTATTTCATTGTTCAACAGCCCTAGCTTCCTCTGTCCACCATGTTTGCCATTGTAACTGAGGACTACTTTCCAACATTGCTGTAACTAAACTTTTCCAGACTTGTGGGATAATTCTATTCTAACTTGCCCATGAATTTAACATCTAGTTCACAAGGAGTGAATGCATACCATATGAAATGATAGCTTCCTTAAATCTCCTGGAATTTAATATTTCTATAGGATTCCATTTAATGTCTGTATACTCTCAGAGGTGCCTATTGTCTGCTGGTCATTCTTGTATAGTAACTAGAAAAACTAAGGTTGGTTTTCTAATAACCTTAGACCACCTCTCTTCAATATCATCATGCAATGAGGCTGTAGATTTTTATCCAAATTCCTTTGACTGTGTTTGAGTACTTTTCTTGTTTCCATTAGTACGTCTTTTTAAGGCTTGTATCTTATCAGTAATAAGTCTTCCTAAGGCTTGTTTCTTATCAAATTTTCATATTTGTCAGTTATCAAACCACTCTTTTATGAGTAATGCATGAATTTCCAAACTAATTGTAATTATAATTGGCATTATGTCAATCCCAGCTAAGTTGACTATCCCTTCCCTTATTTTTTCCTCTTTCAAGCCATCCATTGTGGCACAATACAGAGTCCTAACTCCCTGCATTGTGCTATTTCCCATTCTTAATGTGGGAAAGATTTTTCTTTGGACCTCCCAGATGTCTTACCAAATCTGCTATGAGGGCTGTGGTGGCAGAGCTTTGAGGCACTAGGGCTGGGGTGTGTGGTAGCAGTAGCAGCAGAAACAGCAGCAGTCTGATACTTCTAGCTTCTTCAGAACTGCATGATTTGGGAGATCATAGGTCCTAGGAAGAACTTATGGTATTGTTTTACCATGGTACTCCAGTGAAAAGAGATTATGCATAAAATGTCAGTTTAACCAATGTAAGATGTTTTATAACTCTAATAAATGCTTTCTAGAATGCTATATCCACATGTTACCAAGTCAAGGACACAGCCAGTGCTTACAGATTCAGTCAGAGGAAAGCACCACCCTACCCTAATGACAAAGCACGCACTGAAGGGCTGGTACTCATTTATATAAGGAGATAATGAGATTCAGAGAGGCCAGGGCTGAGGAGGGCTGTAAGGACTCACGATGATGGAGCAAGCATCTAAGACTCTATTGAAGCAGTCCTTTTGGTGTGGCAAGCTGCCTTCCAATGATCTGAAAATAGTGTGTGGCAAAATTTTCCTTCTAAAGCTTAGAACTGTTTTCATAGCAAAGGAAGACAATTTGTAAGCCAACCAACCATAGTAACATTTTTTGAATATAGTAAATGAAAGTAACAGTAAACAAGGAAAACTATAGCATTTTTTAAAAAGTACTAAACATAGATAATCATTTTCTATTTAATCTAAAATTTCTCTTCATGAATTTGACAGGATTATTTAAAAAATACTTCTATACTTAATCATATGGATCAATCATAATATTAATTATGGACATTCAAGTTAGGCATCCTTAATCTGAGTGAAATTCAAAATACGCCCCCCCCAAATTTGAAATTTTTAGAACACTAATCTGGCATGACAAATGGATATTCCACAGTAAGAAACTTTTGTTTTCTTTAAAAAATATTTTAATATGTTTTATAACACTTTTCTGACAATTTTGAAGTAAGAATATTAAATGAGTTTCAAGTTTGATGTCTCATGTTCAAGCTCACTCATTATGTATATTCAAACATATTAGCAATCACCCATTAAAATTCTTTAAAAATTTCTGCTCGTTCATGTTTTGAATAGAGGCTTCTCAACACATTTGTGATAATGTGATTATTTATTTAATGTCTAGAAAAGGAATAATATTTTTATAGTTAAGAACTGATTAGGATTTACCTTTTTACCCTAACAAGTTTCGTAGATATTCTAGAAGGAAGACTGAAAAGAAATGAATACAGATGGAGTAATGTTCAAAGAAGGAATTTGCTGGTGGTTACAGGACAAAAATGTTAGCAACTATTTGCTGGTAAATGCTGTAATTTTATTTGCTTTAAAATATAAGGTATTGCTTAGACCCACATTGTATGATTATCTTAAATATATATCTTACTGTACATGAAGACTAAAGATACCTATATTATTCTACAAACTTAAGTGGTATAGCATAATACTGGATGAAATAGATAAATTTTATCAGAACTATATTTAAAATGCATCTTTACATTGTCTACATCATTGGAAAGAGATGCAATGAAAAGGCTCTTTATGGTGTGATAAAATTCTTATCAGTAGCAATTGTGCCAAATCATTATAAGCCTTATCTTCTAATTTAGAAGGTAAGAAGGGTAGCGATCTGCAAATATACTTATGTTCATTTCTTACTTGAAAGTCACTTAGGAAATCTGCTTACATTTCATCTGTCTCTTATCTTTTGGAAAACTCTCAAGGCAAGAACAAATTGTAAGGCACTGTATCCCACAAATAGTCATTTCCTTTGTCAACAAAATATGTTTAATTACCCTCAGAGTTGATCTCCCCTTTCTTCTAAATCGGACATTGTTCTCAGAGCTGAATAAATAATTGGACATGTAAACATTCTATTTGCTGTAGCTTTTCTTCTTAATCTGATGTGTAATTTAAATTTCTTGCTGTACCTTTTTTCAAATGCATTTTACTTTCTCAAGGGGTTGATAATGGCAAGAGAAAAGCCCCTGAACCCAGCAAGTAAATTCAGTGCTGGAGATCTATATTCTGAGTGCTCTTGAACCTTTTGAGCATACAAGAATCCCTCTACGAAGTGCTGAAGTTGTCTTCCTTTACAAATTCTCAGTGTAGCTACCAATTTCCAAATGCAGCCAGTCAGGCACCACACGAAACTGGCACCATTTTTAACTTATCCAGAACGTTCACTTTACCAATAATATATACAAATACACATATCTATGGATATTTCAAAGGCTAATGTTGATTGGCTCTTATCTCTCCTGTTTCTCTCCCTTTCTTTCACAACTTGTGTGTATAACTGAGTTTTTTAGGAACAATAAACGTCATTTTAACTTGTTTATGACTAACACCACTACAATAAAATTATATCTTGAAAATGAAAACAAGTTCTTTAGGTTTGTATCTACTAAAAGCAGAAACAAATGAGTGTAATCAAGCAGCTTTGCATTCCTCATTGCTAAAACTTGTAAAAACAGGTAGCATTTCATTCTGCTTAGAATCTTCCATTCAGGAACCTGAGGAACCTCTATTGACAATCACAGAAGCATATCTCCCATTTGTAGAAATGTGATAAGCATGTATAATATGAAGTTGAATTAGAGCCAACAATTTTATGATGTGATGAGTGGGATTTAAAATATGAGTGATACATTAGTACATTTCAGAATGGATTCAGAAGGGTCTGTTGCGTATCCTTATGCTTTTATGATGATAAATGTTAGAAGGTTATTTTTAAAGTGGAAATTACTATGGTAATACTAACATGAAATATCTTTATTTTTAACAAGAGTCATGATACTTAGCAAAGCATTTTAATTTCTTTTTTAAAGCTTTTACTATGTATTTCCTGTATATGGGTGTTCTGTCTGCATGTATGTCTGCAGATCCAAAGAGGATATTGCATTGTGAGCTTCCATGTGATTGCTGGGAATTGAAATCAGGTCCTCTGGAGGAAAAGTGTTCTTAACCACTGAGCCATCTTTCCAACATCAGAATTTTAAATTAATTGTTATGATATTGTTGTAAATATAGATATTAAGATTAAACTGTCCTCTGGTAAAACAATATACTAAAATGAAAATTGACCCAATAATATTATGTTGCAACTCAGAAAAAGTTTTATTTCTATTAACACCAAACAAATATGTTGCAAAATATATAATTTACCTTCCTAGTTGGAGATATTTCAAAACTTTATTATATGAAACAATAGGCTGTGATGAGTCTCTGCACTTAGTGTGAGTACTAAAATTTCAACATCCTTTATTTTACTTATATTATAGAAATGTGCATGCATACTTGAAGAGCCAACACCTGACTATGGAGAACCTCCAAATCATATGATTTGAGTAACTAACTAGATTATGCATATGGTGCTTTCAGATGACAGAGATGATCCTCAGATTAAGTTTGAAGAGTGGGCTAATACAATAAAATATGAATAAGGCCTATATCATAAGGCAAACACTTGTTACAATTCTGTATGACTTTTTTGGTAATGCTGACATGATTGGACACCGGATGGCCTGGGAAGTGAATGGGTCCTCTGGAACATCAGTCAGTGCTCTTAACTCCTGAGCCATCTCTCTCCTCTTCTTCAATTTGGTATGACTTTTAATCAAAATAGAGGTAATGATGTTTTTGTCATCTCCAATTTTTGTGTCTGACATTGATATGCTCTGACACAGTTAAATACTTCACAGTAAATATTCTTTCAAGATTATTAAGTGAATAAATGTAAAATAAGTTGATGTGATTTCTTTGATACTGACTACCCATATATGTTTGAGCCCACATATGATTAAATACTGAGGTGCGTAGCATAGTATGTTAGCAAAGTTGGATCAAAAGAAGACATAAAAGCAGAAAAAATATACAATGTAATACATTATGCTAAATAAAAAATTACATGTCAGAAAAGATATTGACAAATGTCAAAAGAGTTTTTAAGGGACTGATAAGTATTTGAGTAGCCAGATGAGAAATAGTATTAAATTGCAGTATGAGAATGTATAGTCAGCATTACACACTGCGTATGTGCTAGATGATAACAAAAGGGTGCAATATACAAGAGAAAGTAGTGAATGGCAGATATTGAAGGAATTGCAATCTGTCATTAACATAAAAATAACTGAGAATTGGCACTGGATAGTATTATGTCAACTTGATATATATATAAAGTCATGTTGTTTATTTATTATTTTTCTTAATTATACTTGTGCCTCAATTCTACACATCAGCCATGGGTTCCCCCATCATCCCACCTCCTGCCCCCACCCCCACCCTCCCCATATCCCCTCCCCTCCACTCCCATCTCCTCCAGGGCCAAGACTCCCCTTGGGATTCACTCAAACCTGGTGGATTCAGTACAGGAAGGTCCAGTCCCCTCCTTCCAGGCTGAGCAAAGTGTCCCTGTGTAAGCCCAAGGTTCCAAACTGAGAAGCTTTTGTAGAGCAAAGAACATGGTCAACAAGACAAAGTGGCAGCCAACAGAATGGGAAAAGATCTTCATCAACCCCACATCTGACAGAGGGCTGATATCCAGAATATATAAAGAACTCAAGAAATTAGATATCAAAATGCCCAACAGTCCAATTAAGAAACGGGCTATAGAACTAAACAGAGAATTCTCAACAGAGGAAGCACAAATGGCTGAAAGACATTAAAGGAATTGCTCAACATCCCTAATCATCAAGGAAATGCAACTCAAAATGATTCTGAGATAACCACATTACACCCTTCAGAATGGCTAAGATCAAAAACACCAAAGACAGCTTATGCTGGAGAGAATGTGGAAGAAGGGGAACTCTCCTCCTCTGCTGGTGGGAATGCAAGCTTGTACAGCCACTTTGGAAATCAATATGGTGCTCTCTTAGAAAATTGGGAATCAATATCCCCAAGACCCAGCTATAGCACTCTTGGGCATATACACAAGGAATGCTCAATCATATCACAAGGGCACATGCTTAGCTATGTTCATATCAGCATTGTTTGTAATAGCCAGAACCTGGAAACAACCTAGATGCCCTTCAACTGAAGAATGGATAAATAAATGTGGTACATATACACAGTGGAGTACTACTCAGCAGAGAAAAACAATGACATCATGAGGTTTGCAGGCAAATGGATGGATCTAGAAAAAAATCATCCCGAGTGAGGTAACCCAGACTCAGAAAGACAAACATGGTATGTACTCACTCATAATAGGATACTAGTTGTAAAACAAAGATGACTAGACTGCTACTCACAACTCCAGGGAAGCTACCTAGAAAACAGGACCCTAAGAAAGACACAGGGATTGCCCAATAACAGAGAAATGGATGAGATCTACATGAGCAAACTTGACATGAAGAAGTGGGGTGGTAATGAAGGGCAAGGATTGAGGGAAAGAGAGCTTAGAGGAGCGGGAAATACCAGCTGGTTCAAGAACAATGAGGGAAAACAAGGAAAAAGACCATGATAAATGAAGACCCCATAGTAATAGGAAGAAGCAAAGTGCTAGAGTGGTCCCCAGAAATCCACAAAGATACTTCCACAATAGACTACTGACAATTGTCGAGAGAAAGCCCAAACTGACCTAGTTTGGTGATCTGATGCCCAAACACCCTAACTGTCATGCTAGAACTCTCATCCAATAACTAATGGAAGCAGATATAGAGATCCACTGCCAGTCCCCAGGTGGAGCTCCAGGATTCCAATTAGCAAGAAAGAGGATTGATTGTACGACTGAGAATTGTTGAGACCATGATTGGAAAAAGCACAGGGACAAATAGCCAAACTAGTGGAAGCACATGAATTATGAACCAATAGCTGAGGATCCCCCAACTGGATCAGGCCCTCTGGATAAGTGAGACAACTGAATAGCTTGAACTGTTTGGGAGGCACCCAGGCAGTGGGACCCGGACCTGTCCTTAGTGTATGAGCTGGCTGTTTGGAACCTGGGGCCTATGCAGGGACACTCTGCTCAGCCTGGGAGAAGGGGACAGGACCTGCCTGTACTGAATCTATCAGGTTGAGTTGAATCCCCAGGGAAGTCCTTGCCCTGGAGAAGATGGGAATGGGGGGTGAGCTGGGGAGTTGGGGGTGGGTGGGAGGAGGGAGGACAGGGGAATCTGTGGCTGATATGTAAAATTAAGTTAAATTATAAAATTTAAAAAATACAATAAAAAATGTCAGAAAGTACACACATAAATTTTCATCAACATGACTGCCTCAACATGAACTGAACAAAGATAAGATAATACTAATAGACATCCACAGTGGATGGTGGAAAGTCTAAGATGCCTAAACTCTTCACAAAAAACAGACAAGAAATGCTTTAGTAATGTTTCTTTTATAAATGTGGGTGCCCTTGTATTTGGGGTACAAATGTTCAGAATTGAGACTTCATCTTGGTGGATTTTTCCTTTGATGAATATGTAATGTACTTCCTGATCTCTTTCAACTGATTTTAGTTTGAAGTATATTTTATTAGATATTAGGATAGCTATACCAGCTTGCTTCACTTCTTAAATCTATTTGATTGGAAAAGTCTTTTTTCAGCCTTTTTTTCCGAGGTAGTGTCTGTCTTTGAAGTAGTGTGTTTCTTGTATGCAGTAGAAGGATGAATCCTCTTTTCATATCCATTCTGTCAGCTGTGTCATTTTATAGGTGAATTGATATCATTGATATTAATGACCAGTGATTGTTAATTCAATTTTTTTTTTTTTTGGTGGTAGTATTGTGTGTTTCCCTACTTTGGTATTTGTTGTTGTGGGATTATCTATTGCTTGTGTTTTCATTGGTGTATTTTCCTTGGGTTGGATTTTTCACAAGGATAAATCCACTTTAGACAACTAGCAATAGTCTAGAGGGTGCCTGAACTGACCTACTCCAGTAATCAGATTAATGAGTACCCTAACTGTCATCATAGAGCCTTCATCCAGTAAATGATGGAAGCAGATGCAGAGATTCATGGCCAGGCAGACAGTTCTTTAGCTTGAACTGTTTAGGGGGCCCCCAAGCAATGGGATTGGGACCTGTCCCTGGTTTATGAGTGGGCTTTCTGGAGCTCAGTGACTATGTTGGGACACCTTGTGCAGGCCTGATGCAGTGGGGAGGGGCTTGGACCTGCCTCAACTGAGTGTACCAGGTTCTGCTGACTCCCCACAGAAGACCTTGCCTTGGAAGAGGTAGGAATGAGGGATGGGTTGTAGGGAAGGCTGGGGGTGGTGAGAGGAGGGAGGAGAGGGGGAATATGTGATTGGTATGTAAAATTAATAGAAAATTTATTTATAATAAAAATAAAAATAAAATTTTAAAAATGTGAACTAAAAAAAAATTGCTGACAGCAGGCGGAATAGTCTATGCCAGGGCACACTAATTGGTTATCCATACCAAATGGTCAGTCCTGGAAACATAAACACAAATTAACTTTCCACATACTGAGCAGGTTGTATTTATACATATCAATGTATTTTTGTACATATAGATATAGCTATATCTGTATGTAACAACAACTAATGAGCCAGGTTGTGGTGGCACATACCTTTAATCCTAGCACTTGGAAGGCAGAGGCTGGCGTTTTCTGTGAGTTCGAGGCCAGCCTGGTCTATAGAGTGACTTCCAGGACAGGCTCCAAAGCTACACAGAGAAACCCTTTCTCAAATCCCCCCGCCTCAAAAAAAAAAAAGAATTTGGGGTCTGGACATGTGGCTTTTTAGTGGCTACAATAATCTACCTTTGTGATGGTTTATACAATAAAATGTTTCTTATTCATATGGAAAGGAAACAAGTAATTCATATAAGAAAGTCACATGGGAGACCAAGGTTGTTCTTCAAATGGATCATGAAGATGTGGGGAAGAGAATAAAAGGAGGACCTACGGGGACAGGTCACTTGGTATCAAACGCAGTGAACGTTCCCCTAGCAGGTATGCAGAGATCCTCATGCACAGTCGGTGACTATTATTTTACAGCTGTAGTTATAAGAGTCTGTATAATATTCTATCAAATTTTATAAACTTTTATTGGGATCATGCTTTAGGAGGTATTTAGAAAGAAAAGTGCCAATAATTAAAATGTAATTTTGTTTTTCAGTACTGTGACTTTACCCAAATTTTGAGTGCTAGTCAAGTATTCTAAGGCTATGTCTTTCAAACTTTTTAAATAGAAAATTCATTCAGATTTATTCAAATTAGAAATGATATGATCAAGTGATAATGGTATTTTACTATCTTTGAAATGGGTTATTCAGAGAAGAAAGATTGAGTTTAATATTTTCTATATGATGATATGTTTATAGAATTCTGCTATGCTCAGCAGGCTAGAAGAACCATATGCATTTTAAAAGTGGGATTGACATGAAACAGAAGGTAGTTACTTTTTATCCTGGAGTCTTTTAAAAGATAGTACTACACCACTTTTGAAATGTGCTAGGGTTCCTCATGTTCCACGTTTCAGGCAATTTACATCATGTATCTATATTCTGCCTTCTTCTGTTGTTATAGTCTGAAAATTAACATAGAGGTTATGATAGTTTTATTCTCCAATTGCTATTGGAATTATTTCTCCACTGCTTCTAATATTTTATACATTTTATTTTAAAATACCAGTAATATCTTATTTTTTATTAAAAGTTCTCAAAATGTATTATCTTTCTAAATCTATTACAAATGCTGGATCATGGATTAATTTAAATATCCACTGTATGCTGTATTTGTATAACATTATTATCAATAATGTTCTCAATATATGAAAGTATCCTTACTTGACACATTTTTCAAGTGTCATAAAATATAACTGGAAACATTCTGTTAATCATACCATCTTTGCTGAATCAATAAAATATAATTAAAAGGTGTGCCCTTTTAATTGAATCCAAAGCCTTCTATGCTATGCAGGTGTGCAGGCACTCAGCTACTCTGTCAACCAAATAATATTGTTTCTTAGTAGCTGTGGTTGTTTTCAGGCTGTCCACATGGTATTAGGTGGACAGAGCAGCTTCTTTGTTCATAAGCTGATTAATAGCCCTGGGTCCTCATATGAGCTGGACAATCATGATACTACTGAGTTATGTCTTCAGTCTCCTGGTCTGATTATTTTTAGATTTATTGTTAACTTGGGGTATAAGCAGGGTACCCCTGTGGAATTTGGAGGACACATTGTAGGAGTTGGTTCTCTCCTCCCATCAGGTAGATTCAGGAATTGAACTCTCATCATCAAGCTTGGCAGTAACTTCCTTTATCTATGGAGCCTGTTTGTCAGCCCTCTTTTTTCTAGATAATTGTGACAAAGATCCTTTTACTAAATATTTTTGATGCTGTTGAGATAATAATTTAAATTAAAATTTTACTTTTCAACTCTTCATTTGATCTTTCTGGTTTTTGTAATTTATTTTTTTAAAAATTATTAGCTTAATACTTGCCTAGGTGGATGAAATAAAGTCAGCTTGACTAATTGGCATACTAAGTTAGACTTAGAAGAAGCATGGTGGTTACATTGGGAAAATGTGGTAGACTTACAGCTTTCTATATAATTATTCTTGAGTGAAAGTAGCATAAAACAAATAATAAACAAAACAAAGCAAAAAATAGATACTTTTTCTCATAATTTACCTGCCAATCCCATTTGATATCACATTTGAAAATGAATCATGATGGGCCACTTCTGGCTGAAAGAAAAGTTGAGAAAACCAAATTGGTGGTGTTAATAAGAAATAAAACCAACATCATGGTTATGGCTTGAATCTGATGCATTCCCAATGGGCTCATGTTTCAAAGACTTAGTCCCCAAGGGGCAGCACTGTTTTGTAGATGCAGAGCCTTTAGGAGGTGGGAACTGGCTGATAGAAGTAGGTCATTTGAAGCAGATCTTTGGAAATTACACACACCATATTCTTTCCTGATGATTCTTTTCCTGATCGGCCAGGCTCTGCGGGGACTGTCACATGATCCCACAGGTATGAACTTAACCATGCCTTCCCAAACATAATGGATAGGTTAGTTCCCATCACTTGTTTCTGCTAGGAATTTGGTTTCAGTGATGAAAAAGGATGGTGTATAATGGCTGAAATTGTGGTTGTCATAATACTCAGCCACATATAATTTCTATAACATTGGAGACATTGGATATTCTTTGTAGAAGGAACATGGACGAGATAAAAGACACAGGTTCAAAAAACCCCAGAATTATACAAAGTTTGATAATCCATTCTAGTGGAAGCTGCAATGCATAGAATGCCAGTAGAAATGTAAAGCATTGAGACTGGACCAATAAGGTTTCAAAAGTGGCAAATCTGTTCAGCAAATGAACTGGAATTCCTTTTTTATTACATTCTGGCAAAGAATATGTCTATGGTTTGCTCCTGTCCTGAAAGCTGTCATAAAGTTGAATATGAAAGTTACACGCTTACTTATTCAGGAAAAGAAAATTTGAGACAGCATAATATTTAGACTTTGTCATAATTATTTTTCTCCTCTTTTAGCCAGATTTCTAGTGTGATTTAAGAACAGAGTAAAGTAGAGAGATTTGAAATAGTGTGTTTTGATGAGATAAAGAGTGTGGACATGATTAATGTCACAGTAACCGCAAGCACAGATGAAACAGTTATAACTATAAAAGAAATTAGTGTCACTAAAGAGACCCCGGGCACTTTGCATTTGGACAACAAGAAAGATACTTTGAAGATAAGACTCTTTCCATTGAAGACTCCAATGTTTGAATGCACTCACCCATTTTCAAAGCTTCACTAATGTTGTCTCAGGTTTATGACCAAATACTCAAGAGGCAACTACAGCTATGTTAGAAGGATGCCAGACGTCTTCTCTAGCTGTCAACAGAAACTGAAATGATTCATGTTGTGGTGATTTTCCAGAAATACATGATCCAAAAATTATGGTGGTATATAAGCACTGGACAGCCAATTTGCACAGGGTTGAATTCTGGCCCCCTCCCCAAAGCCTCTAAGAAGGCTATGTGCAGATCTTAAACATGAAGCCTCATTTTCAGTAGAATATAGGATTTCTGTCAACAAAGAATGCAAGTACTTAGGTCAGCTTCAGAGAGAAGCCTCATGTGCTGTAAATGGAAAGTGTATGTGGATGGAATTTTTCTCAGCTTGTTGGAACTGAGATGCCACCACATGTCCCAAATATCCTATATAGGGAACTGGGTTCAGTGTATGACTTCCTATGTACTGGTGTTGCTTGGGTGCAATCTTTCCTGATGTCCCTCAGTTCTTCCATGTTGGAATGTAAATGTTTATTCTGTGCTGCTGGAAGCATGTTATATAAGGATACACATATTGTGCAAAGTTAATTGGGTTTGTGCCTCTCCAGGCTCATGTAGAATGTTATAATATGATCCCAAGATGCTCCTCAAAAGTCATGTTTGAACACTTGATCTTCAGCTTGTAGCACAGTACTATTTTGAAGACTCTGAGGCTTTATTTTTGCATGGGGTGTGGTGTATACAAGGAGGTGACTAGGGTTGGGCTTTTGAAAATTATGTGCACTGATCTTCTAGTCTTTTCTCCCTGATTTTATTCTGTCATGCTATATAAAATACATAGAGCCTCTCCTCCATTGTGATGGTCTTGAGCCCTCTAGCATGCCTTCCCCAGTGTGATAGACTGTAAGTACTCTGAAACCATGAGACAAAATAAACTGTTTCCCCCTTAAAATGGGTTTAAACAAGTATTTGGCTACCACAACTCCAAAATACCTAATAACTCTAACATGAAAATAAACATCTGCTAAGACAGGAGACTTCAAAATTTCAATAAAATAAAAATACACGAACTTAGCATTTTTACACTATTTTCCTTAAAAAGAGAGTTTTGGTCTTCATTTATCATGGTTTGTTAATCCTCATCCTCCCTTTCTGTTCTTGATCCAGCTGGGATCTCCTGCTCCCCTAAGCTTTCTTTCCCTCAAATCTTGCCCTTCATTACTCCCACTGTCTTCCAGGTTGTTCATGTAGATCTCATCCATTTCTCTGGCATTGGGTGATCCCTGGGTCTTTCCTGGGGTCCTGTTTTCTAGGTAGCTTCCCTGGAGTTGTGTAGCAGTCTAGTCATCTTTGTTTTACATCTAGTATCCTCCTATGAGTGAGTACATACTATGTTTGTCCTTCTGAGCCTGGGTTACCTCACTCAGGATGATTTTTTTCTAGATCCATCCATTTGCCTGCAAACCTCATGATGTCACTGTTTTTCTCTTCTAAGTAGTACTCCATTGTGTGTATGTACTATATTTTCTTTATCCATTCTTCAGTTGAAGGGCATCTAGGTTGTTTCCAGGTTCTGGCTATTACACACAATGCTGATATGAACATAGCTGAGCAAATGCCCTTGTGGTATGATTGAGCATTCCTTGGGTATATGCCCAAGAGTGCTACAGCTGGGTCTTGGGGGAGATGGATTCCCAATTTTCTAAGGAAGTGCCATGTTGATTTCCAAAGTGGTTATACAAGCTTGCATTCCCACCAGCAGTGGAGGAGAGTTCCCCTTGCTCAACATCCTCTCCAGCATAAGCTGTCTTCTGTGTTTTTGATCTTAGCCATTCTGACAGCTGTAAGGTGGTATCTTAGAGTAGTTTTGATTTGCATTTCCTGGATAATTAGGGATGTTGAGCATTTCCTTAAATGCCTTTCAGCCATTTGAACTTCTGTGGAGAATTCTCTGTTTAGTTCTATAGCCCATTTCTTAATTGGACTGTTGGGCATTTTGATGTCTAATTTCTTGAGTTCTTTATATATTCTGGATATCAGCCCTCTGTCAGATGTGGGGTTGGTGAAGACCTTTTCCCATTCTGTAGGCTGTCGTTTTGTCTTGTTGACCATGTCCTTTGCTCTACAAAAGCTTCTCAGTTTCAACAGGTCCCATTGATTGATTGTTTCTCTCAGTGTCTGTGCTACTGGTGTTATGTTTAGAAAGTGATCTCTGGTGCCAGTGCGTTCAAGAGTACTTCCTGCTCTCTCTTCTATAAGGTTCAGAGTAGCTGGATTTATGTTGAGGTCTTTGATCCACTTGGACTTAAATTTTGTGCATGGTGACCGATATGGATCTATTTGCAGCCTTCTACACATTGACATCCAGTTATGCTGACACCATTTGTTGAAGATGCTTTCTTTTTTTCCATTGTACATTTTTGGCTTCTTTGTCAAAAATTATCACGAGAACAGAATTAGGCAGAGTGCTCACGAGGTCCCCAGAAATCCACAATGATATATCCTCTGTAGTCTGCTCGCAATGGTCAAGAGAAAGCCTGATCTGACCTAATCTGGTGATCAGATGGCTAAACACCCTAACAGTCGTCTTACAACTCTCATCCAATAACTGTTGGAAGCAGATACAGAGATCCTCAGCCAGGCCCCAGGTGGAGCTCCAGGAGTCCAATGGTCGAGAAAAAGGAGGGACTGCAAGAGTGTGAATTGTTGAATGCAAGATTGCAAAAAGCACAGGGACGAATAGCCAATCGAAAAAAAGCACATGAATTATGAAATAACGGGTGTGGAGCCCCCAGCTGGAGCAGGCCCTCTGGATAAGTGAGACAATTGAATAGCTTGATCTGTTTGGGAGGCACCCAGGCTGTGGTACGAGGACCTTTCCTGCTGTTTGGAACCTTGGGCTTACACAGGGATACATGCTCAGCCTGAAAGGAGAGGACAGGACCTGCCTGTACTGAACCCACCAGGTTTAAATGAATCCCCAGGGGAGTCTTGGTCCTGGAGGACATGGGAATGGAGGGGAGGGGCTGGGGGCAAGGTGGGGATGGGGCGGAGGGGGGAGGACAGGGGAACCCATGGCTGATGTATAAAATTAAAACACATAATAAAGAAAAAAGAGAGAGAGAGTCTTGGCCAGGTGGTGGTGGCACACGCCTGTAATCCCAGCACTCAGGAGGCAGAGGCAGGTGGATCTCTGTGAGTTCAAGGCCAGCCTGGTCTATAGATCAAGTTCCAGGACAGGCTCCAATGCTACAGAGAAACAGTGACCCATCTGTAAAAACAAAAAAGAAAAAAAAAGAGAGAGAGTCTTGTGGTTGATTCAAAATGCTACTATTAGATACCTAACATTTTTTTGTTAAAGAAATATCAGAAATTATAGTGAATCTGTCAATAATAAATTGAGTTCTATCAAGAGCCAGAAATTCTTCACAGAAACACGTTGAAGCATATTCAAGTTGTCAGTCACGATTTATAGCATAAACGAATGTTTGAAAAAACAATAATGCCTTAAGTCCTTGTCCTCAATAAGAAACAAAAGAATATTTGTAAGTGATTATACTGCAGGAGCAATATTGCACCTATATGTTCTTAAACAGTCCTACAGGAACATAAAGAGACAACTGATTTATTCTCACAAGTGTGGAAGAAGGTGAAATAAATTGAAGATAATATGGGATCAATCAGTAAAATGATTTTTTGTTTTTACAGATGGGTCACTGTTTCATAGAACATGCTTGGCTGAAGCCATTCATTTTTCTAACAAATGTATACAGATATAGATTTATAATTTTTTTTACAAGTACTTTTATGGTGATGATTTCCAAAGTAGATTTTGTGGTCTATATTCACTGGTCCATTAAATTGCATAGTTTTCCCATACATTCATTACTTAGTTTTTAATAATTATAACTTGAAGAATTTTCCAGAAGCCCGTGTTAGTGTTGGAAATTATAACTCCATACCTAATATTATAAAGACTATAAGGATGATTTGAAGGTTGTCAATGTGGTTCACAGATTTCAGCTTTCATATTAGAAGACATAAAGCACTAAATACTATCCAATGGGTGGAAGAGACACACAGCTACCTTTTGCCCATCTTAGTACATTGCCATCACATTTATGCCCCCAATTATGGTATCCCTGGAATGCCAACTGCGTATTCACATGAGTAGCAATTCATGGAATACACATGTGATATCAGGACAGAATTTTTTTTTTACACCATCCTATGCTTCTATTTTACTTCAAAGATTAAGAAAGTGTCTTCTTCTTTTAATTAGTTTATTTTTGGGTATTGTCATTTGGGCTAAAATAAAAGTAAGAAGATATGAGTAAAAATGAAAAAACTATTTTACCTATAGTTGCAATTCTAAAAGTATTCTGAGAAATATATCATTAAAAAATCTGCAACTTTCACCTCAAAGGGACTAAGATATATGTTATTCTGGAGCCAATTATTAGTGTTCATGGAATAAGAGACAGAAGACTCTAAGAACCAGAGAGACAGAGGACATCAAGAAAACAAAGCCTTCTAAACAAATCTAAAATGTCACACAGGTAAAGTCACAGAGCATTGCACAGGGCCTGCATGGGTCTGTGCCAGATAGGGTACCAGAGCTGAGATAAGAAGTGGACACAGGTCCCCATTTTTATCCCATAATCTATCTCTAATTAATAACCACTCACAAATGAAAAAATTAGTTTTCTCCAATGGAGTCTTACTAGGGATACAAAGCACTCTTAAGGGTGAATCCCTTGCCAAGCAGTAGATGGCTAACACAAAGGGAACTCAAGGGTGTCTTTGGAGGTTCTTTGTCTCATAATACTCAGTCAGGATATTTGTTTATGTTGTATATTATTTATTTATTTTATTCTAGTTTTGTGTTTTTAAGGTAGCTTTTTGTGTGTAAACGTGTGTGTCTTTGTGTCTGTTTCTTGTTATTTTTTTCTTTGGTTCCTTTGCTTCTGTTTATTTGTTTTGTCCTGTTTCAATTTTTTTAAAAATTTTCTTAGATGCTTGATTGTTTTCTAAGAAGAGACATAAGGGGTGTGGATTTGGATGGAGGGAGGTGAGTAGGATTTTTTCTTTTTTTCTTTTTTTTTCGTATTTTTAAACATGTGACTTCACATGTTCTAAGTGAGAATTTATAATACATTCTATACTTTTGAGGGGAAATGATGTATTTGTATAACAGAGTGCAGATAATAGTTTTTTACGAGAAATGGCATGTCTATAAACTGGAATACTGATATTATAGTAGTCCCATTGTATTATAATGTTTTACAATAAGACAAAATCCTAGAGTCCTTTAAATATTAGATATAGTTAGTTATTTTAAGATTGGTTAGGAGGCCTATTTTTATTTTGATCAATTATGGCTGTCTATTCATATTATCACAATCCTTAAGTATAGCCTCCATTCTGATAAACAAGTATCATGTCCTGCTTAGGTCCTTATTATATAATTCCAAATGCTTTTAATAATGTTACTTGAATATGTCATATTTCCTAAAATGATTCATACATTGAATGTTTGATATCTAATGAGTGGCGTGTGTAGCCATGTGAGGCCATGTGGAGGCCCATGACCCATGCAGCCACTGAGGGCCATGAGTGGGTTTGTTGTCCTGATATGGACAGGGGCCATGTTGATGTCTGTGGCACTTGTTACCACCAAAGGCTATGCAGATATTCATGGTCTGGGCTGCTACCTAAAGGCATGTTGATGTTCCTAGGCCATACTGAGCTGTCTAGGCTCCTCGCCTGCTAATGTACAGTGATACAGGCAGTAGCATGGGCATGGGAGAGTTGGCCCCTTCTCTCACGGGCAGCTTCATGGCTCTACACAGGTGATAGTTTCTAGCAGGGTGCAGATGGAGAAAAACTCACCTTCCCATAATGGGCTGGCCAACAGGACTTTGACCAGGCTCCAGTGAGTACACAGAAAACACAAAATTGACTCGTTTACTTTTTCTTTGAGGGTAGGGTGGTCACAGGGGAGGGTGTACACATGGGAGGACTGGGAGGTGAGGATGATTGAGGTACATGATGTGGTATTTCCTGGAATATTGGCAGGAAAATAGATTAAATTGAGTGTAAGGTATTAAGCAAAGATCACACAGCCTCAGAAATAGACTGCATGTTCTCTCACATATGTGGAATCTAGTGAATAATATATGCACATATGTAAGCAATGCACATGTACATACAATATAACATGGAGAAAGTGGAATATGAGGATGAATATGAAAAGGGGATGAGAAAGGACTGAATGTAGGTAACAGAACTATGAAGAAGGAGATGAAAATAATTGTTTTTCTATTTCTAACTTTTTCATAGTTTTTTCTTTTGTTTTGGTTTTTGTGGAGGGTAAGAACCTAAAATACATTTGAACCCAAATGTGTAAAATTTAAGGTGAAGTTCCACATCTTCTGCTCTGAATGCCCACTCTAACTATGCAGAAGTTCACTGAGCTGTGTAGACTTCGGGTCTGGTTAATTTTGGAATGTCATGTTTTTATGTATTTGCAAGGCTTTTAATAATAAAGTTTATAAGCATAATTTTAAAAAGAAAGTTTGGTATCTAGCTGGTGGCATATTGGGGCAATGAGATCCTAAGCGCACTAACATCCATTAATGACTTCATGCTGATTGCACTATTAGGGCTGGGGTCTGGCTGGAAGAAGCAGGTAACTAGTGGTTTACCTTTGAAGGGTCTATCATGTAACTGCTTGTCATTTTTCTATATTGCTTGGTCTCTATCTTTCTTCATGTCTGTCTCTCTGCCTCTCTCTGTCTCTGTCTCTGTCTCTCTCTCTCTCTTTGTGTGTGTGTGTGTGTGTGTGTGTGTGTACATCTCTTTTTCTTCTCTACAACCTGTTATGAGGAAGCAGTGCCAACAAGGAGCAGCATAGCCACTCTGTTCTGCTTTGTGTTAGTCCCAAAGGAGACAATCAATGGTGTGGAACCATGGGCTCTAATCTCTGAGAACGTGAGTTAAGATAAACCCCTTAAATTGTTTGTCTTGCTAAAACATACAAAAAGATACATAAAAGTTCTAATGCTCAAAATTCTATTAAATATGAGAGTAACATTATTCTTTGGGGTTTAAAAAATTAAAATTTCTTGTTTTATAAAAGTGGAAAAGACTTCAACCATGCTAATGGTAGCTTTTTACATACCGGTATGCCACATGTGCACTTCTGTGGGTATGGTGTATATATCTGTGTGTTTTAAGATAATCTAGGAGAAAACCCATAGCTTTCTCTTTTCTACATTTAAATTGTGATTCATGTTGGTAAACACTTCATGGTTTTATACATTTAAGAAAAATCTGTATGTATATTACATCAAAAATAATTGGATTGTTCTTTGAGTAAATACATTTAAAAGAAACCTTAAAATTTCTAAATTGAAACATTAATTATAACATTTGCAAAATCAAAGAAAATTGAATTTGATATCTTTAAAATTTGTAGCTTCTATAAAAACAATTCATACATTCACAAACATATTTTCCTTTCTATTTGGATAATAAACTGTTAAGCACAATAATTGTATGTTACATGAAAGCATTTGTCCTTGTTTTCAAACTCTTTTCTGTTTGCGATTTCCTGCAAGAATCTGCAGGAAAATGTAGTACATAGACACATATAATTATTCTGATGGTAAATCAACTTGTTGGTTATCTACATGACATTTACTATGTAAAATAGGTGAAGGATTGTTGCTAATTTTATTATTTCTTTCTGAGCATGACTTTTGTCCTTTAAATCATACTCATACCATCATAGAGTTAAATTAATTACATTTTAAAGGTAGGAAAGGTGTAGTTCCACCTGCTAAATGGTTGCCTAGCATTCACAAAACCTTGGCTTACAGAATAAACCAGGGAGGGTCTCAGGACAGCCTTGAATTTCAAGCACTTGAGACCAAAGGTAACAATGGGATCATCAGATGTTCCTTCCCTGTTGGCCTCTGCTCCACTATGAGTTCTAGGCCAATCTGGAATACACAGGAGTGGGCTCAGCGATCCCATAAACAGACAAGAAAATGAACAGAATTATAATGAAGCCCAGAAATGGGATCAGAATAAGAACACAGTCATTTTTTCTTGTATTAGAAAGGCATTTTTGTTTTTATTTTCATTCATCTGTTGTTCATGAGACATTGCTTTAATCAAACACATCTATGCTCATTTTTAGTAAATTATTTTAGAATGTATATTTTATTTTAATTCTCATCAAAAAGTTTAAAATTTTTACTATAGTGGCAATTTTCCATGCTGTGCAGTAGTTACATATTTTATTCTCTCATATATGTCTAAATTATTGCTTTTAATGAGGAACACATTAAAATTTGAAAATCGGAATAGAATGTCTCATTAGACTCCATGAATGTATTGGAATTCAAGAAACAGGCTGCTTATTGTATCTGAAAATTAACTGTAGACTTAGAAGATCTCCATCAACCTTTCCATGTACCTATCTATCTTCATATATTTACACATACACAAAATCGTATGAACTGTGTTTATATATGCTCAATAAAATATGTACCGGAACACTTATTTTATGGGATTTTTCAATTAGGAAGACTAACAAGTCTCAAATTCTGCAGAGTAATTGGAAAAAGAAAGACCCAGAGAGATGATAGTTAACCCGCCTCCAAAACTAGGGGCAAAGAAAACGAAGAGCTTATGCAGTCTCAGGTTAGCAAAGCTGAGGCACAGAAAATCTAAAATTTCAGTCATATGTGAAGGCAATGAAAAAACTGTCCGTGACGTCTGGAGGCTAAAAGGTGTGAAGACCTAAGCAATGGTTCTATTCTGGCACAGTTTTCTTCATAGAAATCTCAATTTTCTAGAGTATACTCCATTATCAAGAGTACTGATTATGAATAAAATTTATTTTATTGTATTGTTAATGAATATATCCTAATAAATTATCATGCAAAGGATATTTTTAATACAAATAAATATTGTTTATTATATTTTTGTTTTATTATTATGAATAATATCAAATGAACACAATAAGTAAAATAACTAGAAAGTAAATATAACAATATCTCCTGTTTTCTGACATAGTGAAGCAAATTGAATTACTGGACCATGGTCTTTAACTCCTCATGTACACATCCTTGCAACATGGATAAAACTCAAATTCCAACCAGTAGTGGGGTTTCCTTTACTTTCTTTATGAACATGGCTGTTTTGCTGACTTTGTTTAATTGTAGACTTTAGAATGTGATAGCATACAGACTATGTACCTTTGTTTCATTGGTTTAGTTAATTTTTTTGTCTTCTTTTTGGTGGTGTGTTGTGTGTGTGTGTGTGTGTGTGTGTGTGTGTGTGTGTGTGTGAGAGAGAGAGAGAGAGAGAGAGAGAGAGAGAGAGAGAGAGAGAGAGGTGGCCTGCAAGTTTACCATGTAAGCAGTTTCTTGCTGGCATGGTAGAGAATGAGACTCAAGGAGAACAAGGACTTCCTCCAGGTAGAGTCATGCTACTGTAAAATCACCTATCAATGGTTGATGAAATGCTTGCTATTTTTAACTAGTGAATTTAGAGTGGTTTGTTAGGTAGAAAAACAAGTGAACATGTATAGTGAATATCCTGATGGCAGGAAAAGAGGTTATTCAACTACTTCACACAGGCAGTCTCAATGAAATTCTAGTCTATAACAAATGAATGTGATTGGCACTTTGGTCAATTATAATGTGAATTTGCATTTCACCAAAATATATTAAGCAAATCCTAAGTATCACCCTAATTTCTTTATAGTTTAAATTCACATGAATAAATGTAGAGAACCTACTTGCCATTGAATTTTGGATTTCTTTTTTTTTTTTTTTTAACAGATTTAATTCACTTTATTTTTCTTGCACAAAAACCATTATATGGTGGCCACAGCTGGAGCCTGGGTCCTCTGAACAGACACTCTGGTGTGGGTTTTCACAAGATGGTCAGTGAATTGCTGATAAGGAGATTTGGTGAACACAGTCTCTTTCCAGAGGTCGGGAGTCAGATAGCTGTAGGTCTTGGAGATGGCATCAAAGGTGGCTTTGGCAAAGTTGCCCAGGTTGGCAGTGCAGGCCCTGGCTGATGTGTAGCAGTCATCAATACCGGCCATCATCAGTAACTTCTTAGGCACAGGAGCAGAGACAATGCCAGTGCCTCTGGGGGCAGGGATGAGACGCACCAACACAGAGCCACAGCGGCCTGTCACTTTGCATGGCACAGTGTGGGACTTGCCAGTCTTGCTCCCCTGGTAGCTTCTCCGCACAGGGACAATGGACAGCTTGGCCAAGATGATGGCCCCTCGGATGGCAGTGGCTACTTCCTTGGAGCACTTAACACCAAGACCAACATGACCATTGTAGTCCCCAATAGTGACAAAAACCTTGAGCCTAGTCCGCTGGCCAGCCCGAGTCTGCTTCTGCACTGGCATGATCTTTAGAATCTCATCCTTTAGGGATGCGCCCAGGAAAAAGTCAATGATCTCAGACTCCTTAATGGGAAGGGAGAACAGGTAGATCTCCTCCAGGGACTTGATCTTCATATCCTTAACCAGGTGGCCCAGCTTGGTGACAGGGATCCACTCCTTGTCTTCAGCTTTACCTCCATGAGCCCCATGGCCATGGCCACGGCCCTGACCACGGCCACAGCCCCTAAGGCTGCTGCCAAATCCTCTGCAGAAGCCACCACAGCCTCCTAGTCCTGGGCCCCCAGGTCCTCTGGGCCCTCCCGCTGCACCGGGGTCTTCCGCCATTTGGTGTTTTCCCAAAGAAAAAGAAGGAATTTTTTTTCTGCTACATACAAGAAACATACCTCAACTTCAAAGACAGACACCTCCTAAGAATAAAATGCTGGGAAACGACTTTCCAATCAAATGGTCTTAAGAAGCAAGCTGGTGTAGCCATCCTAATATCCAGCAAAATAGACTTCAAACTAAAATCAATCAAAAGAGATGATGAAGGACATTACATACTCATCGCAGGAAAGATTCACCAAGATGAAGTCTCAATTCTGAACATTTATGCCCCAAACACAAGGGCACCCACATATGTAAAAGAAACATTACTAAAGCTTAAATCACATATGAAATCCCACACATTAATAGTGGGAGACTTCAACACCCCACTTTCACCTCTGGACAGATCGGCCAAATTGAAACTTAACAGAGACATAATGGACTTAACTGATGGTGTGGCTCAAATGGACTTAATTGATTATCTACAGAACATTCCACCCAAACAAAAAAGAATATACCTTCTTCTCAGCACCCCATGGAACCTTCTCTAAAATCGACTACAAACATGGCCACAAAGCAAATCTCAATAGATACAAAACAATTGGAATAACCTCCTGTGTTCTATCAGACCACCATGTTTTAAAGTTAGATTTCAACAACAGAAAAAATTACAGAAATCCTACAATCTCATGGAAACTGAATAATGCTCAACTTAACCACCAATGGGTTAAGGAAGAAATAAATAAAGAAATTAAAGACTTCCTAGAGATCAATGAAAATGAATATACCACATACCCAAACTTATGGGATACTATGAAAGCAGTGCTAAGAGGGAAATTCATAGCACTGAATGCCCACATAAAGAAGCTGGAGAAATCTCATGTTAGTGACTTGACAGCACACCTGAAAGCCCTTGAACAGGAAGAAGCAAAGTCTCCCAGGAGGAACAGACACCAGGAAATTATCAAATTGAGAGCTGAAATCAATACAATAGAAATAAAGAGAACAATTCAAAGGATTAATGAAACAAAGAGTTGGTTCTTTGAGAAGATTAACAAGATAGACAAGCCCTTATCCAAACTAACCAAAAGACAGAGAGAGAGCATCCAAATTAACAAAATCAGAAATGAAAAGGGGGACATAACAACAGACAATGAGGAAATCCAGAGAATCATCAGGTCACACTTCAAAAACCTCTACTCCACAAAATTTTGGATTTCTAATCCTGCCAGATACAAAATGAAAAGATTATACTGCTCTACTTTTGGAATGATTACTATAAAACTGACTCAGGCTTTACAATCCTTTTCACATTAGGGTGCCACAAAAATTTTTAAATTGTCCAAGAAAAGAAGGAAATTTTTTGTAAAATGTTCTGTATACATTAGGGAAATACAGAGTGATTCAGCCTCAGAGTTTTTGCTTTGTCTTTCACGGTGCCCTTTCTGTGTGGAGACTGTGTGTGAATGTTGTGTACATTGAAGAGTGAATAGCAATAGAAAGCAAATTGCCTGTCTTATTGTCTAATGTTAATTAAAACCAAATGTCCTTCCCACAAGGCAGCTAATGTACCTTAATTACTTGGACTTGTGCTGAAGAGACAAGATGGAACATGTAATTATTAAGGAGGAAAGAGTACACATTATCCCAACAACTGTTTGCCATGTGAAATGGTATCATTTTCCTTCTATATAACATGAATACTTGTCAAGTAATCGACTTCATCTATTTAAATAACTCATTATTTTTTCTCAGTCATATACATTTAGAATTGTCCTTTTTATTGCGTTTAACCTTTCCAATTAAAATCAGTTCAAAGCTATACTATATTTTTACTGTTTTGTTCTAGAATAAAATTCAAACATAATAAGCATGACTTTACTGAATAAAGAGCTTTGAAGACTATAAAATTAGGATTGGGTGATAATATTTTCTATTTAAAGTTGAGAAAAAATTATCTTAAAGATCATTTTTGCACGTATTAAACTGGAATAAAAATAGCTATACGACTTAGTGTAGCTGAAGTTTTTCTGAGTCCTAGCCTGCTGGTGGTCAGAACAAATCTCTCTCACCTGCAGTCCCACAGGCATTGGACCCAAGCAAAACACACAGAGACTTATATTACTTACAAACTGTATGGCCATGGCAAGCTTCTTGCTATCTAATTCTTATATCTTAAATTAACCAATTTCAATAAATCTATATCTTGCCACATGGCTTGTGGCTTACTGTTATCTTAAATCATGCTTCTCATAAAGGTAGCTGGCAGCGTCTCTCTCCTCAGCCTTCCACTTCCCAGAATTCTCCTCTCTCCTTGTCCCGCCTATACTTCCTGCTGGCTTTGGGCCAATTAGCACTTTATTTATCAATCATTCACAGCAACTTAGGGGGAAAGATTTGATAAGACAAAACCTGTAAAAAAACCCACACAGCTAGATCTCATCTTTATCATAATTATCCATATCTAGGAAACAAACAAACCTGAGGCGATCAGCTCCCATACTTAAATATTTAAATTGTTTTTCAGGCTCTTCTTTTTTATTAGTTCACTTTCTCTGGATGTTAAATAATTCATTCTCTCAAAGAACCTTTACTTGCCTTCTAAACAGTGAGACTATATAACTGTCTGAAGACCCCAAATCTTATACATGAGTATATTAGTTCTTCACTGTCATGGAAAGCATCCTGGAATCCAAGTTAGATTGAGAATATGATTTTTAGCCTTCAGAACTTCTGTCTGCATATAGTCACTTTGATCCCTGCACTGGATTATGTCTCTTCTGGTGTACATATGTTCAATAGTGTGCCTTCAACTGTGGCCAATATACTTCATGTATTTGTGCTAAGGCAGTGAATTCACTCAGCAAGTTGGGAAAGAAAAAGAATGGGGACACCAAGATCAGCTGGATGCTTACTTGAGAGGCTACTCAATCTGCTGCTAAGAACCAGGAACTCTTAGTGATTCATGAGATGTTGTCACAGGCTTTTGGATAAAAGATCATACCAATGTTCTTTAGAGTCCATACAAAGATCAGAGAGAAATTTGCCAGAAAGTGGCTGGAGAGATGGATCAGCAGAAAGTGATCTTCCAGAGTATTGAGTTTGGATTGTTCTCAGAACCCACATCAGACCACTTACAAGTGGCTTCAACTCCAACTCAGGTGCTCTGGTGCCAACAGACTTCATGGCACCTGCACTCATGTGCACACACATATCTCCACCCACCACACACACACACTTTACAATGATTTTTAAGTCTTAAAAAAATCATTGTAATATGATGTTCTCAAGAGAATGACAAACATGAGCACAGCAATTTGCAAATGAATGGAATATTTATACATAAGTGTATTTTCTCTCAGCAAGTACCATGCAAATAGATAGGTTCTTGAGACTTTCTTGTGACATGTTTTTACAAGATAACCAATGAATTATTAGCAATTCCAAAACCATGAATAAATATGGAGGCAAATGTCTGGGCTTGGATATATGTACCATAAACATTAGCTCTATTTTTGTCATATCAATGGCAATTAAAACATCCCAACAATTCAAGCCAAAGCTTGTATGCTCTTAAGTAGAGTGTGTCCACAACCACAGATAATTTACCTATAAACACATAAGGAAACCCATGATCATTGAGAAAACTGACTTTAGTTTCATTTAAAAACTAAGTATCTACTGTTATATCAGATGGAGGAAAGATAAAGCCTCAATTTGGGATCGGGAAATGGAAAGCTTTTGGAAATTATAGTACTACACATAGGACTTGAAACAAAATGTAAAGGGGAAAATATTGTTTCTAAAAAGGCATAATGATAATTGATGAAACACAGAGAGAAGGATTTAAGTGATGTTCATTGTATCTATGAAAGATATATAGCATGCTAGGAAATCTGTACTCGTTTTGTGGATTAGTTGAGTTCAGGTAAATGTTAAAAAGAATTAAACAGTCTGCTATGGAATAGAATAAATAAACTTTTTTAACTACGCAAAGATGTGTTGCATTTGTTTGTGTTGCAAAGTAATTGTTTAACTGTATAAAGGTGTGTTTCTGTTTCACCTTGCCTGACTAAGGACCTGACTGGCCTAATAAAAAGATGAATGGCCAATAGCTAGGCAGAGGATAGAATAGACAGGGCTGGTGGACAGAGAGAAAAGGAAGCTAGCCAGCAAGAGAGGGTCAGCCAACTAGCCATGGAGGAAACAGGAAAGCAGGATGGATAGTATGAGGTAAACAAGCCCTGGGACAGCACAGAGATTAATAGAAATGGGTTAATTTAAGCTAGTTAATTTAAGCTAGTTAGAAACAAGCCTAAGCTAAAGCCAAGCATTCATAATTAATACCAAGTCTCTGTGTCTTTATTTGGGAGTTGTTTGGCAGTCCAAAGAAAATTACCACACCAATCAGATAGTTTCACAAATGGAAAAATATTTATTAAGTATTCTTAGATTAGATCTGTTAGAAAGTTAAGTTTAATCTTGCTTTATAAAGTTGCCTACATAAAAGGTTTCACATTCATTTTTGCTAGCTTTCACAAAATAGAAAATATCATGACTCTAATGTTCAGTTGTCCAGTTTTTTAAAATTAGGAGCTGTATGCAGAGAGCATGAGTTCCTAGTCAGCTGCTGTAATTGAGTGGTGATGAGGACTTCTCTGCTGTCGTATTGGAGTCATTCTCTTGCCAGTTCTCACTGCTCTGCTTCTGTGATTGCCACCATTCCCTCTGTATGCCTGAAAGCTACAAATATGGTTTGAGGGGCCTCTTCCTCAGAAACACTCTACTGAATCTATGTCCACAAAATACTTTGAATAGCTTAATACTTCTAACTTCTGCAAGATTTTTGGTAGTGTTTGTTGTCCATGGAAATCAATATGTTTTTTACCTCATGTCTATTTTCTTGAATAATTGCTCTGGTTAACAAATGCTAATAAATGTGAATATGAGAAATATAAGTAAAGAAACCAGTTATTATGACTAATGAAGCCTTCCTAGTAATTTTTGTATAGAAATTTTAAAACCATTACCTTGTAACCATGGCAGGGGAAAAACACTTTCATGTAAAATTGATACAATATCTTGCGTTAATTGATTACATTCTTGAATTTATAATGAATTGTGCCTATGTGTTTTTGCAATTTACTTCATTTTTGAATAATAATTGAAATTATATCTTATTAATATGGTAAAAGCTTTGGTTTAAAATAATTACTTCTTGAAGTTTAGCATAAGAAGTTACTCAAGTGAGAGACTCCATAAAGCTTAGTTCATTGAATACTTACTTAACCAGGCACATGGGCATCTTGGACCAAAAGAAAAGGTAGGTTAGGAGATTATAACTTTGATACAATAGGGTCTTAGGATTCCTTTTTAACTGTAAGGTAAAGTTAAGGATTGGGCAGCAATGAAAAGAGACTTGTGGTCCTGACATTCCTGGGGCTTTGATTTAATTGCTGGCAGCTGAGAGAGCCAGGGAGACAAGATTCCCACATCCCAGAGATATGCTGTGTGAGCCATGAGCTCAGGCGAACTCAGGTGAGCAGAAAGTAAATGTTACTGGATTTTGCAACTTTCAAATTCTAATTCAGTATGTTTGCAGCCACTGATTGCAGAGCCATGGAGCCAAGCTCACAAATACTTAAGAGCAATTATTTGCTCACTAAAATAACTACATAAAGTAAACCCAGTCTTCAGCCATTAAATTAAAAATTATTAGCACAATGCCAAGTCTGAATATTCATGTAAAGTATATAGAGTTAAGAATATCTTGTGGTTGTTTTATGTTACTTGAGTCAGAATACCAGAAGAACATCCCCAGTTGCCTGTAATGACTGTCAAACACATTCATGCAGACCATGAAGACATTACATCCAAGTCAAAACTCTGCATCATCAGGAGATAAGCTTAATTTTCACCATTATGTGGCGTTGGGTAAAGACTGTCATGTGAAGTGTATTTTAACAGAAATACCTCCTTCCTTCCTTCCTTTCTTTCTTCCTTTCTTTCTTTCTTTCTTTCTCTCTTTCTTTTTCTTTCTCTCTCTCTCCCTCCCTCCCTCTCTCTCTTTTTCTTTCTTTCTTTCTCTCTCTCTCTCTCTCTTTCTTTCTTTCTTTCTTTTTCTTTCTCTCTCTCCCTCCCTCCCTCTCTCTCTTTTTCTTTCTTTCTTTCTTTCTTTCTTTCTTTCTTTCTTTCTTTCTTTCTTTCTTTCTTTCTTTTTTCCTAGTATTTTTTGAGACAGGGTTTCTCCGTGTAGTTTTGGTGCCTGTCCTGGATCTCCCTCTGTAGACCAAGCTGGCCTTGAACTCACAGAGATCTGCCTGGCTCTGCCTCCAGGTGCTGGCATTAAAGTTGTGTACCAGCACTTCCCAGCCCTCCCTTATCTCTTAAGCTTGAATTTCTTTCTCTTCACACACCTCTTCAACAAAACATATAAGGACAAACAAGACCATTGAACATAGCCACCACTGGAATGATTAATCCAAAAACGTGGCCTACATACAAATAAAGTTGGAAACATAGATTAACCTCAAGTCACTTAGACTCAAGCTATTTGTTTAGCTGCTTCCATTTGCAAAATAAAACCAGGATAGAGGCTGAGAGGAGAATGAGATGTAGTTTGTCTAATTTCCTTTTCATATCCTAAGTTGTTATCTTATAAATTATTTGGTGATTTTTGTTTGTGTCTTACCTGAAAAAAAGCAGTTATATGAAATAATAAATGTAAGGAATATTTGTATGGAGATCTGAAGGTTTAAAATATGTCCACAAAGAATACATCATTTCTAAAACAAAAATCAAAATGTATTTCTGAAAAGGGTCAAAGGTGAAGAAATAGAGAATCCTGGCATTTCACAAGCTTGCTTTGAATTGTAGTTCTGGCCTTCAGGAATTTTAAAGTATTCCTCTAATTCTCAGATGAACCAGCTCAGCGAGACAGTATTCTTCATTAAGAAATGTTTAAATCAGTAATGATCTGAGCCAAGTGGAGAATGAAGAAAAGCAATTTAAAAGAACACAGCATCTTTTAAAAGGAATAATCACTTGTTCTTCATACAAAATGAATAATTTAAATGGCCATTAGCCACAATTATCAGAGGTGGCCAAAGGAAAATGGAAAAATTGTATAATTTCATGGATGCTAATTGCATTTTGGTAAAGGAAGAGGAATTTGTGTGCTTGGTGGATTGAACTGCAATATTGACACAAAATAACCATTTGGTTGCTTGTGAACTCATCAGACTTTTAAATTACATATTGATTGATGACTTTCTAACATATCATTTAATTACAAAAATTTCTATAAATATATCCAACTTCCAGCTTCAGTGATTCACATCCAAAATAGTTACATGGAAACCTCAAACCTATCACTCTACTCATTCTACCTAGCTTAAAAAATTATATATATTTGCTTTGTAATTTGATTTATCCTCACATTGAGATTTAATATCAATTTTTAGTTCTTCCTTTGCTTCCCAAATGACTAGAACAAAATTCACCATGTTCCCTACCATATATTACCACCATGCCTTTGTTTTTTTTTTTCATTTCATATATCTGGACTACACTATACATACTAAATTTTGATATTAATGCACATGGTGAGATAACAAATATAGCCCCAATTGTAGCCCATGCATAATCTTATTTTATGAACAAATATCTCTACTGTTGCTACTGATTATATTTCATAGATTTGTCTGAAGTATTTATGGCCATTATTGCAGAATTTTTGTTATACAAGTGTTCATTACATGCTTTCTGAATGAGATTATATAATCCCCATTTTTGTGGCATGTTCTTCATAAAGTCCATAACAGCATAAGCACATTCCTAAAACTGGAACTGTAACAGTACTAACACACCCTCAGAGTAAAAGGTGACAGTGTGTTCATGGTGCATGTCACAAGGGACAGCCCATGGTAAGCATCTAAGCATCACTGGAGTTAATGATTATGGAAAGTGACCTTCCAGTAGGAACTGTGAAGGGCTGAGGGTTCACAGACTTTCCTGGGGCAACTTGGCTTATTCAGTTATTTGTAAAGAGAGGGTTCTCCTAAATGGTGAGAGAACACTTTAAAGCTCTGATTTCTTCTTAATGCACCAGAATGAAAACTAGACTTTTACTCACTCACAATACTGGAAGAAAACCCAAGGCTTTATTTATTTGTTCTGCAGTTTACAGTACTGAAACCCAGTCTCTGCACACATGAGGCATGCACTCCATCTACTTTTTGATCTGTAGTGGAGGGCTTCTAAATACTCTGACTAGAGACATGTTTTCTTTTTTTTTTTTTTTTCTCCCTGGAAATCTGCCTAGGAACACACTCATTTATCTTGCCCTTTAGAAGTTGTGAATATGACCTAAGGTCTATTGAGCTAGGCAAGGAAGAGAAATTGGGTAGAGAAGTGGAAGGAAGAATCTAATTCCTTATTCAGATGAGCACACCCATCTGCCTGGAGAGATGGCTCCTGTAGTCCAAGAGCTTGTCCATAAGCTTCCTAACCTAAGTTTCATGCCTGAACCCACCTATAAGTGTGTAACTGAAAGTTTTCCTGTGCCCACCCAGGTTCCCAGGTCCTCATGGTCCCACAGCTAGTCAGACCCAAATGAACACACAGAGGCTTATATTACTTATAAACTGTATGGCCATGGCAGGCTTCTTGCTATTTAGTTCTTATATCTTAAACTAACCCATTTCTATAAATCTATATTTTGCCACATGCCTTGTGGCTTACCCGTACTTTTTCATCTTGCTTCTCATGGCAGTGGCTGGCAGTGTCTCCTCTGTTCTGCCTTTCTTCTTCCTCTCTCTCTAGTTAGAATGTCCTGCTTAACCTTATTCTGCCTCACCATTGGCCAAATAGTTTTATTTAGCAACCAATCAGAATAACATATTTTCACAGCATACAAAAAGACATTCCCCCATCATAAGTAAACAGAAATAACCAAATCCAGAGTTGTCTTCTGATCTCCGCCTACATGTTATCAACTGTAACGCAATGTGAACCCACATATATGCACACACACAAAATAATAAAATTAAAATTAATGAAGCAAAGTATATTATTGAAAGAGACTATGAAATAAGCAACTGGAGTGAGATGTTTGCATACATATGTAATAATGTAAATCATATATTTTCTGCTTGACAGTGTTACTCTAGGTATATAAGGGACTACTGTACTGTAGTTAAGCCAAATGGATAGCAATGTACCATGATTTCTATTACAAAATATTAAAATGCATAAAACTGTTAATAATGATTGGGGCATGCTAACACTTTGGAATAATTAATGTGGTTCCTATAGAGTTGCCTGCAAGCCATCATTCTGTGGATGTAGTGGAGGTCAGGCTTGAATTTTTTAGAGAAAGATACAAGCATATATGACGATCTCTGCTTTCTCTGTAAGTTAACCAATGACAGCCAGAGGCAATGCTGAACAGATTTTGTTATTAGAGTGGAGCTTGTTTGGTGATCTCTTCAATGGATGAGAGAAGCAGACTCAATCAAGGTTCTGAGTTTATCCATGTTCTTTCAGATGTTTCTCTGTCACACCTCAGGTAGTAAACTGAATAACATTTAAATAAATAAAAAAGGCCATTCCAGACTTCATTATGTCCTGACATACCTTTATTTGTTTGTTTGTAAAGTAATCTGTGTGCCTATGTCTCAGGAATTTAGAAATCAGTCTTTGACAGTTTCATTTAGAAGGAAAATTACAAAGGGCAGGTTAATATTTCATTGTCTACCCAGGCCCAGGACAATAGTGGAAGTACACATAAATGGAAAAGAATATGCCCTGGACTAAACTATTCTTTCTGTGGTACTAATGATTCATTAACAAATAAAAGTGAAAATAAGCATACTAAATGATCTAAAGCAGATTATTTCATATACTTTGATATTTTTATTTGTTTATGTATTTATTTATTTTACATCTCAACTGTAGTGTAGATGTAACCCTCTTGTTAAATAAGAAGCACAGATCCAATTGCAGAGTTAAAAGCCATGAGGTCAGAGCAAAAGCTGAAATCCTTACCCTTCACTGCTTCTGCTGTCTTTTTCTCGTAAGGGTATTGAACAGAAACAATCTTTTAAATCGATAGCTGTGAGAGGCCATCCTTTCGGTAACAGAGTAGGCAAAGGAATTCCAGATTGTAGAGAGCCCATTGGCTGAATTACTTTGTTAATTGCTCTAAGGTTTGTTACCATTCTCCATTTACCAGATTTCTTTCTAATAACAAATACAGGAGAATTCCATGGGCTAGTAGATTCTTCAATATGCCAAGCATTTATCTGTTCTTCTACCAGCTCTTCTAAAGCCTGGAGTTTCTCTGTTGTTAAAGGCCATTGATGAACCCATACAGGCTTGTCTGTTAACCATTTTAAAGGTAGAGCTGTTGGTGTATTTGGAAGATCATCATCGGTTTTTGTTCCCTGTTCTTGTATAATATGGATGGCTGGTGACCACTCATAGAATAATACCTTCTCATATTTCTCTCAGAAACATGTGCTAGTTTATGATTTATTTCTGAGGTTGGAGGGATGTTAATCTGAGTATTCCATTGTTGTAACAGGTCTCGACCCCACAAGTTCATAGCTTTGTTAGCCACATATGGTTTTAATTTCCCTCTCTGTCCTTTTGGGCCTATACATTTGAGCCATTTTGCACTCTGTTTCACTTGCAATAATGTTCCAATTCCTAACAGCTGAACATTTACCTCCTGAAGAGGCCAAGATGGATGCCAAATTCTGGTGCAATTATGGTCACATCAGCACCTGTGTCTACCAGACCAGACAATAAAACACCATTTATTTTTATTGTTAATTTTGGTCTTTGTTCATTTATAGAAGTTTGCCAAAATTTTTTCTTTATGGTTTCTCCTGAATTTTCTGTTCTCTCTGTCTCAGTTGTTCCATTACTCTGAGTAGCCTGGTTTATTCCAATAGGCATTTGGTTATTTAACTGCTCTGAGCAGGGGTCTCCTCTACGACTGCAGGAAAGGTCTGAACTGGATTCACTGTAGGGGCCTGCCTGAGGCCCCTCTGGGAGTTTCCCGAAGACTGAGGCCAAGTATTACCGTCTCTGTCCCTTGTTGATCTACATTTGTTGGTCCAGTGTCTTCCCTTACCACTCCTTCTACATACTCCAGAAGGAAGGGGCATTCTGTTGCCATTGTTCATAAGACAGTTACATCTACACTGTAGCCTCCCTTCCCTCTTCACTTCCCACTCCCTCCCTCTCCACCACCCACAATCCATCCTTCCTCTGTATCCTCTCAGAAAGGGGCAAGCTTCCCATGGGAATCAGCAAAGTATAGCACCTCTCCCTGTATTCATGCTGGGCAATGCAATCCAGCATGAGGTATAGGTTCCCAAGAGCAAGCCAAAGCACTGGGTTCAACCCCTGCCATTGCCCAAGAGTCCCATAAATAGACCAAGTTACACAACTGTCACATACAGGCAGATGGTCTAGGTTGGTCCCATGCAGACTCCCTGGCTTTGGTTCAGACACTGTAAGTTCACATGAAGTAGACTAGCAGTTCCTGTGTGTTTTCCTGTGATACCCTTGGCCCCACAGCTCTCATAATCCCTCCTCCCTCTCCTTAGCAGGACTCCTTGAACTCACACAATGTCTGGCCATGTGTCTCTGAATCTGCCTCCATTGGTCACCAGATGAAGGCTCTCTGATGGCAAGCGGGATAGTCAAAATCTTATCATAGGACATGGCCAGTTCAGGCTATGCATCCATTACTGCCAAGAGTTTTAGCTGGGGCCATCCTTGTAAACTTCTAGGAGTTTCCCTTGCATCAGGCTTCTTCTACCTGACCCTGAAAAGCTCTCCTTTCCAGTCACTGCTCTCAGAACTGCCACCCTCTGCCCACTCCCCAACCCAATCCCTCAAGTTCCCATGCCCACCCACTCCCAGTCCACCTAGGAGATTTCCTCTATTTCTCCTTCCTAGGGAGATCCATGAATTTTCCCTTGGACTCTCCTTGTTACCTAGTCTCTCTAGGTCTGTGGATTGCAGCACAGTTATTCTTTACTTTACAGTTAATATCTTTACTTTACAGTAAAGTTAATGTTTTACTTATGAGTGAGTATGTACCATGTTTATCTTTCTGGGTCTGGGTTAATTCACTCAGTATGATCTTTTCTAGTTCCATCCATTTGCCTTCAAATTTCCTGATGTCATTGTTTTTAACAGCTGAATAAAACTCCATCATGTGTACAACATTTTCGTTATCTATTCTTTGGTTGAAGGGTATCTATATTGTTTTCAGATTATGGCTGTTATGGACAAAGTTGCTACAAACATAGTTGAGTAAGTTTCCTTGTGTTATAATTGAGCATCATTTGGGTATATGACCAAGAATGGTATCACTGGGTCCTAAGGTAGAATGATTCCCAATTTTCTGAGAAAAGGCCTTTTTGATTTACAAAATGGCTGGATAAGTTTGTATTCACACTAGCAGTGGAGGAGTGTCCCCTCTGTTCCCATCTTCTCCTGCATAAGCTGTCATTTGTGTTTTTGATCTTAGCTATTTTGACAATATAAAATGGAATTTCAGATTCATTTTGATTTGCATTTCCCTGATGGCTAAGGATGATGAAAATTTCTCTAAGTGTTTCTCTGCCATTTGAGATTCTTCTGCTGAGAATTCTCTGCCTAGGTCTGTACCTCATTTTAAAATTGGATTATTTGGTTTTTGAAGTCTATTTTCTTGAGTTGTTGATATATTTTAGTTATAAGTCATCTCTTTTGGATGTGGGGTTGGTGAAGATTTTTTTCCATTTTTTGTTTTGTCTTATTGAAGATTTTCAGTTTCAGGAGGTCCTATTTATTAACTGTCTATCTTAGTGTCTCTACTACCAGTGCTCTATTTAGGAAGTTGTTTCCTGTGCCAATGCCTTCAAGGCTATTTCCCACGATCTCTTCTACCAAGTTCAGTGTAATTGGATTTATGTTGAGGTCTTTGATCCACTTGGACTTAAACCTCTGATCAGATAAACAATTTAAACAGACCCCTTAGTAAATAGAACCAGTCATTACAACTCTCCCAACCAAGAAAGGCCCAGGGCCAGATGGCTTCAGTGTAGAATTCTATCAGAGTTTCAAAGAAGAACTAATGCCAATATTCTTCAAATTGTTCCACACAATAGAAACAGAAGGACCATTGCCAACTCTTTTTTTTTCTTTCTTTCTTTTTTTTTTTTTTTGAGGCTAACAGAAAAGCTAATACTCAGACTCTTCAAATTTATTCCAGAAAACAGAAACAGTGCCAAATCCACTTATGTGGTCACAGTCACCCTGATACCCAAACCATGTGAAGACTCAACAAAGAAAGAGAATTACAGATCACTTTCCATCATGAACATTGATGCAAGAATACTCAATAAAACACTGGCAAACTGAATCCAAAAACAGATCAGAAAGATCATTCATGATGATCAAGTGGTCTTCATCCCAGAGATTCAGGGATAGTTCACCATGAAAAAAAAATCTGTCAATTTAATCTACCATATAGAAAAACTGAAAGAAAAGAAAACCACATGATCATCTCATTAGTTGCTGAAAATACCTTTGACAAAATCCAACACCCATTCATGATAAAATTTTGGAAAGATGAGGGATACAAAAAATATACCTAAACATAATAAAAGCAATATAGAGCAAGATGACAGCCAACATGAAATTAAATGGAGAGAAACTCAGAGTGAGTCCACTAAAATCAGGAACAAGATAAGGCTGTCCACTCTCCACATCTATTCAATATAGTATTTGATGTTATAGCTAAAGCAATAAGACAACAAAAGGAGATGTAGGGGATACACATTAGAAAAGAAGGAGTCAAAGTATCATTATTTGCAGATGACATGACAGTATATATAAACGACCCCAAAAACTCTACCAAGGATCTCCAACATCTGGTAAATACCATCAGCGAAATGGATACAAGATTAACTGGAAAAAATAGCCTTCTAATATACAAATGATAAAGGTCTTAAAAAGAAATCAGAGAAACAACACCCTTCTCAAGTATAAAATATCTTGGAGTAACAAGTATAAAACATCTTGGGGTAATTAACCAAGCAATTGAAAGACCTGTATGATAAGAACTTTAAGTCTTTGAAAAGAGAAATTGGAGAAGATATCAGAAGATGAAAAGATATCCCATGCTCATGGATCAGTAGAATTAACACAGTAAACTGGGTATTTTATCAAAAACAAATTATAGATTAAATGCAATCACCATTAAAATTCCAACACATTATTTACAGGCCTTGAAAGAACAATACTCGACTTCATATGAAAAAACAAAACAAAAAACCAGGAGAGCTGAAATAATTCTGTACAATAAAAGAACTTCTGGAGTTATCAACATACCATCCCTGATCTCAAGCTTTCCTACAGAGCTGTAGTAATAAAAACAGACATAAATCCACACACTTATGGTCACATGAATATTAATTTTTAACTAAAAGGAGAGTCAATTATTTAAATTAATGGAAAAATACATGGTCCTTTTTGGTTAATTGGTTGATAGTTTTGTAGACAGTGCCTTTAATGCTTTTTACAATTTTGATGATGCTAACATTTTAAATTGCAGTCCATTGTAAAAATAATAAAATTTTAAACTGTTCATTTTTCAGAAAAAAATATAAATTTTGCTATATTTAAATGTGGAAGTAAATAATTGATATCAGTTATGATTTTCAATTAAGTTAGCATACAGAGGTACTCAGAAAAAGAACAATTATTTTTCAAGGTACTGAGCTAATAAATTAGCATTCAGTTATAATATTTCAATTATAAGTTAAAAATAATGAGTTTTAAAAATACTATTTTAATTTAAATAAATAATTGAACCCATAACTTTTACTTTGTACTTACACATTCTGCTCCTATTTCAGTTGGAAAAATGAGTTGAAGTATTACATTACACATATCTTGCCTTTTAGGCACATACCAGTTCTTGTATAACACACACATACAAACAAACGAACATACAGCAGCCTTCACATGGAAACACGGCTAAAGTACAATGTCTCCTATTGAAAAAAGAAAAATCCACAAAGTTAGAAGCCATGTTATGTTATACCTACATGGCTTCTATCATCTCATAATCAAGTCTATCTTGAGAAAAGGAATGTAATTATCTTCACATGTTTATTATTTCTGTATTATGCAAGTAAGATTTTATATATATTTTCCCTGTTTTTGTGTGTATGCATGAGTGTGTCTGTGTGTGTGTGTACATGTGTGTGTGTGTGTGTGTGTGTGTGTGTGTGTGTGAGGGCACATGCACAAGCATATATGGAGACCACAGGACAACCTATGTGTCTTCTATGCATGCACTTAGAAACACTGTACATAAAATCTGCATGTTGCTCTAACTACACTGTTCTCCCATCCATTTTTTTCAGCTAGCAACTTTCCAATCTCATATCCCTGTGTTTTCAAACAGGACCAGGCTGGAACAAGATTTTCCTCAAGAAGTTTATAGTCTACTAGGAATAAACAGAGTTAATGGGAATTTCAATCAGTCATTATAGAAAATATTACATTACTGAAAATGTTACATTATGGAAAACATAACACTCTCAAGTTGGTTGACAACACATCACTCCTTTGGAAGCACAATTCCCTTTTACAGGGTCTTTCACATAGCTCTCTGCTCTGATTACAAATACATTTGATGGTATTTTAAAGGTCATTTATGAAACTGAAGGGCATATTCTATAAGTTTCACATTCTGAATTTGTGGTTTGTTCTGTCTTAAATGTTTATGGAAGCAGTCTGTCCAAAATAGACAGTGGGAAATTATTCATGTGATGTGTATTATTTTCTCTACAAACTTCAACAATATTTAAAGATGTTGACTTATTCTCTAAATAATTGCAAGCATCCATCAGAAGGCAATATATAGTATAGATACTGGGGTTACAAGTGGTACAAACTATCTGAAATGGTAGGATCTAGATTTGTATATTGTCTTTAATCAGTAAAGAAGGATTTTGAGCAAGGCCAATTTACTAAAAAACTGTTCATTCAACAACTGCTTTGTGTAAAGCACTTGAATGACAAATAAAGGAATGAAGGAGATGTCCACTTCCATCAAGAGGGCTAAATTCTTCCAGAACCCTAGATAGTCACATTAGAGTGGACAAATCCATTTTGTCAATGTATTTATAAATCACATGTGTTTCTTATTTTTAAATATGTATCTGATCAATCTCTGTAAAATTTCTTAAACTAAGGATATTCTTGTCATAGAATAGTTTGCAATTTTGGCTTCATGTATTTTAATAATATAATTAAATATTTATCAAGAGAGTTAACAATATTGGTTAAGCACAAATTAAGCACTTGGCAGTATTCTAGGTTAAAGGAAAGACAAGCATCAACTATGCTCCTTGGAATTTGGGTTCTTTTGAGATGTGTGGAAGGATGCCTGGGACAGGTGGCATGAAGAAGAGAGACGCACAGATCATGTTCAAAATGGTATTTTGCTTTTCTATGTTTAAAGCTGCTACTAAAACCAAAGGTATTAGAGTTATTTGTTATGTGAAATCATCCTGAGTGAGGTAACCCAGACTCAGAAAGACAAACATGGTATATACTCACTCATAGTAGGATACTAGATGTAAAACAAAGATGACTAGACTGCTACACAACTCCAGGGAGGCCACCTAGGAAACAGGAACATAGGAAAGACATAGGGATCACCCAGTGACAGAGAAATGGATGAGATCTACATGAACAACCTGAACAACAGTGGGAATAATGAAGGGCAAGTTTCGAGGTAAGGAAAGCTTAGGGGAGCAGGAGATCCCAGCTGGATCAAGAACAGAAAGGGAGAACAAGGAATAACAGACCATGATAAATGAAGACCACATGAGAACAGGATGAAGCAAAGTGTTAGAGAGGTCCCCAGAAATCCACAATGATACATCCACTGTAGACTACTGGCCTGATCTGACCTAGTCTGGTAATCATATGGCCAAAAACCCTAACTGTTGTGCTGGAACTCTCATCCAGTAACTGATGGAAGTGGATGCAGAGATCCTTGGCCAGGCCCCAGGTGGAGCTCCAGGAGTCCAATTGTTGATAAAGAGGAGGGACTGTAAGAGTGTGAATTGTTGAGACCAAGATTGGAAAAGCACAGGGTCAAATAGCCAAACTAATGGAAACACATGAATTATGAACCAAAGGCTGTGGAGCCCCCAGCTGGAGCAGGTCCTCTGGATAAGTGAGACAATTGAATAGCTTGAATTGTTCGGGAGGCATCCAGTCAGTGGGACCCAGACCTGTCCTTAGTGCATGAGCTGGCTGTTTGGAACCTTGGGCTTACACAGGGACACTTTGCTCAGCCTGGAAGGAGGGGACTGGACCTGCCTGTACTGAATCCACCAGGTTGAATTGAATCCCCAGGGGAGTCTTGGCCCTGGAGGACATGGGAATGGAGGGGAGGGGATGGGGGGGCAAGGTGAGGGCAGGGGTGGGAGGGGGGAGGACAGGGGAAAGCTTGGCTGATGTGTAAAATTAAAACACAAATATAATAAATCAAAAAAGGAGAAAGAAAAAAAGAAAGTAAAACAAAAAAAAAATTATTTTACATCCTGCCTGCATTTCCCCCTCTCTCCTCTCCTCCCAGTCCCTCCCTGTCTTGCTTTGTTCCCACCCCTCTTATCCTCTCCTCTTCCCTTTCTGTTTAGGATAAAGCAGGTCTCCCACAAGTATCAACAAAACGTGACATATCAAATTGCAGTAAGAATAAGGACCTCTCCATGTATGGAAGCTGGGCAAGGGGACCCAACATGAGGAAGGAGTAGGATACCAAAAGCCTGTAAAAGAGTTGAGGACAGCTCCTGTTCCTGCTGTTGAGAGTCCCACAGCAGACTAAGCTGCACAACTGTAACACATATGCAGAGTGCCTAGATCAGTCCCATGCAGGCTCCTGCAGCTAGAAGATTTCCTGTGTCCCAGGCTGCTGGTGGTCAGGACAAGTCTCTCCAACTCATGTCCCCCAAGTTAACACACAGAGGCTTATATTAATTACAACTGCATGCCCATGGCTCAAGCCTTTTGCTAGCTAGCTCTTATATCTTAAATTAGCCCATAACTATTTTTTTTTTTTTTTTGGTTTTTCAAGACACAGAGATCTGCCTGCCTCTGCCTCCTGAGTGCTGGGGATTAAAGGCGTGTGCCACCACTGCCAGGCTTAGCCCATAACTATTAATCTATATATCACCACTTGGGTTTTTTTTTTTTGTTTGTTTGTTTGTTTGTTTGTTTTGGAGCTGAGGATTGAACCCAGGGCCTTGCACTTGCTAGGCAAGCGCTCTACCACTGAGCTAAATCCCCATCTCCTATATCGCCACTTGTTGCATGGCTTTACCTACGTCCCATTACATGTTGCTCCTTGGGCAACTTGCAGGTCTCTCTCCCCACCTTCTTCCTGGCTCTGTCTTTTAGTTTCCTGCCTGCCTCTAAGCTGCCTTGCCATAGGCCAAAGGGCTTTATTTATCAACCAATCAGGGCAACATATATTCACAGCATACAGGAAGACATTCCACAGTAGGCAATATGGTTGTCAGTTCAGTCTCTGTGAGACCCTAAGTGAGCCTCAGGTTAGTTGGTTCTGTGAGTTTTCTTATGGTGTACTTGGCCCCTATGGCTCTGACAATCCTTTTTCCTTCTCTTCCATAGGATTCCCCAAACTCTGCCTAATGTTGGCTGTGGGTTTGTGTCTGCTTCTATCAGTTGCTGGATGACATCTTTCTGTGGCTAGGCACCAATCTGGTCACAGGAGATGGTCAGTTCAGGCCACATATCTGCTACATAAGCTGGAGTCTTCCTTATAGATTCCTGGGAGATCCCCTTGTGCAAGGATTTTACCTGACCCTGAAATGCCACACCTACTTCCAGTAATCTCTTTCTGTTTTCTCCCACTCTGACCCTCACCCACCTGTAACTCATGTTCCCACCTCCACCTGACCTCAGTCCACTCATGAAATCTCTTCTATTTATCCTTCCCAGGGAGATCTGGGTGTCCCTCTCCCCCTCCCATGACTCCTCTGTGGGTCTTTGTATTGTGGCATAGTAGCATTTATTTTACAACTAATATCTACTTATGAGTGAGTACATATCATGTTTGTTTTTCTTGGTCTGGGATACCTTACTGAGGATAATTTTTTTCTAGTTCTATCCATTTTCCTTCAAATTTCATGGTGTCTTTATTATTAACAGCTGAATAATACTCCATTGTGTAAATGTACCACAATTTCTTTATCTGTTCTTTGTTTGGGAGACATCTAGGTTGTTTCCAGTTCTTGCTATTGCAAACAAAGCTGCTATGTACATAGTAGAGTAAGTGTCTTTGCGGTATGATTGAGCATCCTTTGGATATATGCCCAAGGGCAGTATAGCTGGGTCTTGTAGTAGGTAGATTCTCCATTTTCTGAGGAATCACCACTGAAGGGTTGAATTCCAGAAGGGCTGTACAAGTTTGAACTCCCATGAGCAAAGGAGGAGTGTTTCACTTGCTCCATATTCTTTTCAGCATGAGCTTGTATTTTTGATCTTAGCCATTCTGACAGATATAAGATGGACTCTCAGAGTCCTTTGCATTTGTGTTACCCTGGTGGCTAAGGATGTTGAGCATCTCCTCAAGTGTTTCTCTGCCACTTCAGATTCTTCTCTTGAGAATTCTGTTTAAATCTCTACCCCATTTTTAAAATTGGTTATTTGGTTTCTTAATATCTACTTTCTTGAGTTCTTTATATATTTTGGAAATCAGCCCTCTGTTGGATGTGGGGTTGGTGAAGATTCTTTCCCATTTGTTATGTACTTTTAACATGCTGGAAAATAATTGCAAGAAATTCAAATAAGTTTATGCATTATAACTATGTAAGAAGTTACAGAATGACAACATAAACTGTATGTTTGACCCTTTACTATGCGAGAAATTAAAGACATGAAGCTGTATTCATGCAAGCAATCATTCTCACAAATGTCTTCAAGAGATTTTTAAGCACCCACTTACAGTTGTTGGTATTATGTTTATGATTTGTTATCAGTATAGTTGAAGTAGGCAATACATTTCTTACTACACAAAGTATTTGCCTAAAAGTATGTACTAGTCAATCAATAACCCAGGTGAAACAAGTTACTTCAGATTAGCATCAGAGTGTCTTGGGTGCTCCTAAATCGATACCTTAAATTTGATGGACTCAGGAAATAAAATTGCGACACAGAAATAAAAATAAAAAGTAAAAGGATGGATTCTTTCTCTAATATCACTATTACTTCTTTCTTTTCTTAGGTATATGGTCCAATACCCACTCAGGTTTGTGTTATAATATTTATCCATCTCCACTTGAAATTATGCAGCTCAAAATAGAGTTGTCATGCCTTATTTTGAGACAGATATTTTACATATATTATCATTAATACTAAGTAATTATTTTTTATCAAATAGATGCATATCTCACAATTGAGTATGACCATGATCATGTCAGCATAGCTTCTCTCTGCTGAAATACATTTATAAATACAAGAGAGAATTCTATCTATAATTCTGAATTTTTTGTTAGGTTGAATTATGAAAGACATGAGTTCATGTACAAGATGTATATATTTTCCACATTACTTATTTTTTTTAGTGTAATAATACATTTAGGGTAATCAACTATCATGTTTTTTTCAGAACTGCCCAGTATAACTAGTAACATTCCACATGAGAACAGGCCTCTGAAGTTTTTCAAATGTTGATTTCAGAGGAGGTGAAATTTCGTTCCTTTCACACTGTCATATTCCTATGATGTAGTATTATAATCACTGATCTCGAATACTTTATTGCCTTTTTTCTTTTATTATTATTAGTATTATATTTGTGTTTTAATTTTACACATCAGCCATGAGTTCCCCTGTCCTCCCCCCTTCTGCACCCACCGTCACCTTTCTCCCATCCCCTCCCTTCCATTCCCATCTCCTCCAGGGCCAAGACTCCCCTGGGGATTCATTTAAACCTGGTGGATTCAGTAAAGACAGGTCCAGTCCCTTCCTACCAGGCTGAGAAAAGTGTCCCTGTGTAAGCACAAGGTTACAAACAGCCAGCTCATGCACTAAGGACAGGTGCCAGTCCCACAGCCTGGATGCCTCCCAAACAATTCAAGCTATTCAATTGTCTCACTTATCCAGAGGGCCTGATCCAGCTGGGGGCTCCACAGCCTTTGGTTCATAATTCATGTGCTTCCATTCATTTGGCTATTTGTCCCTGTGCTTTTCCAATCTTGATCTCAACAATTCACTCTCTTACAGTCCATCCTCTTTCTTGACTCTTGGACACCTGGAGCTCCACCTGGGGCCTGGCTGAGAATCTCTGCATCCACTTCCATCAGTTATTGGATGAGAGTTCCAGCTCGACTGTTAGGGTGTTTAGTCATCTGATCACCAGACTAGGTCAGATCAGGCTTTCTCTTGAACATTGCCAGCATTCTACAGAGGATGTATCATTGTGGATTTCAGGGAACCTCTCCAGCACTCTGGCTATTCCTGTTCTCATGTGGTCTTCATTTATCATGGTCTGTTATTCCTTATTCTCCCTTTCTGTTCTTGATCCTGCTGGGATCTCCTGATCCCCTAAGCTTTCTTTCCCTCAAATCTTGCCCTTCATTACTCCCACTGTCATCCAGGTTGTTCATGTAGATCTCTCCCATTTCTCTGTCATTGGGTGATCCCTGGGTTTTTCCTAGGGTCCTATTTTCTAGGTAGCCTCCCTGGAGTTGTGTAATAGTCTAGACATCTTTGTTTTACATCTAGTATCTTACTATGAGTGAGTATATACCATGTTTCTCCTTCTGAGTCTGGGTTACCTCACTCAGGATGATTTTCCTAGATCCATCCATTTGCCTGCAAACCTCATGATGTCATTGTTTTTCTCAGCTGAGTAGTAGTCCTTGAGTATATTTACCATATTTCCTTCATCCATTCTTCAGTTGAAGGGCATCTAGGTTGTTTCCAGGTTCTGGCTATTACAAACAATGCTGATATGAACATAGCTGAGCAAATGCCCTTGTGGTATGATTGTGCATTCCTTGGGTATATGCCCAAGAGTGCTACAGCTGGGTCTTGGGGGAGATGGATTCCCAATTTTCCAAAGAAGCTCCATATTGATTTCCAAAGTGGCTGTACAAGCTTGCATTCCCACCAGCAGTGGAGGAGAGTTCCCCTTGCTCCACATTCTCTCCAGCATAAGCTGTCTTCTGTGTTTTTTATCTTAGCCATTCTGACAGCTGTAAGGTGGTATCTCAGAGTCGTTTTGATTTGCATTTCCTGAATTATTAGGGATGTTGAGCATTTCCTTAAATGTCTTTCAGCCATTTGAACTTCCTCTGTGGAGAATTCTCTGTTTAATTCTATAGCCCATTTCTTAATTGGACTGTTGGGCATTTTGATGTCTAATTTCTTGAGTTCTTTATATATTCTGGATATCAGCCCTCTGTCAGATGTGGGGTTAGTGAAGACCTTTTCCCATTCTGTAGACTGTCACTTTGTCTTGTTGATCATGTCCTTTGCTCTACAAAAGCTTCTCAGTTTCAACAGGTCCCATTGATTGATTGTTTCTCTCAGTGTCTGTGCTACTGGTGTTATATTTAGAAAGTGATCTCTGGTGCCAGTCCGTTCAAAAGTACTTCCTACTTTCTCTTCTATCAGGTTCAGAGTAACTGGATTTATGTTGAGGTCTTAGATCAACTTGGATTTAAGTTTTGTGTATGGTGACAGATATGGATCTATTTGCAGCCTTCTACACATTGACATCCAGTTATGCCAGCACCATTTGTTGAAGATGCTTTCTTTTTTTCCATTGTACATTTTTGGCTACTTTGCCAAAAATTATATGTTCATAGGTGTGTGGGTTAATGTCAGGGTCTTCAATTCAATTCCATTGGTCCACATGTCAGTTTTTATGCCAGTACCAAGCTGTTTTTATTATAGTAGGTCTATAGTAGAGCTTGAGGTCGGGGATTGTGATGCCTCCAGAGGTTGTTTTATTGTACAGGATTCTTTTGGCTATCCTGGGTTTTTTGTTTTTCCATATGAAGTTGAGTATTATTCTTTCCAGATCTGTGAAGAATTGTGTTGGTAATTTGATGGAGATTGTGTTGAATTAGTAGATTGCTTTTGGTAAGATCGCCATTTTTACTATGTTAATCCTGCCTATCTGTGAGCATGGGAGGTCTTTCCATTTTTTGACATCTTCTTCAATTTCTTTTTTCATGGACTTAAAGTTCTTATCATATATATCCTTCACATGCTCAGTTAGAGTAACCTCAAGGTATTTTATATCATTTGTGGCTATTGTAAAGGGTTATGTAGCTCTGATTTCCTTCTCAGCCTGTTTGTCTATTGTATATAGAAGGGCTACTGATTTTTTTTTGAGTTGATCTTGTATCCTGCTATGTTGCTGAAGGTTTTTATTAGCTGTATCAGTTCCTTGGTTCAATTTTTGGGATCACTCATGTATACTATCATGTCATCTGTAAATAGGGAGAGCTTGACTTCTTCCTTTCCAATTTGTATCCCCTTAATCTCCTTATGTTGTCTTATATCTCTGGCTAGAACTTCAAGTACTATATTGAATAAGTATGGGGAGAGGGGACAGCCTTGCCTTGTTCCTGATTTTAGTGGAATTGCTTTGAGTTTCTCTCCATTGAATTTGATGTTGGCTGTTGGCTTGCTGTAGATTGCCTTTATTATGTTTAGGTATGTTCCCTGTATTCCTTATTGCTCCAAGACCTTTACCATGAAGGGGTGTTGGATTTTGTGAAATGCCTTTTCTGCATCTAGTGAGATGATCATGTGGTTTTTTTCTTTGAGTTTGTTTATATGGTGTATTACATTGACAGACTTTCATTTGTTGAACCACCCTTGCATCCCTGAGATGAAGCCTACTTGATCATGGTGGATAATTGTTTTGATGTGTTCTTGGAGTCTGTGTGCCAGTATTTTATTGCTTTTTATTTTGTTGTATGTATTTCTGCCTTGGCATCTGGCCATCTCCTCATGGGATCGTTCCTGGTCTTATCAGTGCACTTGGTCCTGACAGAACTGACAGATTTAGGGAGCCTGACTCTTGTCCAGATGGAAGCTCTGGGCCAGATGGGAGCTCTGGTCCAGATAAGAGTGCTGGCCAGATAGGAGCTGGGAGGCTGGACTCTGAGTCTCAGGAAGTCTCTGGGGTCTCCTTATCTTGTCCAGATGGGAGTTCTGGGACAGGATGGAAGCTCTGGTCCAGATGGGAGTTCTGGGGCAGGATAGAATGCTGGACACTGGTCTCTAAGTCTCTGGAAGTGGCTGGAGTCTCCAGAAGATGGGTGTGGGGGCAAGGCGTTGAGGTTGTAGTGTCTGCTGGAGGGTCTCTCTCTGTGGTCTAGATGGGAGTTCAGGGGCAGATGGGAGCTGGGGGCTGGTCTCTGCATCTGAGGAAGTGGCTGTGGTCTCAGGCAAATGGGTGTGGGGGCAGGGTGTGGAGACTTCAGGGTCTGTCTGCTGTCTTGGAAAAAGGGAGCCTTCCCACAGGGCCCTTAGATTGGCTGGAAACTGTGGCCAAGTTTGGCAGGTCCTCTCAGGATGGTGCCCAGGGGTGGGACCCAGGGGCTTTTGCCTCTCTGACTATAACCCCAGGCATTCACCTCTGGTCCAGATGGGAGTTCCGGGGTGGATGCCTTTTTTCTTATATGCTAAATAATATTTGCATTCTTGAACTCGGATTCTCTTTGGACCTCCGGCCAGATATGTGAGGGTAAGTCTCTTTCAGCTTCCAATACCGCAGTGGGTTTTGATGTCACCATGCACACGTTCAGAGCCTTCCCTCACAAGGTGCTTTCATTTCTACCTTTTATACACTTTTCCTCTATGTGACAGGTTTGTTTTGATTTTCAGAATATTTTCCTCTGTTCCATTGTTTTTCTTCAAGTACGTTTATTTCTCTCTTTTTGACTTCCATCTGTCCTAAAGTGATGTCTTTGCAAAACTGAAATCGATTCTGTATGTGTCTAAAGCTATGGTTTCGTTTTGTTTCTCCGTAATTGTGCTTAAATGAGGAGCCAACTGCTAATGAAGTCTGACCAGATTTCAAGGGTGATTTATGTGGCAAAGCAAATGAATTGAGCTTCTGTTTCACAAGGTGATAGTAGCCAAGCATCTCTTCACTAACACAAAATAAAGCAAATGGTAAAAGAGACATTAATCTCAAAGCACTACTTATAAAACACGAAGAGAAATCCATGAGTAGACATTGTTTCTCCTCTCTGGGTAACTCTGAACGTGAACAAATACTTCAATCACCCCCTCCCAAAAGATGAAACAAAAGACATAATTCATCCTACTTCTTTCTATTTAGTTTTTTTTTTATTAAAGAAGATTGACAACATACATTTTAATTATAATTCATATATCAAAAAAGATATATGGAACATGATTAGAATTATAATGTCAACGATAGACTCCATATTTACTCTTCTGGTTTTCTAAAACACACTAACATAAAAACTAGACTTACTTATGCTATGCATAGACATATAACAACAATTATAAAAAGAGGAGAGTGAGGGGCTATATGGGAGGGTTTGGAGGAAGAAAGGGCAAGGAAAATGTGGTGTAATTATATTATAGTTTCAAAAAATATAAAATGCAAAAACTCTTGCTAACCAAGTGAGGTTATTGTATTTTTAAATTCATTTTTGGCCAGAATACTGAAAATTCAATTGTCTCATGTTTTTGAAATATAAGTTGGTTAGTCTTTTTGATTTTGCTTAAAAAAAAGAAAAAAAAAAAGCTTTTGATGAAAAATAGTAATGGACATTTGCAGCACTTTGGAGGAAATCTAGTGTAGCACATTTCCCTGACATGATTGTTGTTACTGAAAGTCACAACACATATCTTGCGGTGTTATGTGGACTTGATGGACTATGTATATATATTGCCAGACTAGATTGTGTGTATGCCTTAAAAGGAGGTTGAGTCATTATACTGTTTTAACACATGCTCCCTGGATTCCTTTAGTATGATCCTCTCATTTTTATAGTGTTGGAGAAAACAGAATGGGTGACTTACAATTGTGAAGAATCTTTTACAGAGTTGCCACAATGTTCATGCTGCACTCAGCATATGTCCTCTAGCTTTGGTCCTTCATTCACTTTTTTTAAAAAACAACATTGTCACTGTAGGACACTGCAGAATGGTAAGATGACTGTGTGAATGAGTTAGTGTCTTCTCTGAATGCCACCTGCTTATGTAAAAAAACAAAGGATAGATGTTCTTTACTTTTATTGTAGAAGCTTCTCACGTTCATATTGTATAATTGAAGACAAAAACATGTACACAAATGCACTTAATATATTAAATGGCTACTTGTTGTTACTCAAATATATTAAGCTATTTACTGTTGTCTAAAGCTAACTGTTTTGCTTGAAGTATTCTTTGAGATAAGGTAAAAGTATATGGTTGAAATAAAAGCAGACTACATAAAACAAAAGCACATGGAAGTATGCATTTGTTTTCCTTTAACTGTTAAAATTTTAACTTTGTTTTTATGACTGATAAATTTCAAAAGGGAATTATTCTCAGAAATACCCACTCAGAGAAATTGTACACATCTTAGAATAGAACAAGTGAATCAAGATTGAGTGCATCAATAAAAGTCCAGACTTGAATTAGATTTCAGCAATTGTGGCTTCCAGTCCGTCCTTTAATCAACTGATCCTGTGACATATGAGGCATGCTAAAGAAAATAACCAAAGTAAGATATAGTGTCTTAGAAATAAGTCATTTCCCAGTCTCTTTGGCAGGATTTGCTTGTTTTGCTTTCATTAATAATACCCAAAGTTATTGCTTTCTGGTTTGATAAGTGTGTCTTCCTGGACCATGGAAGAAGCATTCACATTCCTTTCTGATGTTCAGTCTGCTAAAACAATGACTTGGTAGAGAGCCATTGGGGAATTAATTTTTAACAGAGCTTGTCTTAGTAGTCTAATTCTTATTTTTAAAATGTCATTACCATGTGTGACTTGGCTGTAAAATTGCTTGAAGTTAACAAGTATGCATTAGCATGCCCTTGAGAAAATCTGATATAAACTCAGTTGGATTTGAGGTGTATTTTTTTTTATAAAATACATCTATCCCTTTTAGTGTCTTAAAAAAAATAAAACAAAGAACCATTTTTTTTTCCAAGTGGCTAGTCTAAGGAACGCAGGAGAGGTAGAATGCAATACAAATGACATAAGAATGTTCCTTGAGGAGTCATTTGAAGGTTCCAAGCTGCTGAATTTTTACAAATTACCCAGAAGCCCAAGTTAAAATAGTCAGCCTAATCAGCCCAGGCTACATATTGTTCTGGGTGCTGTGCTGATGATAGAAAAGTAATAGTATCATCAGTAATCACAAATATAGTAAACAGGATATTTAAATAAATGTAAAGCATACAAGCTTTTTTCCTATTTTGTGCATGTATGTGAAATTATGTAATACATGGATGTAGTATGTATAAGTGTGTGTTTGTTTGTGTGTGTGTGTGTGTGTTTTGTGTGTGTGCGTTTGTTTGTGTGTGTGTGTAAGTGCTTGTGGGGGATAGAGGAGGACACCCAGTATCTTGTTTATTACTCTGCCTGATTTCTTTGACACAGTTTATTTCCTGAACTTTAGGCTAGGCTATCATCTAGTGAAGCTCAGCAAAATGCTGTCCCCAACAGTGCTGGGGATCCAGGCATATGCAGCTATGCCTTGTTTTGGTGTGAGTGTTACAGATGTGAACTATGTACATGTTATTGCAGCAAGTGCCCTTACCTATTAAGTAAGCAACCTGTATCAGCCAACATGTTCAAGCATTTGAGAGGAAAAGAAGGTATAACAATAGAGATATTTATAAAATAACAAATGAAACAAAATCCTGGATCTAATTTGACTCACAGCCACCTAAATGTTTCTAAGATAGCATGATTCATTTAAAGGTAAAATATATTTTGCCCAACTATCAGATTAGGTAAAATACATTATTTAAAATAATTTTAAAGTGTCAAGGAAACATATGTATAGAAAGTTATAGACATGGAGTCAGTAAATAAAAATATTGGAGATCCAGACAGTTTTATTATTTCTTCTTTTGTTTTGAGATTAAAATATAATGTCATAATTTCCTCTTTTTCTTTCTTCCATCCAAATGGTCACATGCACTACTTCCTCCCTTTTAAATTCAGGGCTTCTCTTTTCATTAATTGAAGCACATAAATACACAACGTATCTTAAATACATAAATATAAGCTGTTAAGTCTGTATAATGTCACTTGTATGTATGTTTTCAAGACTGATGGTTTGGCATTGGATAATCAGTTGCTGCACTTTTCCCTAGGGAAGACTATGTCTCCTGCCTTCATAATTCCTTAGTTACCTATTTTCTTTGTGTATGGTTGAAGCTTGTGGACCTTTACCCATATGAACATGTCTTTTGTCATTCTTGATCAACTGATGCTCAGCTCATGCTGGTTTTGGTAGGATGGATGGGTACAGACTTTGACATTCCTGAGAGATACAGTCTCACAGAAATTCTCTTGATCATCCAGTTCTGACATTCTTTCTGCCCTTTCTTCTGCTATGATTGTGGACCTGAGTTGTAGGTATTGTATTGTAGATGTAACTGTTGGGACTGGCATCCACAACTGTGCATTTTGCTTAGTTGTGGGTTTTTTGTCATGGTCTTCGTGTTTTTCATAAAAGATAGGATTAAAATATCTTCCAGATATAAGGCACTTTTTATCATGCACATCTTGAGCATATCATGTGGTATTAATTCATATTTTGACAAAACTTAAATGTTTTTCTAATAAAGTTAAGCAGAGCTAGTTAGATTAGAATAAGAGAGAGAAAATTTAAAACAAAGTTTTTCTACTTATTTTAGTATGGCTCTTAGTTCCACATTGGCCATTGTATCATTAATACAAGCTATGTTTGACTTTGTTTGAATTTCAGCACATGAATAAGCCCTGGTATAGATGTATGCATATATGTGTGTGTATATCTAACTATTTTATTAATATAAGATGATTTATAAGGATATACTTCTGTTTTGATATATCTATTCATGTGTAAAAATATTTGGCCAGATGCATTAATATGTCCATTTTTAACTTGAAGAGGAATTTCATTTTATATATTAAGTGCTATTGTGTCCTGTAGGCTACTCAGAGCTAGTTCTAATATCTCTCACTTCTGGTTTAAATATACCTCTGGGTTCAAACATACATACATCCTCAAATACAGAACACATGTTAGCAGTGTGCTTGAGAATTGTGTATGATTGTATTATGGAACATACGGTTGTCATGCTGTAATCATAACTGATACTACATGCTAATATAAACTTAATATTAATTAGTTTTAAAATATAAAGGATATATGCTGCAACTAAGGGTTGAATGGTGCATGAATCCTAAATGGTCTTATAATAAAAACCCAGAGTCAGATATGGAGGTAAATGCTGAAGGAGCCAGATAATTGGGGTAAGTGCTGAAAGTTCAGAGGAAACATGTCACAGCCACTTCTCACCTTACCAACTCCTCAGCCAAAAAGAGAAGTTTCTGTTTCCACAAATCCTCAGACTGATTGCCTCTGAGTCCTCAGCCAAAAGGGTCTCTAGTTTCTGTCTCCTTGTGCCACCTTCCTTTCTCCATCCAACCATTTCACATCCGAGTGCTGAGACTACTGGCATGTGTGCTTCCCAAATACTGAGGTTAAAGGTGTGTGTCACTACTACCTGGCTCTATTTCTCTCCTAGACTGGATCAATATCATGTAGCCTGGTATGGCCTTGAACTCACAGAGATCCAGAGGGATCTCTACCTCCCAAGTGCTAGAAGTAAAGGTGTGTGCCACCACTGCCTGATCTCTACGTTTAATCTAGTGTCTGGCTCCGTCCTCTGATCACCAGGCAAATTTTATTAGAGTACAACAAAATATCACCACAATTGAATGTTGCCAATGTTCTTCAGAAGCATAGGCAGATAGTAATAAATTATTATCCTACAGAAGAGAATCCTAGAACATTGAAATGTGCTGAAAAAAATGATACATGTTTCTAAAAAAAATATAAACAAGGTTAAATGATCATGGAATTTTAAATGAGTGTCATTACTTAAACACTTTTTCTTTTGTAAATGTATTTATTTATTTTATATCCTGGCTGCAGTTCCCACCCCCAACTCCTTCCCTCCCAATCCCTTCTCCCCATTCCTCTTCTGTTCTCATTCCCCAATCCACTCCTCCTCCTTTTCTATTTAGGAAAAGGAAGGTCTTCCATGAATAAAAAACAAACAAAAAAATGGCTTATCAAGTGTCAGTAAAACTAAGCACCTTCCCATGTATAAAGGCTGGGCAAGGTGACCCAGTATGGGGAGAAGGGTCCCAAAAGGCAGTAAAAGAGTCAGAGACAGCTCCTCTTGCACTGTAAGGAGTCTCACAAGAGGACCAAGCTACACAACTGTAATGTATATGCAAAGGACCTAGGTCAGTCCCATACAGACTCCCTGGTTATTGGTTCAGTCTCTGTGAGCCCCTATTTATTAGCCCAGGTTAGTTGATTCTGGGAGTTTTCTTGACTTAATACACTCTTACTCAGTATTATCTGTTAAGAATATCTCAAAATTTTGTAAAAGAAAGAAAAATTAGTGTTTTTTGAATAATGAATTATACTTGACATTTATACTTTTCTAGTTTATACCTAATAGCTAATTGTTAGAGATATTATTAATGCTTATTAATATTCATGTTGTAATTGGGGTTGCTTATACAGTGAAAGCTGCACTAAAAAGTATATTTTCATTATGTTTTATACTTAAAGTACATGTTTTGAAGACCAAATGCAAAGATTTAATGATTTTTTTTCTTTAATAAGCTAAGTTTATTTTGAACTGATACAAAAGGACATAATTTGCCACTGTTAATGAAATGGCATGGAATATTGTAATGTATACATATTTTGTATACTATTTATTTCAGGTTAAATATGTCTATCTTAAACATTTATTGTTTCTTTATGATGTAAGCTTTCTACATATTGTCCTCTAGCCTTTATAGACACTGAACCCATAATCTTTCCCTGTTGTTGATATTGTGTTCAATAGCCTAGTAGAAATCTTTGCTCATCCTCTCTGCCCTATACTCTTCTAGGACTTTACAACTCATTGCTCTATCTAAAGCTTACATTAAAAAATTTTACACTGAATACAATTACAGCATCCCTCCTCCTCTTTCCTCTTTCCAGTCCTTCCAAAGTGTCTCTTCTTGATCTGTTTCTTTATTGTATTACATGTATAGATACACATATGTGTGTGTGTTTTCCTAAATATATGCATGTTACATTCTCAATCTATATATTACACACACACACACACATACACACACACACACACACACACACACACACCACATACATCCAGGTCTGGCCAGTTGGTGTTACATAACCAACCTGGGGCTCCTCCCAAGTGAAGATCATTTTTCACACTCTTAGCATTCCTTTGTTGCCTGGAGTTCTTTTCTTGGGTTGAGACACCAAAACTTTTTGATCAACCATGTTAGTGTATCTATTGATGTCATCCTTGTTGGGGCTGTATTGAGGCAGCAATATTAATGAGACTTCATGGGTATGTATTCTTTGGTACTTTGGTGAGACAAAGCTGTACTCTCACATCATACTACTTCTTCAGTTGATAGAAACTTCATTATCTCTACACTTGGCTATTTTAAATAGTGTTTCAGTGGACAGGAAGTGCAGATGTTTCCATATACTGATTTCATTCTTTTGGATGCATACCTGGTAATGAGATTACTATTAAGAGTATAATTTTTTGAGGATCTTCATAACTGTTTTCTATAATGGGTTTACTAATTTCACTCCAACCAGCCAAGTATAAAAGTTCCTTTCTTTCAGTATTGTTGCCAACACATTAGCCATATTTCTTTTTAATTTACACTCTCTATCTGTCTCTCTGCCTCTGTCTCTTTGTCTCTGCCTGTCTGTTTCCATCTCAGTGTGTGTGCATGCACACACGCACTGAGGTGAATATGCAAAAAGGACTGTTGTTCTCTTGGAGCTGTAGTTACAGAAGGTTGAGATCCAACCAATTAGATTTTAAAAATCAAACTCAAGTCCTGTGCAAGAGCAGTAAGTGCTTTTAACCAATAAACCATGTCTCCACTTCCCCAAGCCCCTGACTTTTTTGTCATGTCATTATCACTGCAATTATATGGCATTTCATTATGGTTTGGTATGTATTTTGTAGAATTTCATTTTAAGGTTGTGACTTTTGTTTATGTTGCATTTGTTTAACTCTGTGAAGCTGTGTTACTTTGCCCATTTAAAATACCTGATGGTCTAATAAAGAACTGAATGGCCAACAGCAAGGCAGGAGAATGGATAGGCTAGGCTGGCAGGCAGAGAGAATAAATAGTCTTGGGACATTTTTTTCTAGATGATTTATCCTTTTTTTCTTCAGATGTCTCATTTGTCCAGTGTTCTTCATATTCCTTAGCCTTCATTCTCCTGAAAGACAAAAGCAAAAACCTTTCCCCAAAACTAACTTTGATGAGGTTCCCTTTTGACAAGTTATATTTGATTAAATGAAAAGCATTTGTTAGTGGTATAAGTTAGTTTAAATTGGATGGTCATGCTAGTTGATGAACTATCACATCTTCTAATTAAGAAGTCTTTCTTGTTGAAATCAAACCTTTATCAATTTTGATGGTATCCACAGCTTTTTTTTCTCCTGTAGAAACAAAGGAAAAACTGTGTCCCCAATGTAACACATCCCGGTTTCCATTCTTAGGTCAGCACATCCTTGAAGTATATAGGCTGATTTAATTCTGTAGTTTTTTCTATTATCTAATGTCACTCTTCAGCTGTTGTTCCTTTTTCATTAGCACTGAGAAAATTCAAAGTTAATAGCACATTATGTAATCTATTTCTGGGTTTTTTTTCATTACCCTTTTCTGTTTATTCAGCATCTCCTTTAGAGTTCTGTTTGATCTTTCTACAACTGCTTGGCCTGTAGAATTATGTGGTATACCTGTAATATGCTTTATATTGTAATAAGCAAAAAACCTGTTTCATTTTACCAGAGACATATGCTGGAGCATTGTCACTTTTAATTTGTGCAGCAAATGAGTGATTACCAAATCAGCCTATTCAGAACTCAGAGCAGTTGCCCATTGAAATCTTGAATAAGTATCAATGGTATGGTGTACATATTTCAATTTTCCAAATTCTGCAAAGTAAAACACATCCATCTGCCAGATTTCATTCCTCTGAGTACCCTTTGGGTTACATCCTGCTGGTAATGGCATCTGATTTAGAAGGAACAAGTAGGACATTTCTTTACAATTTCCTTGGCTTGTTGCCAGGTTATGGAAAAATCATTTTTGAAACCTTTACTATTGACATGATGTTTTTAATGAAATTCTGAGGCCTCCAGCACATTTCCTATCAATAATTTATCAATCTCGTCATTACCTTGTGCTAGAGGGCCTGGCACACCTGTATGGATCAGATGTGAGTTATATTTAAGGGATGCTCCATATTCCTGATTATATCTTATAACTGAATAAATAGTGAAGCTAATTCTGACTCATCAGGGATGAATTCTGCAGTCGCAATATGTAATGCCACTCTTTCAGCACACTGAGACTCAGTAACTGTGTTGAAAGGTTCTGAAAAATCCATTAATACCAACAGAATAGCATACAATTCTAATTTTTGAACTGAATTATAAGAACTTTGAACCACTTAACTTAAATTTTCTGATTTATAACCTGTCTTTCCTTGCTTGTTGGTATCTGTATAAAATGTACAAGCTCTAGATATGGGTGTTTCCTGTACAATGCAAGGCAAAATCCAGTCAGCTCTCTTCATAAGTTCAATTCTACCACTTTTAGGATATTTGCTGTTAATCTGTCCAAAAAAATAACAGCAAGGTCTTTGCCAAGATTCACTTTCTGCCCATAATTTGTCAATGTTTTCTTTAGTTAAAGGTATGACAATTTCTGCTGTGCCTATTCCTGCTAATTGATGAAGTCTCAATTTTCCTTTTAAAATCAAGTCAGAGGTATTTTCTACATAAGTTCTTAAGTTTTCACTCTGTTTATTTGATATAAATATCCATTTATTGGTGTAATTATTAAGGCCACTCCACATAGTTAAAAGGGAGGTTTATTTTGTGGGGTAACTTACAAATGAAGGGATAGGTTGCAGGGTCAGGGAAAGGTATGGCACAGTCCGGCGGTGTTCTCTGGAGAACTCTGCTCAGTCTACCTCCAGTGTTCAGGGTCCCAGAACCAAGAGAAGCCTCTCCTCTAGATCCTGGGTCTTCATCTTCCTCCCTCCGCCCTGCCTTGTGGGCGTGACCATTACCAAAGCCTCAATGGGGGTTGTAACTTCCAGGCCAGGGCTAGGATGGCTACCCATACATCTCCCCCTTTTGTTTAAATAAGAAGGTTCTAACCTAATACAAGACTATATACAAAGAAATGGTTATCAAATATTGTCCAGGAGTAATGAGGGATAATGACCTAGATAAGTTGGAATTACAAGAAATGCAAACAATATCAAGCAAAAAAACACATACTAAAATCCAGGGAAGTCTAGAGAGTAGGTAGGTGGCATGTTACAAAGATCATTCCAAAAGGTGTCCTATTCTAAAGAACCTGAGTTTAATACTTAATATATTCTAAGATATTATGTATGTATATATACTAAGTTGTAACTATAACTTCTAGTCTTCAACCTCATCAAAGACCTTAGAAGGAATATTATAATGCCTGAGAAATGGGAGAAGGACACAAGCAGCTTTTGGGAGTCTTGCAAGAGTAGATAGAGACAGCTGACAGCCTGGACAGTCACCTAATGTTTCTCAGCATCTTTGGTGCATTAAAATTGGCTACAGGCCTAGAGTATTTGACAGACCATTTTCAGAAGCAGGAATTCTGAAAGACCATCTTACCTTGTCTTGGCAAAGTACAGTGGTCACTTTCCTTGTGTCCCCCTTGTCCAGAAAGGACAGCATTTGTACTGTCAGCAGTTGAGGCAAGGGCAGTTCTTTGCCCAGTAGGCCATTTTGTGCCAAGAAGACAAACTTCCAAATGGAAATGTCTTAGAAGCCCAACATTCACTTGGGATCAAATTGGTGCTGCCAGGAGCAAATTCTCTCTCATGTCAACAGAATTCTAAGTTATTTAAATGCCGTATTCTCTAGGTCTATGAAGTGTTTGAAGATTACCTGTCCATCCAACCTATGTATTTATAAATCTGGATAACCTAACATAATTATAGAGATGACAAGCATAGGTGACAATAAATCTATAAATCTGATATACCTAAACAACCTAAGGACTAAGGCTTCAAGTAAACAAGGCAAACATTTTGTAAGCAAATGTACAGTAAAATGACAATGACTTTAAAATTGTGATTATACACAAAATATCTTTAACAGAGGTAGGAATGTATAGTGCAATGTGCAACATGATAATAATCCTAAATATATTTCAGTATACATAATATCTTAAACAGAAGTAGAACATACATACAGTATGACAGATATAAATTTACATTTGTATCAATTTACAAATATTTCAAATAAGAGTAAAAATATGTGTACATTGTAACAAACATAGTTCTGTATTTGTGTCAATATACAAATTATCTTAAATAGGAAATAAAAAGTTTATATTTGTATCAACATATAAGAATTTATAACAGTGCAAATTATAGTGCAAATTATCTAAGGCTGCTATTTTACTAAATTTGTTTACTAATGTATATGATAGTCTACCATAATATCTTATACCTATCCATCCCATTTCTTCTTTTCCCTTTTATTTGAGACATTTTCTTTCCTTAAGGAGAGTACTGAGTTTAACAGTTTCTTCTACCCCCAACCCTAGAACCATCACCCATAACCCTGAGAAATATGAAACATTTGGAGAAGGGGTATCATTTTCTTAGAACTGCTTCCTGTTGTTTAGGGGGTGATGGTATCTCTGTTGGGTATTGTGAGAAAGCTCAGATAGTGAAATCTCAGTTATAATAACTATAAATTCTGCAGCAACTCTCAGAGTAATGGGTAAGATTGTCTGAAATTCTGGCAAGAAGTATAGTATGATGATGATTACCGTGGCATCATTCTGAACTGGGTAGAGTTGTTGTTGGGGTCCCATCTTCCTTCTGGAGACTTCAGAGATTGCTATTGGAAAAACTTATTTTTTATCAGAATGGAAGGTTTGTATTTAAAGATGACATGACATGTAAGAAAGGATTCTGAGAAATCAAGAGTAAGCATGAAGAGAATTAGAATCTTGAAGATAATGGTCCCTTATAATTGGTTTCCTTCTGTCTCACATCAGAGGGCTCTTCTGATATGGGACTGAAGAATCTCTCAACCTTTTCTTTTATCAATATGCTTGGGTTTAGAGAAGGAGTGACCCAATTCCATCTCTAAAGCCAGCTTGGTTTATAATTGAATTGGAACTACAACTACTCTAGATTGATAGAGATATAGATGTTAGACAGTGATATCTAACCCTGTGTAGATTGGTACCAATAGATTCTTTCTTTCTGCTGTAAACATCTGGATATCCAAGGCCTTATGATTTCTGGAAGATGGGTATTTCTATTATCCTGGAAAGATAAAAACAGAACCCTATCCCAACCTTTGATTGTTAAATTTTTCTTACAACTTGAAGAGATGTCACATTGGTGGATGATCTTTTACTTCTCCTCATCTAGGGGTTTCTCCTGTTCGAATCAAATTTTTATTAATTTTGTTGGTATCCATAGCTTTTCTTCTCCTGTGGAAACAAAAGCAAAACCCCTTCCCCAACGTAGGACATATCCAGGTTTCCATTCTGAGGTCAACACATCTTTGAAATAAACCGGTTGGTTTAGCTCAGGAGTTTTGTCTGTCGTCCAATGTCTCTCCGCAGCTGTTGTTCCTTTCTCATCAGCATTGAGAAAATTCAAGGTTAATAAAGCACTATGCAATCTATTTCTAGGAGTTATTGTTACCTGTTGCTGTTTACCTGTTTCCTGAGGGCAGAGGCAAAGGATTGCCTAGTCTGTTCCTTGTTGATCTATCATTAGTTCAGTGTTTATACTTACTACACCTTCTGCATAATCCAGAAGGGAGGGACATTCTGTTGCCATTGTTCCTTGAATAAACATTCTTTCTAGGAATGCTCTGTTTACACTCCCTTGCCAAATGACCTTGTTTTCCACACCCAAAACATATGACACTATTTTTCCTTAAAGATTTTGAAATTACTTCTCATATCCACATCTCACCATGGTCATGAGACTCAATATTAATTGTGTCCCTGATCCAATTCTCCAGGAGTTCTGATCTTGCCTTTAACAGCCTGATTATTCTTTTGCATGCTTCATCCACATTCTCAAAAGGCAAAGATTCAATTATTATCTGTCAAGCTTCTGAATTTTTTATCATTCTATTTACTGAATATAGGCTTTGTAAGAAATCTGTGAAGCGTTGTCTGGGCCCCTGTATAACATTTGTGAAAGATTCTATTTTGTTTCCTGCTTCCTCAATTCTGTCTCACACATTCATGGCTGCCATGTGCCATAGAATTAAGGTTTGTTTATCATATAAACATTGTCTTTGTATGTCAACATATTTATCTTCTCCAAGAAGCTGATCTTGGGAAATTTCCACACCTCTGGTTCTACATTGGTGTTCTTTCTATTGTTTTAATCTCCTCCTTAAACCATGTTTTCCACTGTAAGTGTGCTCTGCACTCCAGGACAGCTGTTACCAATTCTTTCCAGTCCTGAGGAAAAATAGTAAATTGGCCTATTGGTGTATCACATCTAAAATTTCATACGTCTTCTTAAATGTTTGTTTCTGCTCTTCTCTATAGGCACTTAACTCTGAGTCTTTTTGTAGTTCCAGTTCAATTAAAAATTAAAGCTGGCTTTGGAGTTGGAAAATGTCTCTCTCCTTCTCTAAACCCAAGCATGTTGTTAAAAGGAAAATGCAAAATCTCTGTATCATGTCAGAAGAACCATCTTCTGATGTGGGACAGAAGAAAATGAAAAAATTAAGCGACTATTTTATTGCCACTAATCTCAATTCTTTGGTTCTATTTTGATACTTTAAACTTTTCTTAAGGTATGAATTTCATATAAAAATTTATAAGATTATATATATATATCTTTTGTCATTATATTAATAGTCATACAGAGTACTAATTAATTCTAGAAAAAAAGACTTCATTTAGCTGCCTATACATGTTTTTGTGCTTGAGTCTCTATCAGTTTTCTGCAGGGAATCATGCCCAGGCCTAACAGTGAATTTAAAATCTCCAGAAAGATTATGAGGCCCCACAATAACGATTCATTGTGAACAATAATAATAATACCACTAAACTGAAATCATCATTCAAAGATCAGCTTTGAACTACAAAACTGCTCAGAAAAATTTCGAGATGGGTAGCTGAGATGATCCAGCCTCACAGACTACTTGAACAAAGACTTGATATAAGCCCTGCACTTTGGCATTATGCAAAGACTGAACAACAAATGATATAGCTACCTTTCCTAGAAGTTGACAATTAACCCAAAAATTTCTTTTTAGGATCCCCTAATGATGATTTCACCTATAAACAGCAAGAAGCAATTTTAAGATCATGACATCCACATTCCCAAGAGGTGGGGTGGGACATGTAGTTTTTGGCCTTTCAATGGCCTTCCAGTTTGAGATATTTGTCATTGTTTAAGAGGGTTGGTTACAAGTAGTTGTTGTTAATGGTCAGGAAAAGGGCTAAACATAGGAGATTAGATTTAAGGTTCTTGTTTGAAAAAAAAAAGGGAAGAAAAGAAAAGAAGAAGATATAGATAAGTGGATTATTGAATCTATTCTGGAAAAAAAGAGATATAGAAATAACAGAATAAAGCATAGATTATTGAATATACTCTGAAAAGAAAGGATATAGATATGATATAGATAAAAAGGTGGATTATTGAATCTAATTTTAAAAGACAACTACTAGTTTTAAATAATTTACATTGAATTAAATTTGTATGTATTGTATACAAATTATATATATATATATATATATATATATATATATATATATATATTGAGATTAATATTGTTAAAATGCTGTATATATATTTAATCTTGTTCAGGATATTGTACATTTACAGTTCATTTAACAATGTAATATAGGGGCTGGAGAGTTGGCTCAGCGGTTAAGAGCACTGGCTGTTCTTCCAGAGGTCCTGAGTTCAATTCCCAGCAACCACATGATAGCTCACAACCATCTGTAATGAGATCTAGTGCCCTCTTCTGACCTGCAGGGATATATGCAGGCAGAACAGTATATACATACTAAATAAAAATTTAATAAAAACAAAAAAACAATGTAATATAATTTGCTAATCCTTGAATGCTATTATTACCAACAATTAGGATATAAAGAAATGTTTTCTTGGTAGAGCAGATATATTTTAGATAGAGAGGTCATCTTCAAACACTTCAGAGATCTAAAGAATAAAGCATTTAAAGTATTTTAATAACTTAGTTTTTTTTTCTTTTTTATGACTATGAGACATGTTGGCTCCTGGGAGCACCAATCTACTTCAGAGAAGATAAGGGCATTGAAGAAACTTAACATATGGAGTTAACTTTCATTGTAGCAAAAGTTAGCTACTTGGCAACAAAGTGCCCTCACATCAACTGCAGATAGAATGCTATCCAAATCCAGACTGGACACAAAACAAAGGACTACAGATCTTTGCCAAGACAAGTGTGGTTGCAACTTTGGCAATAGTTGTCCTCCAAGGCCAGGATAATATGCCACCATTGCTGAAGTGGCTTTGCAATCTGCAAAAGTTAGAGTGCCCCTTTCTTCAAAGGCAGCTGAACAGGCAACAGGCTAAAGGCTTCTGGCATGCAATGGAACAGTAGCTGAAACAGATATTCTTGAAAGAGTAAGTAGGCTGATAGAGTCTAACCTCTCAATGGTAGTCTGGTATTTATTAAAGTAGATGAAGCCACCCACAAGCTGAATGAGATGCGGTGAAGAATGGGATGCTGAGATGAAGCCATCCACAAGCCGAGAAGAATAGGCAACCAAATTCCAAAAACGACAATTTCCAGAAATTAAAATCCTGAATCAAGACAGGACACTGGTGGAATTCAAGTTTATCTGGTACATGGAATACTTGCACCGAATGTGAGGTTGAGCTGTAGGTCTTGTGTACATCCTATTTCACAAATGAGTCTGTCAGATACGCTAAGCCTGTAGGCTAAAGATGATGCCCCAATGTGCAGAGAAACCTCGGGAAACTGTCCAGGCAGCTGGCTGTTTCTGTCAACTCACATTTTCTTTTTAGGAGTTGCTTGTTTGCACTTCTTGTTTTACTTGGCAATATGATTTCCTTGTCAGGTGTCTGAGGGAGTTGAAGATTAGATAGTTGTAGTTACAGTTTTCCTTGTTAAGAAATTTCAGAAAAAAAAAACTCACTAAGGAAGAGTAAAGTATATAGATTTCAAAGACATTATAATATAGTTTTCTGTTGGTAATACAAGTTAGGATAGAAAGCGAATTAGGTACATTTTGGACTCATCAAAATAGAACAGATAATGGAATATTTTCTCTGAATTTGTCAAATGCAAGTGGACTAGACATTGTTGATGTATTTATTGCTTGTATATATTGTATATAGTTACTGTACTCATTGTATATAGTTTTTCTTATGTTAGTTATAATTTTTATTTTTATTAAACAGAAAGGGGAAATGTGGTGATATTTTATTTGTATGTTAATAAATACAGTTTGCCTGGAGATCAGAGGAAATAGCAATCCATTTTTAGCAAACACAAAAGTTACACAGTGGTAGCACATGCCCTTAATCCAATCATTTGGCAGACAGGGTCTCTGTGTGTTCAAGGAGATACTAGGGAACAGAACTAACTGTGGTGACACACGCCTGTAATCCCAGTAACAACCATAGAGACTTGGACAGACAGGCAGAGATGAGGAAGTGGGGTAACTTGGCTAAGAGCCATGAGAGGGCAGAAGGGCGAGGTAATAAAGGCATGAGTAGACAGGAAGTAGCTTACTTTGGAAGCTGCAGAGCTGGAGAGGTAAGGTTAGCTGGTAGCTATTCCTATTTCCCTGATCTCTAAGGCTTTCACCCCTATATTTGGCTATGTGATTTTTATTTAATAAGACCACTTAGAAGTTTGTCTACAAAATAGAAGGAGAAATCTGGTAGGAAAAAAGAAGCCAGAAGAGGAGGACTCCAAAGGCCAGCCACCCAGCTACACAGTCAGCCACAGAGTAAAAGCAAGATTTACAGAAGTGAATGGGAAATGTCCAGAGGCAAAGGACAGATGGGATAATTTAAAGTTAAGGAAAGCTGACTAGAAAAAAGCCAAGCTAAGGGTGGACACTTATAAGTAACAATACGCACCTGTGTATGATTTATTTGGGAGCTGGGTGGCAGGTCCCCCAAAATAGCAAAAGCAAACAACATCATATATAATCTTTCTGATGAGTACTGATGATTAATGAGACACACTATCATTTACCCTAAATATTTGTTGGCTATTTGAATATTATCTTTTAAGTAATGTTTTATGTCTCTAGTATAGTTGACTTTTGGTTTGTTTGTTGCCTGGTTTTATATTATATATATATATATATATATATATATATATATATATATATATATATATATATATATAAAACTGGGTCTCACATAGACCAAGTTGGCTTCAACCTCAATAAATAGCATAGGATGGTGTTGGACTCCTGGTTGTCTTGCCTGAGACTTTAAGGACAATAGTGGTATATCACCATGCCCAGCAGCTTTGCCAATGATTAAATCTGAGTTCTTTGAATTCTTATGGCTCAGTGATGGGACATCTTATATCAACTTTGTTACATGTATACTTTGTAAATATTTCCTAGTATTTTATAGGCTGTTTATCTATCTACTCTAATGTTTGTTTTCTTTGCCATCTATAAATTTTTTAGTTTATCATCGTTCTGTTTATATATATTACTTTGTTTTTACTGTCCTGTTTTTAATTCATATCCTTAATATTTTGAAACATATATGAGGATCTACATTGAATAAAGTTTATCCCCAGAGTCAACAGTAAAACCTTGTTAAGAAATATATCTTTGTGAAGCATACTGACACATGTCTGTTTTCAGATCTTAAGAGTCAGAGGCAGGCATATCTCTGTGAGTTTTAGGCCAGTCTGGTCTATATAGTTAGTTTTAGGATAAGCAGGGCTACATAATAAGACCTTATCTTAAAAAAAGAAAGAAAGAAAGAAAGAAAAGAGAAAAAAGGAAATATAATGAAAAGAAAAATGTTGCTTCTGAAAAAACATGTGTACCACTCTATTTTGGTTCTTTTCCTCCAGAATTAAGAGAGTTTTAAGTTTTGTTCAAATTTCATTTTTCACTTTCTTTAATATTGAATTGATTCTTGTCATTAGTAATGATAGAGAGTGAGAACAAGGAAGTTAAAAAAGTCATGGGAATTTGCCTCTTTTCTTCAAATTCCTTAGCTGTAGTAGTAGGGAAATCATCTTTGAGCCCTAGTCTGAGATTTAAGAGATACTAAGAACATATTTTAAGGAAAGTTTTTTTTTTTTTCAGAATAAAAGGTGAAACACACTAATTATAAGTTCTCTTTATCTAATCAATTGTTCTTATTAATGAGTACAAGAGAAAACATATATGAAATTTCATAGTCATAAACCATATTCTTTTTGTTAGTGGAGATTAAGGATGCATGTCCTTTCTTGTTACACATAGAGTTCTACTTGCCAATAAACCCTGAAGCTTCCATTTCACCTGAAGACCAAACTTCTCTAAGGCCATTCTTTTTCTATCTAGTAAGAATGGCAACCCCATTCCCATCTCTAGCAATTATCCAACAGCCACTTATCCAATAGGCACTTGCTTAGAATGAAGAATTAGAATTAAAGCTGCAAGCGACAAAACATGGCATAAATAATTGATATCATTAGCCTACATTAGCTTCTAGTGCTAGATAACAGATGGCATGCGTTCTTTTATATGAAAATAATTAGCAGCTCAAGAAAGAGCAGTCAATTTAGCAGAAACAAAGGATGCATTGAGTAAACACATTAGCATGAAGAAAACAAATATGAGATATTTCAAAAAAGATGATAATTTTAATTTAGTAAAGGCAGTATAGATAACCAGAATAAAATGACAAGATATTCTTGTCTGTCTTAAAATGCTGTGTTTTATGTTGAGCTGGTAGTACTTGCTCTATTCGATCAGGAAAAAATGAAATTTACAGAAAATTTTTGTTCCTATGTGACTAGAAATATTTTGTTGTTGTCAAAGCTTACCAGATATTTTTGGATGATTAAATAGTGAACAAAGGAATGGTCAGGTTAATGGATGGGTAAATGAACAAATGTATAGCCTCTTTTCAGTAAAAAAAAAAAAAAAAAAATTACGTGATGTAATTTTGAACTTTGCAAAAAATACAAATTTGCTAGAATTTCCCTATTAAGTTAGAAGAAGATTCAGAAATATAGTTTCTTGAGTGAAATAGTGTTTAACAATTTAATTATGTTGAGAGCGATATTTTTTTATTCCCCAGATGAAATGTTATCTCCAAGTACTAAAGATGGTTTAGTCTACTTGCATGATAAAAGTTATTTTAAGAGAAACATAATTATGGCATAAGTACATTTTACATATCCTGATACTAAATATTTAATAAGCATCTTGCAAACAAGAGAGAAACCAGGGATGTTTGGTAGTAAGTGCTTAGAAACATTAATGAATCTTTTAATAACAGTGCTTGCATATGTATGCAACAACTGCTTAAACAAGCTATTTTAAGACAATCAAAGAAGCCTCTGGGCTTTGATTTATGGGAAGATACTAAGCCTTTTAGCTTTCATCAAAGTCATCAATCACTGACATGTTTACCAATTTGTTCAAATAAGTTGAAATACATTATTCTCTCAAATGGTAGTATGATCATAAATCTGAAGTAGACCAGGCTCCATACAAGAGAATATTAGGCCACTGCTCTGTGCACCTGTGATGTAATTTCACAGCAGTGATTAGCAATATAAGTAAGATGACAAACTCTGTGGAAATAGTCTACACTGTTGGGTATGAATTCTAGTGCAATGAATCATTCTTCTGTTTTGGAAACTTGTTTTTCTTTTAAAAATTGCAGCTGGATTTTAATTTCTGTATATTCCTAAGATTGAAAGGTTCTTTCCTCTAACAACATGTATCTATTTTGGGGGATGTGTGGGCTTTATGCCTAATTTTAGTATAATTCATGGGCTTTAATATGTAGAGACAAGAATCTCAGTGTGATATGTAGAAAACTGCAAAAATTTCCTCTTAAAATTTATCCAAATTCTAGTTATTTATTTTATTTTCTAATTATATAATATCTTCATTTTATGAGAAATAACAATTGATATGAAAGTGCCTGATGTCCAATTAGCTGTCAACGTCAGAAAACCATTGAACTTAAGACAGCATTAGGGAGGTTGAAGATGCTACTGCATGAGAAAAAGAAACATAAATGAAGACATGCTGTTATCAAAGTGATCAGCCAGAAACCATAAGTAATGAAATGCTATTGGGGAGTAAGTAGTACAATGTCTTAAAGAGATACTATAGTCACAGTTGAGCAATCATTTGTTTATAAGCTTCTCCATGTTGACTATGGCTCACTCAAACAATGTCAATTAATCTTTTAGAAGGACTGGATAAAACCTCCATGAAATAAGAAAAGTTAATATAATTACACTCTTTCAAAGAATATTAACAATTAGTGTAAGTAAACCACTCTGAACATTTATAGAACCCTTATTGAAAATTATTTTATGCATGGAAATTTTCTTTAAATAAATATTTTTTCTATAGTATTTATAAGGAGGAATCAGCTACAGTCAATATGAAAAGGTTTTACATAGCAGAATTAAGCCAAGGTGAAGCCAACAACCTAAACAAACTCATAAATATTGAGTAGACTGACATAATAATTAAAAGCCTCTCATCTAAAAAAAATAGCTTTCTGCTAAAGACAAAGCAAAGCAAAGCAAAGCAAAACAAAACACCACGACCAGATAGATTTAAATTAGATATACCACACATTCAAAGAAAATCCATAGCTAATCCTTCTAAGACTACAGAAAAGAAAGAAAGAAAGAAAGAAAGAAAGAAAGAAAGAAAGAAAGAAAGAAAGAAAGAGGAAAGGAAGGAAGGAAAAGAAGGAAAGGAAGAAAGAATGAAAGAGAGAGAGGGTACAGGAAGAGAAGAGGGAGAGAGATGGAGGGTGGGAGGGAGGGAGGGAGGGAGGAAGGAAGGAAGGAAGGAAGAAAGGAAGAAAAGAAATACTCCCAAATTCCTTCTACAAATATAGTGTTACTTTAACACTCAAACCAGCTAAAGACCAAAAAGAAGAAAATTGCAGGACAATATGCCTAAATAAAATAGACTAAAAAACACTCACTGAAATATTTACAGAGAGAATATAGACATATATCAATAAAATAGATTATAAACAATGACTGACTTGGCTTTTTTCTTGAATTCCAGGGATGGTTCAACATATACAAGGCAAAAAAAATGTAATGTACCACATAAATTTATTTAAAGAAAAAGTTGATTATCATCTCTATTTTAATAAATTATTTGAGAAAAAAATCATTTGACAAAATCCAACATAACTTTCTGATAAAAGTTCCAGAGAGGCCAGGCAGTGGTGGTGTATGCCCTTAATCCCAGCACTCGGGAGGCAGAGGCAGGGAGATCTCTGTGAGTTCAAGGCCAGCCAGGTCTACAAAGAGAGTTCCAAAAAAGTCACAAAGTTACACAGAGAACCCTGTCTAGAAAAAACAAAAACAAAAACAAAAACAAAAACAAAAAAAAAAAAGTTCTAGAGAATATAGGACTACAGGGAACATACTAAACACTGTAAAACTGTAAAAATGCACAGCCAATATCATTCTCTATTTAGAAAAATTTGAATCAATTCCACTGAATTTAGGAACCTGACATGGATGCCTACTATCTCCACTCCTTTACAATACTGCCATTGAAATACTCACTGGCGATATAAGACACAGGAAGGAAATTAAAGGAATCCAAATAGGCAAAGAGGTCAACCTATCCTATCTGCAAAAACTAGTTGCAGAATTTGTGATATACTAAACATTAGAGATTCCCAAAATTCTACCAAATAATTTCAAGGAACAACTGAACAATATAACAATGTAGCAGGATATAGAATAAACTTGCACAAATCAATCACTCTTCTATCCAATGACAACATACATACAGGCATATTTGCGTTCAACATAGACTCAATGATTGTAAAATATATAATAATGAACCCCCAAAAGAAATTTGAGGACTTCTATAATGGGAACTTTAAATCTCTGAACAAAAGAGACAGAGGAAACCACTAGAAAATGAAAATATATATCATGCTCAGGAATTAGTAACGTAAATTTTGTGAAAGTGGCTATTCAAGCAAAAGCTATTTACAGATTTGTTACAATCCCATTCAAAATATCAATGTAATTCTTCATAGAAATGGAAGAAATATACTACAAGTCATATGGAAGCACAAAACATCCCTGATAGACAAAAGAATCTTAAAAAATAACAATGCTAGGGGGATTAGAATTCCAGCTCTTAAGATATATTAAAGAGTCATAGTAATAATAACAATATGGTACTGGCACAAATACAGGCATGTAGCCCAAAACAGGGGGAGGGAGGGCCCAACAAAAAATGCTTAAACACTGCTTCAAAAATATTCATCATTCCTGGTAATAATAGATATACAAATATTAACTTGGAGATTTCATTTTAGCCCAGTCAGTATGGCAAAGATTAAGGACTTATCCAACAACAGATGTTGGAGGAAATGCAGGAAAAAGGGAACACTCATTTGTTGTTCATGAAATTGTAAACTGATGTAGCACTATATAAATCAGTGTGGAGAACACAGAAGAAGCTAAATTTCAATCTACCTATACAATCCAGCTCTTTGGTTTTATGGCATGTGCCCAAAAGACTCAACATCTACTCTGTGATATTTGCTCAGCCACATTCATTGCTACTCTATTCACAATGCTGAGGAAATGAAAAAAATCTAAATGTCCTTCCACAAATGAGTGGATAATGAAAATATGGTGTATATACACTATGGAATATTATTCAGCTCTAATGCTAAATGAAATCTTGAAGGTTGCACATATATATATATATATATATATATATATATATATATATGATTATACATAATTCCATGTATAAATATACATACATAGTTTTAATAATTTTTTTCATCTCAGCTGATGAAGATCCCTCTGAAAGCGAAAGACTACCCAATAAAACTCTGATACCAGAATAAAAAAAAATCCCTCTTTTGAATTATAGGTCAGGGCTGCCCAAGTGACCATGAACACACAGCCTATTGCTGTTGCCCTTAGTTAAACCCATAAGTAGAAGTCAAGTCCCTACTGCTAAAAACACCATGCACTTCAGAAAGCAGGCCAAGAGACTCCTGAGATGGAACTGACCTTACTGTCACCTCTCTGTGGACTAGCTTCCATGGTAATGGAAGGAAATATGCAAGTTTCCAAAAAGGGGGTTATATTAATATATAGAGAGACTCTAGAAAATATAAATTCCATATATGGAATGACTTACAGGCTGCAGTCCAACTTATCCAACAATGTCTAGCTGTGAATGAAAAGTCCAAGAATCTAGTAGTTGTCCAGTCCCATTAGGCTGAATGTCTCAGTGGTCTTCTGTATATGCTGAAATGCCAAAGAAGTAGGCTTTATTGCCAGGAATGGATGTGCTGACATGTGAGGGCAAACAGGCGGCGAAGAGTGAATAAACCCTTCCTTCTTCCATTGTCTCTATATAAGCTTCCATCAGAAGGTGTGGCCCAAATTACAGGTGTGCCTTCCCACCTCAAGATCTGGATTAAAGGCATGTGTCATCTTGCCTCAAGATCTGAATCCAAAGTCTGTGTCTTCCAACCTCAAGATCAGGATCAGACGCATGCTGTCTTCCTGCTTCAAGATCCAAATCACAAATACACCCTCTATTTCTGGCTTATAGTTCATTCCAGATACAGTTACATTGACAACCAAGAATATCCATCACAATCCATTCCCTCTCACTTTGACACAAAATCATATCTCCTTATGTCATGTTTAATTTCAGATGAAAATAATAACCAGGTCACAATAACACCTAAACATAACTATCCCACACACAAACACTTTATATATCTAACCAGGCCATAATTACACCAAACATGATATAACTATCCTTCATATAAACACAAAAACATTACATATTTAGAATAGGTGGCAATGTCTCATGGGGGCATCCTTTTAATATCTCAAACTTAAATATGATAACCAGAATAGTCTCTTAATTGATGTTAAAGAAACTGAAAGAAAACACAACTATCTGCACAAATGCATTATTAACAAAATACAACACAGAAGCACTCATGTCAATTATAATCCTCATTTCTGCAACTAGTCATGTGGCCTTAGATAATATTCATAATTACCTTCCTCTGATACAATCTGTATTTCCTCCACCCTCTGCAAGCACCTCAGCAGGTCTTGACTCTTTTCCTGGAGGAGTGACCCACACCTCCATTACTGATGGGTCTGTGCCCTTTGTCATCCTGCCCAGAACAGAGTGGTATAGCTTCCCGATGTTATGTAAATGAAATAAATTCAAAATATTTCTATATCCAAAATTAACACCAGATCAAGTGAAAAAAGTCTAATTTAGTTAATTATGTATTTTATAATATAACACCAGCTGAGAAGTTCATGTACTCTGAGTGATCAGGGAAGTCAGTGGCTTCCTAAATTATTTACTCAGTATGATACTTAATTCATGCTCATTCTGATAGTTACCTATTTAAACCTTCAGTGTATAAATTCCTTTAGCACATCACCTCTGTATAATTGTATACAAGTTTTAAGAAAAAGTACATATATATACACATATTAATTTACTCATGTCCTCAACTTTCATAATTCTGACACTATAGCCATGGTAGAAGCCCATCAGGCCTTCCTAACATAATCTTCATGCTATGTGGTATGTTTCATATCATTAAAGACTAAATATATATGTTCCTTTTAAAATCTGTGTTTCAATTGAGTACACCCACTTCACAGATATAGGGAATAGAAGTGAATGCATGAGAAATAATAAAGACCATCTTAACATTCTCTTAATAAAAAGGGCTATACATTTAAAACCGCCTTCAAGTCTACCCAAATATAATTTAAAGTGAATTGTTTACATGCACAATTATGGCCCAAACTTTTAATAAACTCAACTACTATAGCATCCCTGAAAATTATTAACTATACCATTTAATGTACATTGCTTAGTAGATTGAAAATTGCATGTTATAAGAATGTAATGAAGTAAAATATCAAAATTATAAGAAAAATTATCAATTTTTATGCATTTGCTTTGTAGCCTCTGTTAGAATTATACATTGGATTAAATAAACCTACAAAAACATGGTCTTTAAATGCATAACAAGATAATGTAACATTGTTTATTCTTTTGTCTTGTATTCTCTTTTCCTGCTTTCTGTAACACAAATTGTTTTCTATCTGAAGAAAGGAATTACAAATTGACACCAATAATCACACCTCAAGAACAAACTCTCCCTAACATGAGTACATTTTTAAATGTAAAAATTCATATATAAAAATGTCAGGCACCTATAATGTTATATCAAATACACAATTATAACAGAGGTATTTTAATAAATTCATTATTGTATACTTATTTGAGTGTGCCATGGAAATGTTTTAGATTCATGGAAGATGAATGATATATAAAAAATGAGACACATTATGTTTACAGCTACAACTACATATAACTTAAAATATTTATCCAAAATCAAATTTTTACTTCAGTATTTCTCCACTGTGTGTAGCGTAGAATATCTTGGGAGGTTCTTATATCATCTGATGTTTAAGCAATATCCTATTCTAATTAAGTTAATTCTCAAAATTAACAATAAGGTAATTTAAAAGCTCCTTAGATGATGTGGTGGTTTGAATAAAAATGGTCCCCATAGGCTTATAAGAAGTGGCATTATTGGGAGTTGTGGCCTTTTTGGACTATGTGTGGCCGTGATGGAGGAAGTGTGCCATTTGGGCTTTGAGGTTTCAGAAGCTTAAGCCAGGCTTAATGGCTCACCCATCTCTCCCTGCTGTCTGCCAATCTATATGTTGAACTCTGTCACCTCTCCAGTACAATGTGGGCCTAAGTCCCACAATGCTTCCTGCTATGATGACAATGAATTGAACCTATGATCTTTAAGCCAGCCCTAATTAAATAATTCCTTTTTAAGAGTTAGTTTGGTCATGGTGTCTCTTCACAACAACAAAACCGTAACTAAGACAGATAATTTCATTGTGCTGTTAAGACTGATTAAGTATTATTCACGATGAATTTTCTTCTATATTCTTTATCTGAAGTGAATCCCATGCAAACAGTCTCAATGGTTAGTTCCTCTTCATCTGATTCATAAGCAGCTTCAGGAGCTCCCTGACAACATATTTTATTCATACAGTAATAGCCACAAAAGGTATTGAAATAGGGCACTGAATATTTAACAGTTGCTGCATATGCAGGAGAAGAAAGTCAATATTATGAAACATTTCATCTGACTCTTAATGATTCTATTCTTCATTAGACAGTATTTCCTTCTCTCTTAAAATTGGCATGGTGGCATAAATTTATATGTTAAAATTAAGCTACCCTTTAGACAAAGGAAAGAATAATGGGTAAAATACAAATTCACCTTTTAGAATAATTTGAAAAGAGAAAGAAGTTTGAAACTATGCAATACATTTTTACTTTGTTTTATTTTTATGTTAAGAAGAATAAAATGTGGATGTTTTCTTGATCATATAAATCATTAAATCTTAAAGCTTATTCTTCCTGCTAATAACAAATTTAAATTAAGAACTAAATGTAGAGCCAAGGAAATGGTTGGGTGAGTAAGGAAACATTGCCTAGCCTGGACTATATGACCTAGACCATATCATATAAAAAGAAAACAGACTCAATTCCTGTAAATTGTCCACTGACCAAACCACAAAGTACCATGGTGCATGCATCCAGAGAGAGAGAGAGAGAGAGAGAGAGAGACAGAGAGACAGAGAGAGACAGAGAGACAGAGACAGACAGACAGACAGAGAGAAGAAAACTAATAAATAAATGAGGTTTGAATTTTTTTCATTGAGTAGAATTTACATTAAGTTCACAGATTTTCTAATTCATCTAGAGGTGATAAAATTGATTTGTTTCAAAAATCAATTTACTGTGATTTTTAAAAAAATTTTCTTCAGTGCACTATTCAATTGAAATTGTGTGACTATTAATTAAAAATTGCTCCTTTAGCTTAGAAATAATTTCCCAAAACAGGATTGCTAGGTAATTAATAATAAATAATTAGCTACAAAGTTGTGTTGAAAATCTAGTAGGCATTATAAAAAAGCATTCGTTTGTGTAAAATCTTTATGCAACCATGATGTCTGCATGTTTCTTTTTAATCACTGAAGACTCAGCATAGTTTTCTGTATTCTAGGGGCTGTGAACAAAAGATGGGGGGTGGTGGGGTAGATGGAGTTTTCCAGTGGCTGAAGAGGACTTGATCATCGTGGAAAAGAAGGCAGGCAGCAGGAACACTCACAGCTCTGGCTACAAGTGCTCGCTCAGATTTGGGCAAATCAGGAAGTAGAAAGAACAGGAAATGGACTTAGGCTGCTGGTCTCAAAGTCTGGCTCCTACTTCTTCTAGTTAGGTCTAACTGCCCCAATATTTCACACCCCTCCAAAGGCGCGTGACAATGATGGGAACCAGTTGTCAAACACCTGAGCTCTGGAGAAACTTCTGATTATGGTTGCCATTCCCTCATATCTTCCTAGATCTTCTCCACTTCTCCACTTATTGCACTCACGTTCTTTTTTCTCTCTATCAAAACCATTATTCAGGCAAAGCATCAGGACACAAAATGAAAAAAAAAAAACTTTATCAACTACACATATCTGATAAAAGACTTAATGTCTAAAATATACAAAGAATTTAAAAAGCTGGACAATAAAATAAGCAACACAAGTATGGGATAGAGATTTAAACAGAATATTCTCAAAAGAGGAAACCAAAATGGCGAGAAGCACTTAAGGAGATTTTCAACGTTCTTGGTTATCAGGCAATTGCAAATCAAAACTACTTTGAGATTTCTCTTGCACCAGTCAGAATAGTCAAGATCAAAAAGGTAAATGACAGCTCACCTATAGGTAGCAGAGTACTTTGGACTGGACATTTGGAAATAGAAATGAAGTCAGTGAAGAAGCTGGATGACAGAAGAAGTTTGTGCTTGAGATGCCTAGGGTGCTGTTGGGAGTTCGCACCATGACTTAAACTAATTCGAAATTTGTCAGAAAGGGAAAATCTTAGGAACACTTTTCGTGAACCTTCCTAGCTTCTTTAAAATGATACGTTACAGGTATTTTACAAAGCAAAACACTGTTTGCAGATGTGCACTCTGCAAAATTTCATTTTTGGTTAATCACAATGGAAGTGCTGAGATACATTGAAACAGTGAATAACATTCTGAAGTCTTGAATCTGACATTGTGAGTTTCATACCAGGCTCAATATTTACCCATAATAAAATACAAACATATTTCACTTATTCATCTTATCTTTTCAGTGATAAATATTTGGCTTTGGCTTTGAAAAACAAATTATGCACTTGTTTCACACATTAGATAGCTATACATGGCCATGTTACTAATGCTGAATTTCTAGTGAGTCCTTTTATATAGGTAAGGTAGTTTATAAAATATATTTTGATGCTTTAATACTAAAATTTATATTATTCAGGGTATAATATTGGATACTAGTGTTTATGGTGTGATAGTGGGTGAAAGGTATCACTTAAAAATGTCATTGTAAGCCAGCTATTCTTGAGAACAGTTCTCCAAATTATTCATTTATATTTATATTTGCAAATATAAAATATTAAATTCAAATCTAATTGAAAATAGTGTGTTTTGTTTTTAAAAAGTGCTTGTGACTTGAGGCTTCCTTTTTCTTTCTTTGCTGTTTTGGTCTACTGCAGATTTATTTCCCATCTGACATTTCACCAATTGAGGTTTTCTATAAAAAGAAGTGTCAATAATAATGAAATCTAAATCTCCTTGGCAACAAAAATTGTTTGAAACTGGAGAAAGGATGCGTAATGTCATTTCTAACAGAATGCATACCTGGCAGAAACTAAATATGACCATCACAAGAACTTAATTCAATGTAAAAAATTTCTTCTCATTTGAATAACTTAAAATGTTTTAGTTGAAATATTAGTTTTTAAAAAGTATTTTAGTAATATTTTATCCAAATCATTAGAACAGGAACATTTGCCACTGAGTGTGTGTATGTGTGTGTGTGTGTGTGTGTGTGTGTGTGTAGTGTGAATTATCAGTGCAAATAATTTTTCTTAAACAACATTATACTTCATCCATTTTGTAAAAGGTTTATGCAAATACAGAGATTGCATATGCTCCATTTACCTTGAGGGAAAAGCTTCTGTGCTCTCCAAAGTCTTTAATCATTCTATCACCATCTTTTCAACTAAACCTGTTAAATAAACATAGATCACTTTGAGAGTAGAAAGAAGCTTTGACTACTTAAGATGCAATGTGATCTCCCAATTTATTCAGTTGTAACTTTAGCTTTGTTATATACAAAAATGACACCCCAGGCCAATACTTCAATTTAGGAGCAGCAAATAAGACAATTACTGGATCTTATTCTTTCAGTCTTCTAAAAAGATGTATAGACACTTTGAAAACACAAACCATTTATTACCAGTTTAGATGCATGATCCCCAATACACCTTAACAATGATCAGCGGTTTTTTTATACAGTGGAAAGACAGATGTAATCCTTTTATTGTATCAAACACAATAGAAATCATGTGAAAGAAGTTGTTTGTAATGAATTGTATAGGACTAGGTTCTTCTTAAACTTTTATTCTGAAATAACAATAGATTCATATGGTGTTAAAAATACAGAGTTCCTATGTATTCTTCATGGTGATATTTTCTTTAGCTTACTGGTTATATCTTTCATAATTCAAAAAAAGGCAAAATCAGAGAATAACTCATATATACTTACATGCCATTTTGTCCTATGTGTAGGTACTTATAACATCACAAAATAATGTAAAATACTGAAATCTCACTTGTGCTAATATATTAATGTCATAGTCTGCTCTTTTCACACATCACCTGTGCTAAGTTAAACACCTCCCAACTAAAAATTTCAGAGGGCTTTATATATATATATCTTAGTTTTCTGGAGATGAAGTCATCCAAGATATAGAGTAGGAACTAAATGTAATGACTAAACATCTTTGAGATTTCTTCTTACCCATCAGAATGGCAGAGATTATCAAAACAATCAATAAATGTTGGATGCTTGTGAGTAGAAGAGAACCTTTATTCCCTGTTGGTGGGGTTGCTAATTGGCATAGCTACTCTTGAAATCAGCACAAAGAATCCCAAGAAAGGCTCAAATTAAACCCTATACATGACTTGGCATGTGACTGATAGACTTAATACTTACTTCATAGACACTTGCTCAACGAAAGCCATTGCTGCTGTATTCACAATAACTAGGAAGTAGAAATCATCTAAATGTCCTTTAACTGACAATGGTTAATGGCAGTGTGGTACATATAAACTATGGAATATCACTGAGCATGAATAAAAATGAAATAATGAAATTTGAAAGCAAATGGATGGAACTAGAAAGGATCACACTGAGTGAGGGAAACCGGACATAGAAAGACAAACATTGAATGTTCTTTTTCATCTGATGTCCCTAGCTCCAAAGCTTTGGATGTATGTACCCTGGAATAACAGCAGAAACCAGAGAATGAAAAAGAAGCATTCCTTGGGGGCAGGTAAGACATAGAGAGTGGGGAAAGCTGAGCACAAGTGTAATACAGAAGAAAAACAAAATAATAATAAGGATGCCATAAAAGTCATAAGGAATCACACTATTAACTACCTACCTACAAATATTCATAATATATATCATATGTAAATATGCAAATACAGTTTAAATAAAAATTTCACATATAGGCTGATAATACTTTTCCCAAGTATTATCTAACAAATACCATGACACCAGGCCTGAGAAGTTCTCTTTTGATTGTTGGGTCAGAGTGGTTCAAGGCTACTGCTCTTAGCCTTTGTTTTCCCACAGAGGTGGAAATGTTGCTAAAGACAATTTATTCAAGCATAGGGCTGAGAGGCCACACAATGGATATGACATTCCTAAGGATTAACATTCATGGTAACAAAAGTAATCCTACCATGGTATTACCATAGTAATCCTACCAAGCTATAATGTCTATAAACTACAGCAATGACTAGCATTGCAGGATAACCTCACATACTAGTGGCATACATACTTTGGCAACAACCAATATATATTTAATTGGACTTAAGAACTGATTAACAAAAGGGAAATCATTCTGGACACTGAAAACACAACCAACTACCTAGGGTTAATGAAGTCATGAATCTTGGAAGAGAACCTACATTTGCCACTTCATTAAACCATCGTAAATACCTAAGTACATACTAAATATGTGTCCTTATGCCCACGGATAAGTACAGCTCTCACCTCTCATCAAGTGAACTTTATTTTGTGGAAGAGAGAGACCATAACTGAAAAACCTAACCAATCTCAAGGTAGAGTTGTGGAGTCCTGATCCAAATGATGAATCTACAACACAACTCTGGAACCTGAAGATCATTGTGGAAAAGGAGGCATAAAGATGGCTGGATCCAGAACAAAGTGATTGCTACGAGTTTGTGCCACCAAAGAATGTCAGAAGCTACACACATAAGGACTCACCAATATGGCTGTCTAAACATACCCTAAAATTGATATACTATTCTGGATGAGGGAAAGCTCAGAGGGCTTCAACCCTACATCAAAACTACAGGTAACTAAGGAGTATTGAGAGTAAGAGAAATAATCTTCCCTAGAGAAAAGCATATCAACTGGTTATTTAATATCAAATGGTCAGTGCCAAAAACTTACGATTTCAAGAAATAACACAGATTGAGCAGACTGTGTCATTCATATATATATGCCATTTCACTAAACCATCACAATCTCTAACTACATACTGAATATTTGTATGTATATATAACCATTATGAATGGAAAAAGCCAAGTTAGAGAAGGTACAAGCTGTAATTATGTATCATTAATGTGAAGAAGTTACAGACACCACATTTTTGTTATGATTGCTATTGATACTGATATGTGGATGGTCATATCTCATTTAGTATTGATTCATGTTTTCAATGGACTAATTTTATTGGTTTATTGTTCAGGTAGTTGATATCTGAGTACTCCTTTTAGAAAAATGCCTATTCATGCCTTCTGCAATTATATAATTATATTGTTTCTAATTTGTTGCTTCATATGTCCATTTTACATTGAATTATGTATACAAAAAAGGAATACTAGTTAAGATACATGCCATAAGATTCTAAAAGTGGAATAAAGGGGTAGACTACATAGAAAGTTTGGAACAGTAGTGATTTCTCTGAGATTTTTTTCATCATATCTCAGCTCAGTGTATAGATATGGAGGAAGGGAAATGTCAGTAAAAGAAATGTTTGCTATTGCAAAGGATAAGAGATATGGTCTACTCTGAATCCAAATATGAGAAACCCTAGCTCAGTAACATAGACTTAGGTTTCCCCAAATACCACATTCCAATGAGTTAACAATTTTATAAGATTTTATTCTAATAGAACAAAGAAAGACATAAATCAAGACAAGTCTCAAATATATTGGTATACATGAGATAAAAATGTCATAGGAGGGAGAGGAGACTTCTGCTTTAGGCCTTAGATGCCGTCTGACAATATTCTCAGCTGTTTGATGGGTGGAAAGCTAGGGTTTTATTAAGTGAGTATATCATTAATGTTAGGATTTTCTTAGACCCAGTTTTATCTGTTAGTCACAGGATGGCGGGCCCGAGATAGAGTAGGACAAGGAATGGCTGTTAGACTAAAGATCATCCAAGGTAAGAGTAACGAGGGTCTGTGACCCAACATTGCAGTCCGTCCACATTGCTTATAGTGATTGGAATGAAAATGGTCCCATAGGCCCATAGGGAATGGCATCATTTGAAAGGATTAGGACATGTGGTCTTGTCAATGTAGGTATGGCCTTGTTTGAGGAAGCGTGTCTCTTCACAGCAATAGAAGCCCCAAGACATACCTGAAATTTTAATCAATCATTTTTAGCCAGGGCTTCTTTCCAGGAGTTATCATTTATAAGCCAAATACACCAATGACTACAGGTGTGGAAAAAAGAACCTAAAGAAAATACTATTTTTGTGATCAAAGAATAAAGGAGACGGTATACCAGGAATATAAAAATCATTTAGAGAGTGTTCTTGTTGGTTATTATCACCTTGACACAAACTTAAACATATAGGAATTTTAATTCAGGAGGACCTCCCTCTTTAGATCTGACCTATAGTCAAGTCTGTGTCATGTTTTCTTAATGATTGATGTTGGAGATTCTGACTTACAGTGGAAGTACTACCTTTGGCAAATGGTCCTTGACTGTATACGAAAGCAGGTGATCAAGCCAGTAAGCAGCATTCCATTGTCTCTGCTTCAGTTTCTGCCTCCAGACCCCCTGTCTTCAGTTCCAACCCAAGAACACTTCATAATGGACTGCAAACTATAAAGTAAAAAAAAAAAAAACCCTATTCTTCTAATTTATTTAAACCATGGTATTTATCACAGCAATAGGAATCAAATCAGGACAAGCAATGGTTACTCCAATTCCCAAAATCACCTTAGAAAAACCATGATTCTAAAAAAGCTTGGAAACATAGACCTCCAATTATTAAGCAGCCATGTCAGAGAATAGAGTTGAGACTTTCATTACAATGTGGCAGGTCATGGGTGTACGGTGATAGCAAGTGTCAGAGGCATACAGGAATCTTCATCTAATACTGGGCTTCTAGAGTGTCTCACAAGATGGAGTTTTGCTTTTCTACACACTGGTACTTTCAGAGGGTAATGAGGGAAAAATCAGAATTTCCCAAGTGCACAGCATTAATGAAATGACATCTTCTCTGAGTGGTATTAGTAGCAGTCTAGACAGGAGCTTGAAGCAGCAAATCAGTCCAGCTATCTGTCCTGTTACCTGCATAACTATGAAGAGCTCTTCAGCTTTCAGCCTTAAATGGTAAATTAGGGCAGTGGAAACTCTAGGTTGCAGCTTATCCTGGACTTAGTAAGAAATTCCCACCAACTCCTCCAATGGACAGTAGAGTTAGACTGACCACAGCACAAGATTTGAATAATGTTCTTCATATCAAAATGAAAATGTGATGAGTATAAAAAATTTTAACTTGGTATAGTTTGTACTGTGTTTTCCCTCTCCTTTGGTTTTCATTTTTCTTTGAATATCATTTCCAATAATTCCCTTACAAAGTGAGCTTCTAGTGCATGTGACATCACCCATTGGGATAATTTATGTTTTAGTGATAGGAATATAATTTACATGTAAGATAATTATTGATAATGAAACAGTTCACATTGTTATTTTTATTTATTGTGTTTTTTTTCTAGGTAATTTGTACTTTTCTTCCAGTCTTTATGGTTTCTATTGTGTTCTGTTGAAGGCAAATATAAAGACATACAATACTAATTCAGTGTAATTTTGGAAGACAAATCATTTTAAAGTCAGTTTAATGTTTAAAATATGCTTTATTTATATCTATATTACATTTAAAAACTGATATCAATATATGTAGATTCTGATAATAAATGAATTGAGAGGAGGAATATAAAGTGTAGAACACTTTTTTGCTCTTGAACTACATTAACCAGCTTTTACATCTATTATTAGACATAAGACATTTCTAGAATCCATCATTTTTTGGTTTGTTGGTTTTTCTAAAGCCTGTAGCTGCCATGCGAGAGAACAGAAATTGGGGTGGGAATCAAAGTTGGTCCAATCCAAACAATCGACAAGCCTCGCAGGAAGACCACAGGATTTTCTTCATTAGTTCTGCTACCAGGCACTTCTGCTCTGACCACTCTGGAATTCTGGAATTCTCTGGAACCCTGATAAGGAATTGATTACCTTATCAGGATTGCTGTTTCTAAAACCTGCTAACCAGCTGGCAACTAACAACAACTACTCTGTCCATTCCTGATCTGCTGCCATTGCTGCTGTCTGCTCTTCTCTTCTTGTCCCGACTTCAGATGGTTACACCTGTAATGAAGGTCACAAGCAGGCAAGAACACTTGGGAAAAGTGTGTGTGTATGTTGTGTGTTTGTGTTTGTGTGTGTGTGTGTGTGTGTGTGTGTGTGTGTGTGTGTGTGTGTGTGCCTGTGTGCAGGTGCAATCAAGTGTGGATATGAATCCAGACCAAGGACTGACATCAGGATTTCTCCCTCAGTCAGCCTCCACCTTATTGTCTGAGCAAAGTCTCTCACTAGACCAAAAGCTCACCAATTGGCTAGACTGGATGGGCAATGAGAGAGTGCCCTAGGATCCACCTGCTCCCCTTCCCCCACCCAAGTCCAAATGCTGGGATTGCATATAAGTGCTGCTATCCACTACATTTATCACCCTTTCATGGAATCCTAATTCAAGTGTTGCAGCTCAACAAGCACTTAACTTCTGAGCCAAACTATTTAGTCATGGGAAAATCAATTTATTGGATTAAATGTTCAATACTAGGGACAGCATAAAAGAGTGTTTCCAAGCTGGCTTGGAAATTGAGCTAAACAGTTTTGTTGTGTGTCTTTGTCCCTACCACAATTTGCTATACTTCTCCTTATAATACACAGAGAGAGAGAGAGAGACAGAGAGAAAGAGAGAGAGAGAGGTGGGGGGAGGAGAAATAGACAGAAAGAGTTCCGATACACCCATTACAATAAACCTCATAATAATATTTTTATCTCAAGCACATTTTTTTGCAGATTATTTTATTCATACTTGAAAAAAAATTTAAGTGAGCAGATAGAGATTTTTCATCATTCTTAGATCATACAGGGAATTTTCAAGTTTCAAGAATAAGTAAAACCAATGCCTTCTTTTAGGGTACTTACTATTTGCTTTCATTTTTTTGATACTGAATAAATTGGAGAAGCTGATAATTGTTGAAATATTTTAAAAGATTGCTTAGCGTCATATAGCAAGAGCTATAATTAAAATTGGTAGATCAAATGACACTGTGATTATGTCTATTGATAAATATAACTAAAGTGTTCTCTAAACTTTTTAAGCCAATCTGTATTTCTAAAAGGCAAGAAGAATGTTATTTTATCCTGTTCATTCTGGAAATATTGTGTGATCAAACCTATTAAATTTCAAACAATGTAATGGAATAAAAGTAACACTCCCTTCTAATCTGAATATATCCCCCCTTATTTTGCATATTTTTAATATAGCTGTCACTCTTTTATGATTCATTCAAACCCAGGAGACATTTAATCTGTACTTAAACTCAAATATTTAATTTGTAAGCATGTCTATTTTTAATATTATAGCATGTTACCATTTTAATATTGATGTATAGAATATCCATCATATTTTCAAATACTTTTGTCATAGTTTCATTTACATATCTAAAAAAGATTACTACCTCCAGAGATTTCTTTAAAGGTCAAATATAGATAAAGTAAAGCCACTCATTTAAAAATCAAAGTGATCCAGACAACTTATACCATACAGGGAAAAGAATGTTTACAATACAGAATATTCCCCCAAAACAAGTTCACTGTCTAATTTTCAGTGTGCATTGAGATGTTGTTTATCTAACATTTGTGTTGATTTAAGTGTATGTTTAACAATTAATCTAATAACTTATTTCAATGTGTAATATGCTGATATCTTCTGCTTTGGGGTATCCTTTTTTTTCCTGAGGTGAAAGTATTAAAATGAAAGATAGATGGATATCACAAGGTAAAAACAAAATCATGGAATTGTGATTGTTATCACAGAGGATTAGTTATTAACTTCTGGCTCAGACTTCATTTCTGAATCTCTACAGCATCTTTAAAGTCTTTTCTGTTATTAGAATAATAGCCACAGGTCAACGCTCAAAATGAATTGCTGAAGTTGATCATCCATGTGTCATTTTTATCAGTGAGTTTATTCCTGGGTTAAATAACTATCCTGTGTATGTCCATGTTTACTAGAAACACATGTATGTCCTTCACTGCTATTACTTATAATGTCAAAAACTGGGTTTTCATGTTCCATAAACGGTAAATCAAGCCTGGTGCAAGAAACTTAGTCAACCACCAAGGACAAGTGGACCTTGGAAGGGAACCTACAACCACCTCTTTATTAAACCACCATAATTTCTGTGTTCTAAATATTGTCCTTAAATTCACAGGTAAGTGTAGCTATTATCTCTCATCAAGGAAACTTCTCTTTGCAGTGGAAAACTACAAAATGAAGAGTTGTGGAGCCCAGTCCTAATTAATAGATCACAGAACCACTATCTTAAGGCTCATTGCCATAGATGGGATGGAGAAATTGTAACAGCTAGAGGATCAAGAGCTTTGCTGTAAGATTATGTCTTAAGAATGTAGAAATCTTCACCCATAGATTCTCAAAAACATGACTGTTTAAGTATGAGCTGAATAAGAAAAACAATAATAGACATAATAATTGGAACCAAGGAAAGGCCAGGTGGCCTCAATCCTACACAGAACTATAGGCAACTAAGGAATGCAGATAGGAAGAAAAATAGTCTTCCCTAGAGAAGAGCACACCAATTGGTCAACCATTACCAAGTGATCATCTCTGAAAACATACATACAATAACATTATACAGATTGAGTAGGTTATATTTATGTATTTGGGAATGCATGTGTATGTATTTAAGAACAGTTAATGGAAAAAAAGGCAATGAATTTGTAAAAGAACAAGAGGGGACATTTGGGAGTGTTTGGAAGGAGGAAATGGAAGGGGAAAGGATGTAATTGTATTATAATAAGAAAAATTTAATCAAAAATTTGTCTAGCCGGGCATGATGACACACACCTTTAATCCCAGCTCTTGGGAGTCAGAGGCAGGTAGAGCAAAAGACCAGCTAACACAAAAACTGATACTGGTTGTGAGATTGGCCAAGGCAGTCCAAGAAACTCCCCAAATATACATCCTATTGGTATGACTCTTAATTGTCACCCCCAGAGGTGGAAGGAAAGTCCCTATTGCTGAAGACACCATAAATTTCAGAAATAGGTGCCAGAGATCCTTGAACTGGACTGACAGGTATGCAACCACTCTGTTGACTGAGTTACCTCCCAACCCCAGATTTGTGTTAGGTTTTTTTTTTTATCGTAGTTTGATACTTTAAAAAATTAGAAATAACTTCCAAACATCATAAGTTTGAGATGAGATGAAAAATAAAAGTGTTTTATATTTACCTATTCCTGAAATCTATTTAGCATATTAAATAAGTCTTTAAATTTATATTTAATTTAAATATTATATATAAATATATATTATAATTTAAAATTATATTTAATAAAATTATTTTTAAAGAATATGGTTTAACAAGATTAAGTAAGAAATTTACTTCTGTATATTTTATCTTTTAGATAGTGGTTCAGCATTGTGCACATGCTATAGGAATAACTTTTTCCTTGTTATCTCTTTTTATTCTTTATTAAGAATTTTTTTTATTAATTTTCATACCAACCACAGATTACCCTCTCATCTCTCCTCCTGCTCTCCTCCAGCCTTTTCCTCCAAGCCACTCCCCATCCACTCTTCTGAAAAGCTAAGACCTACCACGGGGAGTCAGAAAAGCCTGGTACATTCAGTTGAGGCAGGTCCAAGTTCCTCCTCCCTACACCAAGGCTGAGCAAAATGTCCGACCATAGGCACTGGGCTCCAAAAAGCTGGCTCATGCACCAGGAATGGATCCTGATCCTACTGCCTGGGGGCCCCCTAAACAATTCAAGCAAAACGACTGTATCACCTATCCAGAGGGCATAGTCCAGTACCATGGGGGCGCCACAGCTATTGGTCCAAAGTTCATGCAATTCCACTAGTTTGGCTGGCTGTCTCTGTATGTTTTCCCATCATGATCTCAATGTCCCCTGCTCATAGAATCCCTCTTCTCTCTCATCAGTTGGACTCCTGGAGCTCGGCCTGGCACCTGGCCATGGAACTCTGCAACTGCTTCCATCAGTCACTGAATGAAGGCTCTATGATGACAGTTAGGGTATTCACCAATTTGATTACCAGGGTAGGCCAGTACAGGCACCCTCTCCACTATTGCTAGTAGTATAAGCTGGGGCCACCCTTGTGCATTTTTGGGAACCTCCCTAGCACCAAGTTTCTCCCTATCACCATGATGTCTCCCTCTATTGTGATATTGCCTTCGTTGCTCTCCAACTCCATCACTCCCCCAGCTCGACCATCCTGTCACCTTATGTTCTTATCTCCTATCTCTCCCCTCTATTACCCCTTATTACTCCCAGTTTACTCAGGAGTTCTCATCTATTTCTCCTTGCCGGGGCAATCCGTGCGTCCCTCTTAGGGTCCTCCTTGTTAGCTAGCTTCTCTGGAGCTGTGGATTGTAATCTGGTTATCGTTTGCTTTACATCTAGTATGCACTTATGAGTGAGTGCATGCTGTGTTTGTCTGAGACTGGGTTTTCTCACTCAGGAAGATATTTTCTAGTTCCATCTACTTGCCTGCAAATTTCATGATATCTTTTTGTTTGTTTGTTTGTTTGTTTGTTTTACTGCTGCTTAGTACTCTATTTTGTACATGTACCACATTTTCTTTATCCATTCTTTGGTTGAGGGACATCTAAGTTGTTTCCAGGTTCTGGCTATTATGAATAATGCTGCTATGAACATAGTTGAGCAAGTATCCTTGTGGTAGGAATAACTTAATAAATAGTAGCACACTCTTACAGGCTGTAGAAAAAATTATGCCAAAAATCAGCTCCCTTATATATTAAAATAATAATTTATTACAATTGTTAGGCAAAGATTCTTATCTTGAGTCATAATAATCATAAACTATTATAAAAGTCATTGTCTTAGAATCACTGTTTCCAACATCATTTCTGCACAATTTGGATTAAGACATCTGGGTCATTTGACAGTAGAAAAATAGCAAGACAGAGTTATGGACAACAGTTTCAGATATGATTGTAGAATATTTTATCTTTTAATGCCACTTTTGTATTTTGAACTTGACTTTACCTTTCTAAACCCTAGTTTTCCTAATGTAAAATTAAAGGAAGTGGCTTGATGGTAAAATTGTATGAGTTACAATTTTATATTATCAAGAGCAATAATTCACACAAAATAGTATGAATTTAAACACATAATTTATATATTGTTTATATATAAACTGTATATATCTATATATTATATAGAATTTATATGACTTATTTTATATATGCATATATATATTAGTCTGCATGTATTTTGGTTTTTTTAATTTTATAATTAATTTAACTTTACATATCAGCCACAGATTCCCCTATGCTGTGGATATCGCTCTGTGTAAATAAAGTTCTGATTGGCCAGTGGCTGGGCAGGAAGTATAGGCAGGACAAGAGAGAAGAGAATTCTGGGAAGTAGAAGGCTGGGGAGAGACACCTCTAGCCGCCGCCATGAGAAGCAACATGTAAAGACACTGGTAAGCCACAAGCCATGTGGCAAAGTATAGATTAACAGAAATGGGTTAATTTAAGATAAAAAAGGTAGATAACAAGCAGCCTGCCACGGCCATACAGTTTATAAGCAATATAAGTCTCTGTGTGCTTTCTTGGTTGGGTCTGAGCGACTGTGGGACTGGCGGGTGACAGAAATTTGTCCTGACTGGGCCAGGCAGGAAAACTCTTAACTACAAATGGCGCCCAACGTGTTGGCAAGAGTTTCCACCTAAAACCTGAGAAAAAAGATTCTAAAACGGAGCTAAAAACAGCTTCCTAGTTGTCTCTCTCAAGGTAGCGGCAGCCTGCCGTTTTGAGCTACTATGGTGGGTTCCTGGCGTGTATGTCTGACCTGCAATGTGGTGGGAATGAGGAATCTACAAGCAACACTTTACTCTGCTGCATGGTGGATTTAGCCTTTTGGAGTTAAAAAAAAAAAGTGGGGTTTCTGGGCTATGTGCTGCTTTGATAGAACTGCTTCTGATAGTTGATGGTACACATGGCTCCAGACCCAGAGCTGGTGGTAAACTGTACCACAGCCATGTTGGGAAGCTGAGGTGGGTGGAGCCAGCAGCCACAGCAGCATTTCAGTCTTACAAAGATGGATATTACACAGAGAATCTGGTTTGCCTTGTCTTTGGGATTTTTAACTGCAGAAAAAGATTTGATCGTAAAAGCTGTTGAGTTAAACAAATATGTAAATTTTAAAGGTACCTTGACTTCAAAATTTGGATATAAGGATATGTTGCTTTGGAAAAGAGTCTCTGCTTTTGTTTCCACAGAAAGCCAGAGGCTGTGGATTTGTTCCAGATTAAGATACATCAGGTTTGATCAGCCAAGACCACCTGAAGGGTCTCCGATGACACATGGCCCAGATGATCCAACATCCAGAATGGTTTCAAGGCAACTGGCTCAGAGGTTCACCCTCACGGACTACTCCATAATCCTAAAATTTTATTTGTATCCCCATAAGATACAGCACCCCCCTCCAGCAGGAAGTAGTAAGAGAAACTACGCCCAAAATCCCAGCTGGCTTTGGAGATGGAATTGGCTCACTCCTTCTCTAAAACCAAGCACATTGTTAAAATAAAAGGTTAAGAGCTTCTTGTGTCCCAAATCAAAAGAGCCCTCTGGTGTGGGACAAAAAAAACAAAACAAAACAAAACCAAACCAAAAAAAACCCAATATTTTATTTAAAACAGGTTGATTATAAATACAATCTCTTTCTAAAGATAAAAAGGGGATATGATATAGATATAATAGTCTGAAAGGGTAGATTAAGGAACTTACTTCTAAAGAACAACAACTTGTTTAAAATGTTTTACATTGGTATAGATTTTAGTCTATTGATACAAACTTAGTTAATTTTGTTATACTGTATATATATTTCTACTCTTGTTTAAGATATTATGTTTGTACATCTCATTTAAAATTGTAATAGATAATTAAAAATAGATTAATAACTGGTCTTCTATGATAATCATACTCATAGCCATGTTAGTTAAGTCTTCTAGGTATACACAGAGATATTTCAGATAGACAGGTAATCTTCAAACACTTCAAAGGTCTACAGAATATGGCATTTAAAATATTTTTAAAATTTAGACTTTCTAGACAGTGAGACATGTCTGCTCCTGGCAGTACCAATTTACTCTAGAGAGGAGGATGGGCATTGAAGACACTTCATATGGAGTTTATCTTCACCTTGGCAAAAATAGCCATTTGGGCAAGAAACTGTTCTTGCCTGGACTGCTCAATCAACTGAACATGCAGGACCCATAGAAAGGTGACCACTGAACTTTGCTTGACAAAATGGTCCTTCAGATTCCTGCTTTGCAGAGGAAAATGCCAGAAATTCTACAGGACACTGAGAGAAGTGACCGAGAGACTCTAGCCCTGTGGGCTGAAGACAAATGCCCTAACTTTACAAAGGAACATTAGGTGACTGTCCAGGCTGCCAGCTGTCTCTGTCTACCCTGCAAGACTCCCGAAAAATGCTTGCATCCTTCTCCCGGTTCTCAGGTAATATTATATCCTTCTGAGGTCTTTGATGTGGTTGAAGACTAGATAGTTATAATTTCCTCAGTTATGATAAAAGATAAGTTAGATATAAAATCTTAGACTCACAAATATAAGATAGATAGGATATCTTCTTTAATATTGTAACTGTAATTCTTGCTTGATAATTGTTTTGTTATATGTAATTGTACTATGTAAAAGTTAAAACCTTCCTTAAAAAAAAAAAAAAAAAAAAAGAAAAGGGGAAGTGCTGTGGATATCGCTCTGTGTAAATAAAGTTCTGATTGGCCAGTGGCTGGGCAGGAAGTATAGGCAGGACAAGAGAGAAGAGAATTCTGGGAAGTAGAAGGCTGGGGAGAGACACCTCCAGCCGCCGCCATGAGAAGCAACATGTAAAGACACCAGTATGCCACAAGCCATGTGGCAAAGTATAGATTAACAGAAATGGGTTAATTTAAGATAGAAAAGGTAGATAATAAGCAGCCTGCCACGGCCATACAGTTTATAAACAATATAAGTCTCTGTGTGCTTTCTTGGTTGGGTCTGAGCGACTGTGGGACTGGCGGGTGAGAGAAATTTGTCCTGACTGGGCCAGGCAGGAAAACTCTTAACTACACCCCTATTGTCCCCCCTCCCCCCAGCCCACACCCTATTCCCATCTCCTCCAGGGCAAGAACTCCCCTGGGGATTCAGCTCAGCCTGGTAGATTCAGTACAGGCAGGTCCAGTCCCCTCCTCCCTTCACCATGGCTGAGCAAAGTATCCCAGCATAGGCTTCAGGCTCCAAAAAGCCAGCTCATGCACTAAGGACAGGTCCCAGTCCCACTGCCTGGGGGCCTCCCAAACAGTTCAAGCTAATTGACTCTCTCACTTATCCAGAAAGCCTGATCCAGTTCCATGGAGGCTCCTCAGCTATTGGTTCATAGTTCATGTGTTTGCACTAGTTTGGCTATTTGTCCCTGTGCTTTTTCTAATCATGGTCTCAACAATTCTCAATCATACAATCCCTTCTCTTTCTCACGGATTGGACTCCCAGAGTTTCACCTGGAGCCTGGCCATGGATCTCTGCATCCACCTCCATCAGTCAATGGATGAGAGTTCTATCATGACAGTTAGGGTGTTTGGCCATCCAATCACCAGAGTAGGTCAGTTTGGGCTTTCTCTTGACCATTGCCAGTAGTCTATAGTGGAGGTATCTTTGTGTATTTCTGGGACCCTCTCTAGCACTCTGCTACTTCCTATTCCCCTAGGGTCTTTATTTATCATGGTCTCAGATTCCTTGTTCTTCCTCTCTGTCTTTGATCCAGCTGGGATCTCCCACTCCCTTAAGCTCTCTTTCCCTTGAAACTTGCCCTTCATTACCCCTACTCATGTCTATGTTGTTCATGTGGATCTCATCCATTTCTCTGTCATTGGGTGATCCCTGTTTCTTTTTTAGGGTCCTGTTTTCTAGGTAGCCTCCCTGGAGTTGTGAGTGGCAGTCTAGTCATCTTTGTTTTAGTATCTAGTATCCTCCTATGAGTGTTTGTCTTTCTGAGCCTGGGTTACCTCACTCAGGATGATTTTTTTTTCCTAGATCCATCCATTTGCATGCAAACCCCTTGATGTCATTATTTTTCTCTGCTGAATAGTATTCCATTATGTATATGTACCATATTTTCTCTACCCATTGTTCAGTTGAAGGGCATCTAGGTTGTTTCCAGGTTCTGGCTATTACAAACAATGCTGATATGAACATAGCTGAGCATATGCTCTTGTGGTATGATTGAGCATTCCTTGGGTATATGCCCAAGAGTGATATAGCTGGGTCTTGGGGGACATTGATTTCCAATTTTCTAAGGAAGCACCATATTGATTCCCAAAGTGGCTGTACAAGCTTGCCTTCCCACCAACAGTGGAGGAGAGTTCCTCTTGCTCCACATCCTCTCCATCATAAGCTGTCTTCAGTATTTTTTATCTTAGCTATTCTGACAGGTTTAAGGTGGTATCTCAGAGTCGTTTTGATTTGCATTTCCCGGATAATTACGATAGTTGAGCAATTCCTTAAATGTCTTTCAGCCATTTGAGCTTCCTCTGTTGAAAATTCTCTGTTTAGCTCTATAGCTCATTTCTTAATTGGGTGGTTGGGCATTTTGATGTCTAATTTCTTGAGTTCTTTATAGATTCTGGATACCAGCCCTCTGTCAGATGTGGGGTTGGTAAAGACCTTTTCCCATTCTGTAGGCTGTCACTTTATCTTGTTGACCATGTCCTTTGTTTTATAAAAGCTTCTTAGTTTCAAGAGGTCCCATTGATTAATTGTTTCTCTCAGTGTCTGTGTTACTGGTGTTATATTTAGGAAGTGATATCCAGTATCAATGCATTCAAGACTACTTCCTACTTTCTCTTCTACAGGTTCAGATTTATGTTGAGGATATATATATATATATATATATATATATATATATATATATGCATTTTAAAGTCTGTTTCCTTATACTAACACTTGCAGACAAGCTGCATTTAGCACATATTCTCATAATTAATGTCTGCCTTTCTTTAACCTGTAATAATAAACCCACAAGAGCAATGAGGAATGGCTTTAATTTAATTTCTGGAAAAAGAAAAAAATCTATTTTCTGTTACATTTTCAAGATCCACTATTCCTTTTTTCCTAAAGAATTTATATATATATATCAGAAATATTGAGATCTTAATCAAAATGTTGCATCTCCTAAGCAGCAAAAGACTGCATTTTGCCATAATGGTTAGGCACTGAAGGACTCTCACCTTTATTTAGCTTTGTGGTTTCAGAGGGAGAGCTTACAAGAGACTAACCTATAAGAATGACTCACTCCAATTTTAAAAGCCTTTGATTAAACAACTCTAGTCCACGTGTGTACTAAGAAATCTTAGTTTGTAGATGAGACACTGAACAAATTTTACTACAGTAAAGATAGAACTTCAAAATAAATTTTGCTAGAAGACATAAAATACGATTATCTTTCCTGAAAACTAAAGCCAAATTTCTTCCTTAAGAAACACTATAGCTATATTATTGGAGCAGTAATAAGGAGTTGGTGGTGTCTTTAGAACAGATTAGTGCCATTTTTCTTATTAATGAACCATCCAAGAAACCAATGTGACAAGTTCATCTAGGTACATATGATTCTATGAATCTTATTTACATTGAACATAAATTTGTTAAATTTCGGGTATTTTTTTTTTGTAAATTCAATAGTTCTTGAGTGTTTCTTTCTTTTAGTTGGAGATAAGATTGCCAAAATCTCACAGAATAATTTACTCTTGTTGTACATACTCTATTTTTAGACCCTGTATTAATTCATTATTAATAATTAATCACTGTAAAGGTGTTATTTCAGATTCTAGAGAGTTATTCCTTAAATACAATACTATGAACCTGAAAAAATTTACATGCTTCTTCTCCAAGCATACAAATATTTCCAAATAACATTCAGTGTATTAGGAATTAGTTAAAATTAGGTTAATTACTAATATTTTTAAGAAAACCAACAACACCACACCTTACCTGGTATTTGCTATAAAGTGAGTAATTCACCCAGTAGCGCTTAAAATAATCAAATATTACAACATTGTCAACAAATATATTTTAAATATTTGATCCATACCACCCTCAGGATCATGTATTTGTTGATCAAAATCTATCTTTTCTAGTCAGATTGAATTAATTCTTTTTTGTTTCTATAAAGAATGGATATAGTCTTTTAACGTGAAAGGTAATTTGAGATACTTAGAGATGTTTTGTACTTTGAAAAATAGCAGTACAGAACTCACACTAAGGAAACTGAAGGAAAGTCTCATCAGTACTGAGGTTCTGTTGCATGGAGCTTGTGCTGACTGATGGCCATTGGAACATTTGAGTGAAGACAGTAATTAGTTATAGCCTATCTTGTCTTCAATGTGACATTGAGGGACATTTACCAACCCAATGATTAATGGAGTAAGGTGCTTATTAGTGTACCTGGAGAGTAAGGGAATGCATGGGGGAAAATTGAAGTCTGTAGCAATCACGAATGTATGAGAAAGTCTTGACACTATCAGTCTCTGAGAGTTTTGAGTAGTTCTCACTAAGGAGAAGTTAATTTTATTTTGAGTTTGTGACATTAATAATAATAATAATAATAATAATAATAATAATAATAATATCTTTTATGCTTTATTGTTATTTTCATGAAATTATTTTATCTTGAAAGATAGTTTCAGAGACAGGTAACAACAATGTTTTATTCCAGAAGTGTGCTGGAAAATAATCCAACCTAAATCAATCCTTTCCTTTCAACTATAAGCTCAGTGCTTTCCTAGACACTAAAGAAAATAAAGTTACAGAAAATTAAGATTTACTAATAGGATTTAGTATGCCTAACTTTTTAATATTTCTGGAGATGCAGAGTGATGCTCCTAGGACACCTTTTCACTGGAGTTTTGAAATTGTATAGATAGATGCTTGTGTTTATTTTCTAACATGCTCCAATTCATATGTCCTGTGCACACACTTAAATACTCTGACTGACCTGCAGGTTTTTCTGCTGTGGATATCACTCTGTATAAATAAAGTGCTGATTGGCCAGGAGCCAGGCAGGAAGTATGGGCAGGACAAGCAGAGAAGAGAATTCTGGGAACAGGAAGGCTGAGGGGGGAGAGACACCACCAGCTGCTGCCATGACAAGGAGGATGTAAGGAACTCGTAAGCCACTAGCCATGTGGCAAAGTATAGATTAATAGAAACGGGTTAATTTAAGATAAAAGAAGTAGATAACAAGAAACCTGCCATTGCCATACAGTTTACAAAAAATTTAAGTGTCTGTGTGTTTACTTGGTTGGTTCTGAGCACATATGGGTCTGGCGGGTGAGAGAGATCTGTCCTGACTGTGGACCAGGCAGGAAAACTCTAACTACATTTTTCTTTTTCAGTTTTCTTTTACATTTGAAATTAGTGTTCTCTATCTCTGTCTGTTAATGTTGGCATGTGCTAGAACTGTATTCTATATTTCAAAATGTCTTTTCACACAGATGAGGATACTCTAATAATGGTGTCAAATCATGACTGTAAAGTTTTGAATATTGTCAACGGAGGCAGAGCTTTTTGTCCCCCCTGCCCTTGGATACCTGGCAGCTTCTTCCCAAATTACCACACAGAGGCTTATATTAATTATAAATGCTGGGCTTATGGATAAGGCTTATTGCTAATTAGATATGTTTAAATTAACCCATTTCTATTAACCTAGGCATCACCACATGACCAGTGCCTTACCAGTTTTCTGTCATCTTGTTCCTTCGATGGCTGGCTTGTGTCTGTTCCAGCACTGTCCCTCTTCATCTCAGTCCTCACTTTGATTGTGTCCTCGAACCTTATCCTACTTCAACATTGTCCAAACATCTTTATTATCAACCAGTGAGAGCAACACAGACTAACAATGTAGGGAGAGGACCATCCCACAGCAGAATATCTTCACCATATAAAGAGTAATTAATGAATTCTATAAGAGGACTAACTAAATCGAGCCCTAGTCATTTTTACATACAAGGAGGAATATATTCCTCTTATGTCTTTAAATTTCTGTGTAAAATATGTGACACTAATTAAAGTTTCTTCATCTTGAATAGCGATTTATCACTTGCTTCTTAAAATAAAACTTTAGATTCTTCTCCAGACACCTGTCTTATGATGTGTCATGAGTTAACATGTTTATGTCTTGAAAAATTCATTCTAATTCCTTGGAAAAATTACAGTTGTAAAAAAATCTTAGATTTTCCATGGTGGAAAATTACTTTATATGTACATCAAGATTCTCTGATAAATGTAGCAATTAAAAAGCTACCTACTTTGACTTGTATACAGATATAGATATCATTTATTTTCTTCTTTGATATGGAAATATGCAAAAGAACTTAAAATTACTAATGATTCAAACATTAATTAAATTTTAAATGATTTTCTAGCTATGCACCATTTATTTGTAATTTCTATAGTGCCTTCTAAACTTAGGCTAAACTAGTCAGTGAAAATTTTAAAGTTAGAGATAAAATTAATGTTTAAAGCCATCCAATATGAGATGAATTTGGATAAGAGCAATTATCATTCAGAAAAAAAATCTGTACTCTTAATTTCAAAATATTGCCATAAGATATACTAGTGCAATGGTGGCACAAAGCTTGTGGGAGTCACCAGTCAATGTTGGGTTTGACAAGGTCCTCTCTACAAGATTTATCCATACCTGACAATGCTTGAGTGACCACGAGTCAGAGTCTAGATAACCCATGAACCTAGGATAAAACCAAATAAAAGTGGTCTAAAAAAATAGTGATGAATTATGTTCAGCTATACCCATAAGTCATTGCCTTATTCAGCCATCATCAAAGACCCTTCCTTCTATCACAGTTGAAAAAAAAATATAGAGACTTACAGTCAGGTATTACACACAGAGAGATACCTTGGAACATATAGCCCTAAATGGGCTGGTTTCACCAAGTACCTCCTCTACAAACTCAGGGAAAGAACCCCATGGAAAAGAAAATGGAAGGAATGTAAGAGCCAAAAAGGAAGAAGAACACCATAAGGACAAGGCCCTCTAAACCAACTGACCAAGTGCATGTGAACTCACAGAGACTGAAGCAGCAAGCATAGGGCCCTCATGGATCTGCACCAGGTCCTCTGTGTATATAATACAGTTTTTAGTTTAGTATTTCTATGGGAATCCTCAGTGTATATATACATGAGTCTCTGATTCTTGTGCCTTCTCCTGGAGCTCTTTTCCTTCAGTTGATTTTCCTTGTCCAACTTGATATGATAGTTTTTGTTTATTTTATCTAATTATATTTTATCTTGTCATGTTTGGTTGTTTTCTCCTGGAGGTATGTTCTTTTCTAATGAGAGTCAGAAATGGAGTGGATCCTGATGGGATGGTAGGTGGGAATGTTTGGGGAGAAGTAGAAGAGGAAACTGAAATCAGGATATATTGCATGAAGAAAACCTTTAAAGAAAAAAAACACATTGCTACAGCAAAATAACATCATACGCATTAGTTAATTTTTTTCTCAAAGTATCTTTCTACGGAATCTATTATTCATCTGTGGACTGTGACATATAAGCTAACACAAATTTGAAATATAAATCAGAGACTTACAACAATTTACTTTAATATTTTATGAATCAAAAAGAATAAAATTGATATCTTAATTATGGAAGATTCATGATTCTAATAACTGGCATTATTAGCCAACTGATAAATTATGAGTCAAATGTAATCATATTTGAATCTAATTGTTGATCTTCTTGAATAATCCTATTAAAATCATTACAAACACTGTTAAAATTTAATATATGAAAAAGTTCATTGAGCTTTCAGCAATAATCATCACATATGAGCTCTACAAAATACTGTTCTGATTATAATTTGATTAACAAAACCAATCCACATCTTTTTAATAGCTAACTCATTAACTAGGCCTTCTTATTGCTTTTGGTTATCCTTATGTCTGCAGTCAACAATACTTTGCTCAGTGGTGGAGTTATGATTACAGCAGAATTTAGTAACTAAAGACTATTGCAGATAAAATACAGTCAGTACACTCCTGAGTATGGCATATCTGATTTTTAAAACATAAGTTAACATCGTTTTTATTAACTCTTGACAACTATAAATCTTCATTTGGAACAATGAAAGAGTTGAGTGCAGGGTGGGGTTTGACTTCTGGGTTTTAGATTTTGTCTTTTGCCTGTTCTTTTCTTTTTTAACCTACCATTAATGGGAAACTCTACACAGGCACTTTGGTGTAAGGGTAGATCTTTGGGTTTCAATCAGAATTTATAAGAAAAAAAACTGATCTAAAAATAACAAAAAAAGTTCATTTCTTCTAATATCAGTCACCCCACCAAACAAACCCCATTGGTAGTAAACGGATCTCAAATGGGCTTGTTCTTGTCACAGAAACAGGGCTCAGACAGGGCATGTATTCTACAGATTCCAAGGTCAGCTCTCATTTCCATTATATTCATCTTTTATAACATTCATTATTAATTTGAAAACAGTATTCACACTGTAAGGTCACAGTTTTATCGAATATATACAACAATAATGATATAATTACATTTTAATTTTAATTTTATATTATTGGTATTATTTTGACACATGTATCAAATAATAATATATTACAATATGTTATATGACATACAACAAAATACAATAAACAGTGCAATACTGAATATAAAAAATACACAAGGAAACTCTATTCTCAGTATCATACATGATTGTATTACAATACCCCAGTTAGTTTGTGAACAAATTAAACTTCATTCTTTTTACTGACTCCTTCTTTTATTGTGAATAAAGTATGTATGTGGTTGCTATATGTTTGATTCGTTATCAGACAAGTTTGACAAGTGAAAATAATTGAATCATAGAAAATATATATCAAAAAGTATGTCTGTTTCAATGATACTACAGTATAACTTGATGAATGGTTATTAGATGCCATCCCATATGATCATCACCTTCAAGGTATTGTCTTAAAATAAACAGCAAGATTTTATATCAGAATATGGCATGATGTATTGTTACTTTGTCCAATAAAAGATAGATGTAGCCAGAGATCAAATTTAAAGAAATCCTTATTATTCCATTATGTCTTCATAAATCTCCCATATATTATCTTTTATCACTGTTAGATATGCTGTCATATAATTTTATTTCTCAAAGAATCCTCATCACTTCATTGTACTTTGAGAAGATTAACTTATCCATATCATATGTCTTTAATAGATATAGATTTATTTTCTAAAATACATTTACCTCTCTAATACATTTTTTTATTGTTCCTGCTTCCAGAAGATGGGTTTTTCAGTGTATAAGGAGGGGGTAGTAATATCAGAATCATTTCATTACTCATTAAGATATTAATGACCCATAGATTAGTGCTACTCTTAACCTTAATCAGAGAATCCTCTCTTTGCAGTGCATGGGACTAAATTCAGAGTCATAACTGGTCAAAATGGTGTGAATAAATCACTAAATAGATCAATGAGAAGAGAATCTTTGGTTTGTTTTTTGTTTTGTTGCTTTCATTTTTGTTTTTTAGACAAGTTTTCTCTGTGTAACAGCTCTGGCTGTCCCAGAACCCTCCTGCAGACTAGCTCAACCTCAAACTCACAAAGATCCACCTGCCTCTGCCTCCTGAGCAATGGGATTAAAGGTGTGTGCCACCACTGACTGGTGAGAAGAGACTTTTTGAATACAAATATTTTGGCATTATTTAGTAATTAAGTGAAAAGTATGAAAATTGCAGTAAAATGTTCAACTTTTGCATGTGTATGTGTATAGTTTGCATGAATATAAGCATGCATATTCACTCATGACTGGCTTGAGTTTATGGGTGTGTATGTAAGCATGTATGAGTATGCATTTGAAGACCTGCGGTTGATATTGGGAATCTTTCTCTGTAACTTGCTTCCTTTTTTCATGAGTCAGCATCTCTCAGTTGAATCCCAAACTTAGCAATGTGTCTAACTTGCTAGGTTGCCCTAAAAACTCTGAATCAGTTTTTGTGCACGCTGTTTCAACCAGATTAAGCTCATAGGTGTAATTGCCGTTGTATTTGGAAAAGACTGTTTTGTAGTCATCCACTACCTCTTTTGTATGAGGGTTACCAAATTTCTTTATTTATCTTTAGTTTTCCTAAGTTTAATTATGATGGATTTTGATGGAGATTTCATTGAGGTTTTTCTTGTTTGATGTTATAAACCTTGACTCTGTAAGATTCATGTCTGTGCCTAAATTTGTAACATTCTGTGATTATTTTTTAGTACATTTTATAGCCTTTCTTGTTCCTTTTTCTTTTTTTTAGAGCACTTAAGATGCAAGTCTATGGTGCTTTGAGAATTTTGTTTTATATTTTTTTTAGTTTCTTTCTTCATATTGTGTAATTTCCAATTTATTTATTTATTAACATTTTTGTGTATTTGTGTGCCTGAGTGTATGTATGGGCACCACATGTATTCTGTATCCATAGAGTCTAGAAGAAGGCCTGATCCCTAGACTGGAATTGTGAGCAGCTGCAAATCAACCAAGATGGGATCTCACCCTGGTCTTCTGCAGGAATAGTCATCTCTCCAGCACCTGCAATGCCTAGCATCTATCTAAAGCTCTCCTTCTTTTCTTCCAATTCTGCCATTGAGTCTATTTGCTATATATATTTTTAAAAAATTATTCTATTTCAATGTTTCCAATATTTACATATGACACTTTCATGTGTTCTATTTCCTTCTGCTATTTGCCTTCATTTTGTATTTTTTTCACTCAGACTGAGAATTTGTTTTTTATTTATTTACTTTACATTTTTAATGTTTATTTTGAAAACAGTTAACTTAGTTTAATTTTTATTGACAATGAATTTTATAATCACTTTTAATATTCCCAATCTGTTTTTCATATATTTTCCATTCAAAAGCTATATTCATCATAAGTAGGCTTAAAAAAATCATGCTGTCTTTTTGATCACTCATAGCTTTAACTAGTTTTTGAATAGTCAAATAAATATATTAGGTTATCCATTATGACAATTAAATGTTATTACCGTATGACATTCTTTTGTTCCAGTCCTCTCTGAACAGCTTTGATACTGTATACACAAACTCCCAAAACAGCTAATATGGTTAGAAACAGTTATCCCCAATGAGAACAAAGAACTAAGCCTCAAGTTCCTTGGCTTTGCTGGCCATTCCATCAGCAATGACCTTTGGACATAGTTCTGTAGTGCAAGTTCACACAATAGGGGTGAAGCCCAATGTGGGAGCGAGGGTTATCTTACATTTTTAGTTAAAACATCATTACATTACTTCCCTCCTTTCTTTTCCTACCTTTACCTTCTCCCATGACTTCTTGACCAAACTGATAGGTTCTTTTTCCTTATTATTGTTACGTGTGTGTGCACAGTTACATAAATCCAGCCTGCTCAATATCTTTTTGTTGTTTGTGTGTATACAGTTTCAAGGCTGACCTTTTTGTATGGGATAATCATCAATGGCTTAACACTGGGGAAGCTAGTTTTCTCTCTCTCAGCAGTCATTAGTTGCTTTTGGTTCTTTGTCTAGTATTAGGTTAGAGTAAGCATGGTTAAAGTGGCTCCCAAAGAAGAGGGTTCATGGGCTAGGTCCTGGATATGCAAAGGGTAGGGTATAAGGGGAAGGTTAAGAGGTGGAGGCAGGGTTCAGGGGGCAGAAGAGGAAGTGGCAAAAGAAAGAGATTTATCGTGCAAAGTTGCTTCATGAACAACAGCAACAACAAAAAGCTGTTTTTCTTTAGTTTGTGTATTTCTAATTACTTATCAAATCACTTATATCACAAATGCTTCAATATACTGCTTAAATGTGAAATATTCCCAGATGCTAGTGTCTGAGCATTTTAATTTTCAAACTTATAAAGGATTTTTAAATCTCCTAACTTTCTGTGGGTAAATTAGAAAACACTTAATATTTCAAAGCAATTGATGTTTCTTCTGGACAATTAAATTCATTTTACTCAGCTGTATATACAAAGAAACCATATAAATTAAAAGTTGTATTCTTTGGTCACACACTAATAAAATAAATATATTCACTCTATATCAAGGTACTGCTACTCCCAAACAAATTTTTCTTAATTTTTACTACTTCTTTTATTTTTTGAGATTATAATTATATCACTTCCATTTCCTTTCCTCCCTCCAAACCTCCCTATATGGCTCTCCTTGATCTCTTTTAGATTCATAGCCTCTTTTTTCATTAATTGTTGTTACATGCACATATGTGCATGTATATTTATTTATAAATATAACCGCTTAGTATAATGTTGCTTGTATGCATTTTTCCAGGGCTGATTTTTCCAACTTTCAACATTTCCTAGTCACCTGTAGTTCTTTCTGTAGGGCTGAGGCTGAATGGTCTCTCATCATCCAGTATGTCTGTTGTTATCCTTGTTCAATTCATGTTTGGGCAGTCATGTTGGCAAGATTTTGTTTGTTTATTTTGGATATTGTATTTTAATTACAACATTTCTCCCTTCCCTGTCCTCCATTCAAAACCTCCAGTATTACCGTCCCTCTGCCACCCCACCCCTGGTTCTTCACATTTATAACCTCCTTTTCCATCCATTGTTATTGAAAGCATACTTTTGGGTGTAGCTCTTTATATTATTGTAAGATATAATTTAATAGGAAAGTCCTTGATTTTAAATCAAATGCTATATGAGAGTCACTATTCTATTCAAATTAAAAACCTACAAAACTGAAGACCATCCTGACTCTTCCTATGGTAGGAATCATCTCAAAGAGTCGGTTCTAATCCAGAAAACTCAATACATTAGAATTCAACAATATAAAAAAAATGGTTTTTATAAAGTAAATATGAGGCTAGGGGTAGAGCATTTACTTAGGTACATGTAAGGCTCTGGATCCAATACCCACTGACACAGAGAGAGACTGACACAGAGGAAAAGACGGAGAGATATAGAGAGGCTAAATCATAAGTATCTAGGTGTCGTTTTGCAATATTTTATTGAAAAATACATTTCTATATGTCTTTATTTAAATTTGACTGTACTTAAATTACACTAATCAAATAAAGTTAGAATATGAATAAGTTATCACATCTCGTCCTTCTACTTTCTTCTCATCATTAAGTTTTAAAGTGCTGACTTTGAACATGGCTATGACCATCTTAGAATCTTTATTTTTTCATCTAAAAGGATATATTAATAATTTCCAAAATCAATGCTCAACAAGCATACTGTACACTGTAGTATTTTTTAAAAATAATATATACATATATATATATATATATATATATATATATATATATATATATAAAGTAACATTTCAAAATGACTTAGTAAAAAACTTAGCAACAGAAGGCTAATGATTCAATTTAAACACAGAATTAATACTTAGGTTTCCTCTAGTATCTCAAATCTACATTCCAGATCTATCTGCCATGTTTTGCTTTTCATTTGCACACCTGGCCATTTTATTTCTGGGCATATCATTTGCTGCCAATTGTACATAGGTATTTGAAGAGAGTCATTCAATAGATGGAGGTGATTCCATTAGTCATTTGAGGTCTATTTAGAAAGAAACACAGAGTTTTCTATACTCAGAACAGTAATTTTAAAGAAAAAGCTTGTGGTGTTTTACTAAAATAAGAAGGAAATGATCCTCAAAGTATACTAAAACTGGGCATCATGTTTTACTTGTACAAAAGAAAATAGTACCACATTTTGCTTGAAATAAATTTTGACTACACATTGCCTTATACAATCATGATGAAAATACTCCATCTAGTTTAGTATTTGCTAAAAGATGATTGCCATTTTATTTTGTGTTCTGCCAAGAACCAGATAATTCGTAGATGAAAATAGAACGTGTACTGAAGTCTAAATTTAAGGACACCTTCATGTCAGAACCATAGAAAGTTTTCGGCAAGTATCCAGAAGCGGTTTACAATAAACTGTGACTCTTAAGGAATACCAGAAGACAGCTGAATAAACACAGACACATTTCCTGTGAATGGTCAAGTCATGCATTTGGGACCTATAGGGTACCAATGTATTTTCATGATTTTTTGTTCAGTATTGACATGTTTTACCACCTCTTTGGTTATAAAATTAAATGCTGAAAATGTAATTGTTAAACAGTTTTTACAACAGTGAGCCAAATCCCAAATAAAAATAACTTTCTCCCACCAGGCACCAACAATCCAGTTGCTGTCAGTGGGACCCTGTGAGTCCTTCCCTATCACAATGGAATTTTGATTGGGTTGATCTTGTGTGATCTTCCACAGATATACTGTGGCCAGGAGGGAATGAAGAAAAGGTAGAGAAACAGGGACACACACACACACACACACACACTCACACACACACTCACACACACATACACACACACTCACACACACTTATACACACATACACACACACTCACACACACATACACACACTCATACACACACTCACACACATACACACACACACTCACACACACATATACACACACACATACACACACTCACACACTCACACATATACACTCACACACACACATACACACACACACATACATGAGAGAGAGAGAGAGAGAGAGAGAGAGAGAGAGAGAGAGAGAGAGAATTAGGTTTGGGTGGTATTAGGTTTGGGTGGTCTGGTCTCTCTGCTGGGAAACTACAGTACCCCAGAAGCTCAGCATGTTTACTGTGTAGAGTTTAATTAGAGGTGGGGGAGGTACTACATTCAGCTGAACAAGGTGGGGTTATTGCATACTAACAAAAATTAGTCAGGATTTATACAACTGGATGAAGGAGTCAGTTTTAGCTAATCTTGATAGGAGCAGTCTCTGTAGGAGAGAAGTCTTCAGGCCATTAATATCCGCACAGAAAAAGAGAGCATTTTCTGTATACATTATCAACATGTACACATGAGCTGGAAGAAGGTTTTGTCATTTCCTTCTGAGTTTAAGTTAGGGAGGAATGTTTGCCTTCCTCCCTCTGTCTGAGGCACTGGGTTCTTTGACATGGCCTCACCACAGCAATAGCATACATTCACTCAGAAACTCAATTCTGTCATTCAGGGATTTCTCTGCTCCCAGAAGGAATTGGTTTGCTTGACAGGGATGTGGAAGAGATTGGGACTTAGGGCTGGAAAAGACCATGCACGCTGTAAAAAGTTCCTAATGTGATATTTGGAAGAGATGATTGAGAAGAGAGTAATGCAGAGAAATATGTGGACTTCTAAGCCATGGCAGAAATTTCAGAGGAAAATTCCAACTCTATAATGATGGGGCCATTCATGTGATAGGATGTGCCTAGAATATGGATTCATTCTGTTTGCGTTCTGAGAACTTGAGTGAACTTAAATTTAAAAGTAGTGGACTGGTTCATTGGACAAAAGAAATTTCAAGAGGAGAGGCTTCATGGGGATGCTCATAAAGCAGATGAAATTGTTAAATAGATCAGCACTCTTTAAGGCATCCTCCCATGCTACACTGGGATAGTAGGGAAGGAGTACTAACGGGCAACCTAACCCGTCAGAGGCTTCAACTGAAGGAATTTCCTGCTACTCAAAGGCACCTGCCTGTGGAAGATTTCCTCTGTGGCAGAACGCAGAGCTGATGCAGGGTAACGAAGAACACTGAACATCGAGCAGAACCGGGCAGTGTCACCCACTTGGTACTAATGGGAAACGCAAAAATAACGTGTCAAAATGTTTTGAACCTAGTTCTAAAAAACCACTGACATCAGACAATGTATTGAAGAGTCCAAGTCCCTCAAGGGAGGCCCTGAGAGGTCATTATGATGCTGTGAGGGATTTTATTACAAGCCCCAGATGTCACATATGTACCTTCTGTTTTGTTTTTTTTTTTTTTTCAGATGGATTTCATTTATGTTTTGGTTTGATCTTTTCTTTCTATTTCCCTATTCTTCCATTTTGACATGGGAGTATTTATTCTGAGCTATCTCATGTTGGAATTAAATTACCTGTTTAATACTTTATAGGAATTCACAGTGAAGAGATTGACCCAAGTCTCAGGTGAAATGTGGACTTTAGATTTTTTAAACCATAGGAGTTTTTAAAGACAATGTGGAAGTTTGAAGTTTTATTCCTTTTTATTTTATTTTTAGTAATTTTATTAAGAATATTTTACATAATATAGTTTCATAATATTCTTTTCTCCTCACTCAACTCCCCTCAAATCCTCCTCACCTCCCTACACACTGACATGTTTTTTCTCTCTTAAAAAAACAAATACAAATTATAGAAGTCGACACAAACAAACTAAAAGAGAGAAAATCAGTAAGATAAAAATATGTGTACACATAAAAAGATTTAAAAGAAACCTTTCATATTTTTAAATTCATGTTTTTTTTTTTTTTCATTAATTTCCATTCCATAATGTCTTAGTCACTTTTCTGTTGTGGTAAAGAGACACTGTGACTGTGGTGGTTTGAAAGAAAATGGCCCCCAAAGGGAGTGGCACTATTAGGAGGTGTGGTCTTATTGGAGTGTGTCACTGTGGGGACAGGCTTTGAGGTCTCTTTTTCTCAAGCTTCCCTCAGTGTGACAGTCGGTCCACTTCCTGTTGTCTGCAAAAGTAGCACTCTCAGCTCCAACATCATGTCTGCCTGCATGCTGCCATACTCCTCTTATGATCATAATGGACTGAACCTCTGACTCTATAAGTGAGCCATCCCAGTTAAATGTATCCTTTATAAGAGTTGCCCTGGTCATGGCTTCTCTTCACAGTAATGAAAACACTAAGACAATGACTAAGCAACTTATCAGGAAAGCATTTAATTGGGGACTTGCTTATAGTGTAGGAGGGTGAGTTCCTGATCATGGTGTGAGAGTATGGCAGTAGGCAGCATGGTGCTGGAGCAATAGCTATTTGCTTACATCTGATCCATAGGGAGCAGGCAGACAGGACAAAAATAGTTTTGGCACAGGCTTTTGAAACCACAAAGCCTAATTCCAACTACACCTGTCCTGCAACAAAGCCACACTTCTTTTTTTTCAGGTGTAACTATTTTTTTATTATTATTATTATTATTATTATTATTATTATTATTATTATGTGTTTTAATTTTGTACATCAGCCATGGGTTCCCCTGTCCTCCCCGTCCTGCCCCCACTTCCACCTTCCCCCCAGCCCCTTCCCTCCATTCCCATGTCCTCCAGGACCAAGACACCCCTGGGGACAGAGAGGCTCCCTAAATCTGTCAGCTCTGTCAGGACCAAGTACACTGATAAGACCAAGAATGAACCCACTAGCAGATGGGCAGATGTCAAGGCAGAAGTACATACAACAAAATAAAGAGCAATACAGCATCACCAGAACCTAACCCTTCTCCAACAGCAAGACCTGAACATCAAGGAATGGAAGAAGAAGAAAACAACCTTATAAGTAACACCATGAAGAGGCTAAAGCCTTATATAGAAGAAATCAAAAATAAAGTAGAGGAACAGAAACAAAAAATGGGAAGAACGCTATAAAAAAAACCAGAGGAAAGGACAATTAAAACAGAAGAAAACAATAAATCCTTGAATGAAAATCATGAAAAAGCAAGGGAGACAATCCAAGACCTGAAGAGGGAAATAGAAAAAATGAAGAAGACACTAGCAGAAGGAATGCTGGAAATAGAAAATCTGAGTAAACGAACAGGAACTTCAGATGCAAGTATAACCAACAGAATGCAAGAGATGGAAGAGAGGATCTCTGGTGTTGAAGATACGTTAGAAGAAATAGATTCATCAGTCAAAGAAAACACTAAAACCAATAAAGTCATGACCCAAAATGTCCAAGAAATTTGGGACACCATGAAAAGAGCAAACCTACGAATAATGGGGATAGAGGAAGGAGAAGAATACCAACTCAAAGACAGAAGAAAATATATTTAACAAGATCATAGAAGAAAACTTTCCCAACTTAAAGAAGGAAATGCCTATGAAGATACAAGAAGCCTATAGAACACCAAACAGACTAGACCCCCAAAAAAAGTCCCCTTGCCACATAATAATTAAACAACTAAACATATAGAATAAAGAAAGAATATTAAGGGCTGTAGAGAGCTGCGCACAGCTGCACCCATAAGACGGTGCCGGCTTCCACCCCCACCTTCCCGATGGTGAGTGCTCTCGGGAGTAAACAACTCCATATTTGGCTTAGTCCTAGGATCTGTCTTGCTTCCGTGAACCTGGACCTATCTGCAGTGCCCACGTGGCAGGCTGGGATTTGCCACCCAGGGGCTATTTAGGTCGTGGGCAGGCTTTCCCTGGGGTCAGAAGATTGTTCAAGGTTCCTGAGTAAACTGCTGAAAGAAGAGCCTGGTGTTGCGTCTTCCTTGCTGGTCGAGGCGGTCGTGACAAAGGGCAGCAAAGGAAAAAGGCCAAGTGACTTATAAAGGCAAACCCATCAGAATAACACCTGATTTCTCAATGGAGACTTTGAAAGCCAAAAGGACCTGGACAGATATAATGCAGACACTGAAGTTTTATTCTTAACTAATATTATGATATGAACTTTGGGATTGGGGGATATGTGTTGGAAAGCTAAGATTTAAAGTAATGTGTTTGGTTATCAAACTGGGAATAGGGAGTTTTGATGGTCAATCTTACCTGTCAACTTGATATGACAAGCCTGCCAAGGATGATCTTGATTAGGTTAATAGAAACAGGCAGACCCACAGACCATGAGTGGCATTATTCCCTGAACTGTATGTAAAGGTGACATTTATCACTCTCTGCTTCTAGAATGTGGATGCAATGTGATCATCTACCTGAAGTTTTTGATACTGTGATTTCTCCATGTGATGGACTGTATCCTCAAACTTAGCCAAAACAAACCCTTTCACAATCAAGTTGATTTGTCAGACTATTTTATCAAAGCAATAGAAAAAGTAATAATACAATTAGAGAGATTTCTGTATAAAATTATGGCGTTTATTTTTATTACATGAATAATGAAATTATATAGTTTGTAAAGTGTTGAATTAAATACTAGACATTGTAGAATTTTAAAACTGTAAAATATTGTTGTTTGATCAGTGACCCCTTATTTAGATGCTGAAATAAAATAAGTAATATTTCCCCTGGCCTATTTCTGTGGTTCATCTATTAATTTATTCAATAGACCACAGTGTATTTGATAGTATATTCTAGCTGTTGAGAAATATGCAAATATGAAATGTCCACTTGGATCCCTCAAATGTTCATGCTACTTCATAGTGAAACTAATTTCCCTAACATATACACTCTCAACAATGCTATCCTATACACTCCAGGTTGCCTAGTATTCATTTAGGTCTTCCTAATTTCAATATAAGAGATATACTAATGCAATATTTGTGAAAATACCTATGCTCATAAATAAATTCATTAACTATCTTGTTCATGATGCTACTATTCATCCATCTACAAAAGTTTATTCCCAACTGCAACAAATGTGAGAGCTAGAATAAAGAAAACCTTCAAGCCAAGGGATGTCCCAATAGACTGCTAAATCACTTAAATGGCAAACATGGCACCATTAGTTTCACTCATGATAGTACTTCCCAATTAGAAAATGTGTTTACATGTTGATGACAGGCATACTTAGAATTTAATTAGAATTGATGATAGTACTACTGTTGGTAAATTTAATGATGCCAACTGGCCATTTAGGTGGCTGTATCATTAGTTATATAGGCTGATAAAATTCTCATTTTAACACGGTATATTGCATCATTAATTATTGAGCAGATTCCCTCATTTCACGAGAATAGATGTAAAACATATGCATCCATTGCCCCAAATGCCAACTTTAAGTACACTGATGATATGAATGTTGATCTAAATATGATATCCCATATTCAAATATATTAAAATAATAGCAGTGTAGTGCATAGCAAGAATGATTGACTAACAAATTCTGTAATAAAATTCAATGAACTAGAAATTTGAAATGCTAGAAATTTTCAGTTACAATTGATAGCTACAAAATAATTTATGATTAGTCTGTAAAACTATCAAGATTCATGAATCTCTTTGCTATTAATTAGAGTAAATAACCTGAATGGCCAGTGTTTTTCAGAAGAGCACAAATCACTAAATGGAATATTTTGTATTTCATAAAGAATGTTTACCCCATAATATCATTTATTTGGTATAAAACTTCTGAAATTTTACCAATAAAGATTTTTTTCTCAGTCACTTCATAACTTTAAGTAGTCAAACTTAATATGGTACGTCCTCAAAATAAAAAATATATGAACTAATGTTTGAGTTTCTATCTAGAAATATTAGTTAATTTCAAGAATGTTATTGACATATAATAATATGTAGATATAGTGGATTTTTTATTGTTAGTTTTAATTTTTGCAGAATATGGAGTAATTTAAATCTATAACAATGTTGAATTAAAGATAATATGTTAAATATATCATAGAGAATACAAGCAAATTCAATGCATAATGATTAAAGTACATGCAGGCATCAACATGGAGCAGAGTGAGTGACCACAGTAAACATATCAATTATTTATTACTGTTATCAGTACAGTAACAACCTAGTAAATAGGACACTTCATAAAGTAACAGCATAGTAAATGGAACACTTCATTTGTGTACTAGGAAGTTATTATCCTATATCCTGTTTTCTAAAGTATATAACAGTTTTCTTTGATCCTTATCAAATGAAGGAAACATCAAAGGAATCCAATCAACCTTATGTTCTCCAAAAAGCCCAAAATTCCTCCCAGATTGTGTGTCCCATTTCCTATGTTTCACAAGCTTGTTTCATTGTATTTTCAGGTCAGCTCTCTCTACCTCTCCTTGCCAGTGAAATGTCTTCCAAAGGATACTGAACTTATTTCTGGTAAAATTTAAGTATTCTTGGTAAATTATCTGGAATTTTTAATTTCTAATGTCAAATTCATAAAAAAAACTGCTGGGCATTTTTGAGCCAAAAAAAAAAAAAAAATGCTGGCGTAGAAAAAAACAACCATTATTAACATGACTAGTGTAGCTCCTATCCCTTTCTCAGTGGTGGGTGAGTTCTCATAGAGGAGACACGCACAAAAGGTGACCAACAACAGGTATCTGAAACAAATTATCATCCTCCCTGAGTCTTGGCATCTTTTGTAGAATGGTGGAGATAATACATGGTCTATGGTAATACTTAAGAAATTATTGATATGGGTAAAAATTATACCCTTTGTAGAGTACCTACCGTAAGTTAGGTGCTCCATAAATGGTGGGTGTTATTGAGGAGTATTTGGAAGAGAACACTGAGTGTTAAATATTGAGCTCTTTTCAGAGTTTATTAATGCATTTTTATATAGACAACTTTCCATAATCATGGAATTGTCCAAATTAAATATTCCAAATATAGATAGCCGTAAGTCATGTCCTTCCTTCACAAAACACACAAGTTCAACATGTACATCTAATTTCAATGTAACAATCATAGCCATTTAATGTTGTGGAACAAAAACCATATTTGTGAATCAAGTAACTTAATAGTTTAATTTTGACAGGTTCAAGATTCTGATGAAGGGTAACAGTCCTTATAACTTGTATAAACAGGCATAGGATATTTTTCAGCAGGATTAGAAAGAATATACATTATGGAAGATTACTTTGATGTCACAATATGTAATGTAGATTGAATTAATCTTGGAGTCCTAAATATATACATTCTTGGCAGCAACAATTATACTTATAATTGCAAAGCCATTAAGTGTGTTCTTATGTTGCTTCACAGATGACTTCAAAATGTTTTCCTAGAACACTCTTTGATCTTTGTCTTGCATTTTAAATACAGCAGCTATTTACGTAAACAGACAACAATATTCATGATGTTTTAAAGAGTTGCTTTGACATAAAGAGTTGCTTTGACATATTACCTGTTGTTGGCTTTTGTTTTTTGTGTTTTCACTCTTTGGAGGCCTGACACCCAGCTCCCAAATAAATACATGGAGACTTATTCTTTCTTATGAATGCCTAGCCTTGGCTTGTCTTGTTTCTAGCCAGCTTATCTAACTTAAATTATCTCACCTCCCTTTATCTACATTTTGCCTCTGGGATTTTTACCTTTATTCTCTATATCTTTCTTTCCTTCTTACTCTGTGGCTGGCTGTGTGGCTGGCTGGCTGAACCCTTGCATCCTCCTCTCTTCCTTTTCTTGTCTCTCTCTTCTGGAGCCTAGATTTGTTCTCCTATTGATTCTCTCAACCTAGCAGCTCTCCTATCCCTCTCCTGCCTAGCTATTGGATGTTCAACTCTTTCTTAGAACAATCAGGTGTTTCAACCAGGTAAAGAAAGCTTAGGGGAGCAGGAGATCCCAGCTGGATCAAGAACAGAAACGGAGAACAAGGAATAACAGACCATGATAAATGAAGACCACATGAGAACAGGAAGAAGCAAAGAGCTAGACAGGTCCCCAGAAATCCACAATGATACATCCACTGTAAACTGCTGGCAATGGTCGAGAGAAAGCCTGATCTGACCTAGTCTGGTGATCAGATAGCCAAACACCCTAACTATTGTGCTGGAACTCTCATCCAATAACTGATAGAAGTGGATGCAGAGATCCTCAACCAGGACCCAGGTGGAGCTCCAGGAGTCCAATTGTCAAGAAAGAGGAGGGAATGTAACAGTGTGAATTGTTGAGACCAAAATTGGAAAAGCACAGGGACAAATAGCCAAACTAATGGAAACACATGAATTATGAACCAAAAGCTTTGGAGCCCCCAACTGGATCAGGCCCTCTGGATAAGTGAGACAATTGAATAGCTTGAACTGTTTGGGAGGCACCCAGGCAGTGGGACACAGACCTCTCCTCAGTTCATGAGGGGGCTGTTTGGAACCTTGGGCTTACACAGGGTCACTTTGCTCAGCCTGGAAGGAGGGGACTGGACCTGCCTGTACTGAATCCACCAGGTTAAATTGAATACCCAGGGGAGTCTTGGCCCTGGAGGAGATGGGAATGGAGGGGAGGGGCTGGGGGGGGAAGGTGCAGATGGGGGGCGGGAGGGTGGAGGACAGGGGAACCCATGGCTAATATATAAAATTAAAACACAAATATAATAAATTAAAAAAAAAAGAAAAAATGTTGGATTTTTCCTTGTTTTAGAAACATGTGTAAGAAAGCATCTTTCACTTCAGATTCCATTTGGGTGTGATTTGGACACCTTCCTTTTGTTCCAGTGCTCAGAAATGGTCTATATCCTTCTTTTATCAATTGTGCTTACAAAGAATCCCCTTTTTGTTTAATTAGCTGGATAGCTTTAGTGAAAACAGCAGAGGGTGAAACGGTGAAGCCCCTTGGCATCACTGAGAAGGAAGCCAAGTCCACACAGACAGTCCTAGAAATCATCCAGCATTCCTGACTTACAACACTTGGCTGTAAATATTTTCACTTATGAAACACAATTTTAGCTTGTCTCTCTTCATGAACTTCCTCAATAACGTTGTTTATTTTGGAAGATAGATTTTGGAAATCTTGTTTAAGCATCTATAAGCCTGACATTTAAAATAAATTCCTGTTCCTTTCTCAGGAATGATATAATCTTGGACTCCTACCATGACATGGACTATACTCTCATGTTTGGTTAGCATATAGCCACATCCAATGTTGAGTGTTTGCCTAGATTTTTAAAGGCGAAACTACAGGTGATGGTTATCTAAATACTACCATAGGCACTTAAACTTATAGTAAAAAATGCTCCTAATTTTCTCAATAATTAAGAGTATGAATATAATTTCCATAATGAAATAATTTTCATCATTAATAAAAATAGTCATTTTAGTATCTCTGGAGTTGTGTCCTTTGGAAGCCATTTACACATATTAACGTTTTCCGTTAGACCAAAGTAAACAAGCCACATTCCCAGTAGCCAGTGTACTGCTCTCCACATTTCCTGGAAGTAGTAAAGGGCTGAAACAATTACTTTCCCTTTTCTCCCCTGCTGTTAAAATTATTCTGCTCCTTTTTCCAAGTGATTTAGTTTAAGTGGTTCTAGCTGACATCTAACTGGGGTCTGCTGGTGCAGGAATCCCATCTTTCCTGTCCTTCTGTCAATGAGTACTGACCTAAAAATAGCTGCTAATGGCCTACTGAAAACTGTGAATACATTTAAAGATATATAGAAACCTCAGTTTGTTTGAAACTATTCTGTAAATGTAAAGATGCTTTCACATAATGATAAAATAACACATCAGGAAGTATTATCTTTGAAAACTCGGTTGATACGGTAGAGATTTCTTCTAAAATAAAAAAAATGTTATTTTATTCCCTTCATTATACTTTATTACAAATAAACATATTTTCATTCAACCATGATAAATATGAACATTTTATTTAAAATTATAGTAAATATGTGCTCTAAAATTATGTGTAATTGTGCAAATAATAAAATAAACAAACAGAAGGAAATTTAAGCTTAGAGTTATAAATTGTATCCATTCATTCTTCTTCTGCTCAATTTGTAGTATCTTATCAAAAATCATGGAACATTTTAATGATAGTAGATAATTTCCTAAATAATGAAAAAATTCTTAAAGAAATTGCCTTAGAACTATTTTAAAATTGAAAAATACTATTTTATAGAGTTTGTTCCTTCATAAATATATGATTAGTAATAATCTGTGATTTTTAAACAATAGACAATCTCATAACGAATCAATTAAAAGCAGGAAGGCTTTTAAAAGTTTAGCATATTTGGAGTAATTGTGATTAGTTTCTATTGATTGGCTTACAATGTCTATGGGTGCTCTCTTCATTGATAACTGTGGATTAATTTATATATCATAGTAGATACTTGGAAAAAAACATTGTCACATGTCATGTAGTTGATATGTTCATTTTGTGAAGTACTTAAAATAATTACTAATGGAGGTTGCATTGATAAAGCTGTGCATTCACCAACTTCCTCCCCTTTTTACTTTTTAGCTACTTGTAATACCACAGCTTACTATTCCTGCTTTGTTAGATGTCAAATTAATGCAAAACAAAACAGACAGGTTATGGTATTTAAATACCATAACATTAGGTTTAAAGGTTCATGCAAACATGGGAATACTAGCACACAATTTTGACTATGAAAAATGATAAAAGGAAAACTGCTAAGTTTGGCATGGAGACTCAGAGACCTCTTAAATAAAAAAAAATGTTTTAATGGACACCAAAGAGTACCCTGACTGGTCATCAGCACAAGCAGATGTAAAATTGTGAAAAGTGTCTATAATAAGAATCAATATAATTCTATAAACTCCAACTTGTGAGATTGCAAAATAGGGAGAAAATACACTTAGCTATTAATGAAAGTAAGAAGAGCTCAAAGAAATATTATCAAATAAAAAGTTGGAAATAGCAGTATTCTAAACATCAGAGCATACTGAGAATTGTAACCTGGAAAATGGCTTGATGTACATAGGGACTGGGCTCTATACATCTAGGATTTTCACATTCCTTGAGATGTGCTTGAAGGAAAGGTAATGAATTTGCAAGTCTCAGAATCCCCAGGGACATAATTTGATGTATACAGTTGTCAGTATGAGACAATGATCAGGTTGTTTGCAAAATAGAGAGAGCATGAGAGTGAAGTTCAGTGGGCATCAGAAACTCAATGATATGAGAGGTCAATGGGATCAATGAAACCAGTATGTCATGTGGGTAAGAAATTTCAACTCAAGATACATATTCTGTGATGAGTCAACATTGAAAACTCTTGGAAAATCTGATTAATGAGAACCAAATGAATGAAACTTAACATAGCACAAATATGAAGATAGGAAACTAATAGATGACCAGCAGACATCTAAGGAACAAATCTTACTTGAATTGAAGGTTCCTGTAGAGAGGCCTATTTAAGAAGTTGAGATAAAATTCAACAATAATCTTAACAAATGGGTGACTTTACCGTACATTGTCTCATGAAAGTTCAGCAATTTGCCCAGAATATCAGAGTAAGGAAATAGCCAATGATTGTTCATAATTTTACTCTCCCACTGACTCATCCCAGCAGTACAGCATGTATGGCTCCTACCAAAATCTAGATGGTAAAGATTATGATTCATTCTTCTAACTATTCTCCAAAACTTGAGAGCATGGCATGCACGTGCAACAAAATACACTGGATTCATGCCCTATACCTCAGCAGACATCAAGGATAAGGGAGTAGAAAGAATATAAAACCAGAAAATGCTGAGAAGTGATGTGAGATTCTGTCTTCTGAGCATACCGGCGCTTTTGCACACTTTAACAGCAGCTGTGGTTATCTGCACAAAACCTGAACAAGATTAAGCCAGTTAGATATTCAAACATGGATGGCAGTGAAACTACTAAGGTTCTACCTCTATCTATAGAGCTGTAGAAAATTATTAGCTAATGGGGGAGTCACTATTCTTCAGAGGAGATGTCAGTGGCAAGTTGCCAATCTCCAGTGGATGGACCCATACTTATGTATATATGAACATCGCTAATTGTACTCTTTGGGCTATATATTTCAAAAACTGGACATAGAATTGAAAGAAGACTTGTTAGGGAGTCAAACCAACTTGAAAGAGGGAGTGAGAGGTTGACATGAGCAAGACACATTGCAAATATGTATGAAAATATTCCACAAATAACTGATTTTATTTTTAAATACTTACATGACCTTTAACTGTAGCTCAGTTGATACAGTACTTGCCTAGGATGCCTAAAGCCCTGGGTTCAATGCAAAGCACCTCAGAAACCAGTATTTGTGGGGCTATCTTCTAATCTAAGCATTTCATAGGTTATGACAAGAAGAGAAGGTGTTTGAGATTTTGCTGTGTCACATAATGAGATTGAGATGAACTTAGACTACAAGGTAGCTTGTTCCCCACTTTATAAATGTCCACTTGAGGCTATTCAATAAACCTAAAAATGAATTAAAACACTTTTCCCATCTTTTGTTACAACCACATTTTTCCCATTATGCTGCTGTTGGATAAATACTTTCCATATTAACATTTCAGCATTAATTGCTTAGCTTAAAATATGTAATATAAACATATAGAATTAAAGAATTCAATATAAATTTTAATACAGTAGCTACTTAACTTTGAAAAATTATAAAAATATAAAAAATCTCTACACATGTGAGAGTTTAATTATTCAGTCCATCTTCTATCTTTTTTAAAAACAAAGTAGGATAGTTACATACAAGAACATGTTCATAATAAAGTATTTGGATGTTATATTATAGGAATGTTAAACCTTAGCTCCATCGTAAGTCCATCACAAGTCATGTGATAATATCTACCTTTACTACTATGAAGAAGTTCTGCTTTAATATTGCTTAGCACACAAAAGCACTTTATCAATCAACTCAAAAAAACATTAAAATTGTTTGCTGACAGTGATAGGAGATATTGTGCCCAAGTTTAGATATTATGAAATAAAACTAAATGGAGAAAATTTAAGTTATTTTTTCTTCCATTGAAGATTTATGTTATTGTTGATCATTAATTACTTGGCAATATAGATGATCTTATTTTAAAATAGTAGTGTTATCACTGAAGTGTTTTATATTCTCTCTCTCTCTCTCTCTCTCTCTCTCTCTCTCTCTCTCTCTTCTCCTCTTCCTCATACACAAGCTGATCTAAGACTTGTTATATAATCTAGGCTGTCCACAAACTCATGCTCCTAATAATACAGATAAAAAAGATATGCTCACATTCTCATTCTAAATAACTTCAAAACTTCACAATACTAGGCATAAATCTACCCAAGCAAGTGAAAAAAAAAAAAACTACAACAAATACTTTAAATCTCTAATGGAAAAGATGATGAACACAATAGAAAATGGAAATACATCACATGCTCAAACACTGTAAAATTAATTTTGTAAAAATGACCATTTTACCCCAAACAATTTACAGATTTATGGTAATCTCAATCAAAATCCCCATCTCATTTTCCACAGAAATAGAAAAATAAGTTCTAAAATTCATGTGGAATTGTATAAGATTCTAGATAGTTAGAGCAATCCTGATAAAAGAAAAATACTAGAGGGCTTGCAATTCCAAATTTCAAGATATAGTAACAAAAAGAGCATGCTATTGTTTCAAAAGCAGACTTGAAAACCAATATTAAAAAAAAAGAGAAATTCCAACATGAGTACACATAACTACAATCTCAGAGGGAAACCTACTGCATTATTTTGCTAAAGTGACATAGTATCCAACTATCTCTTAATTTATATCACTATTCCTGTATATTAATGCAGCACTCAGACTTAATCAGAGAGTTTCTGTGTTCAGTATAGGGTAGTTAATATTAGAACTCACAATTGGTCAAAGTGCAAAGAATAAACTTCAACAGAGTACTCGGCCAAAAAATAAGGCATCTATATCAGTCACTTTCCAAAGTTCTAGGACTACTAAAAATAAGAAAGTAGAAAATTATTGTAAGACCAAAGTTTGAGGAGGACTGTAGCAAAACAATGTACTAGGGGTGTGACAAGACCACCACTGTACCCATGTTCTCACAGCAACAAGATCAAGTCAATTAACAGTCTAGTCTGGAGGAGAAGGGGTTCACATGCCCCTCTTGTAACTGAGGAACTATGGACAGTTTATATCCTCTGGTGAAGCATCTGGTTTCTTTAAGGTTGTGGAACTTCTAAGTTGACTATTCTACAGAAAGAATATACAATGCTACCTTGCTCAATATAGGAATATATGGGCAGCACAAATTAAAGTTGCTGTGTTATTATTTTATTTTAAAATGATATGATGTTTGGAACATAGAGAGTTGGGGCGGATCTGGAAGAATTTAGAAGAAGGAATGAGGGGTAAATATTATCAGTTAGCCATGGTTATTGGGGGAGAATCTACAACATCTAATTTACTAAACCATAATAATCCCTTAACAACTATCTATAAATATTTGTCCTTATACTCACAGAGTAATGTAGTCTTCACTCCCCATGAAGGTAACTTCTCTTTACAACAGAGACTGTTACAAAAAACAACAACCAATCAAAACACAGAGAGCTGAGCCCAATCCCAATGGAAACATCTACAATACCCTCCTGAAACTAAGGTTCAGGAAATGCTGGGGAGAAGGGAGAAGAAAGAATATAGGATCCAGAAGATCTGGGAGTTTGCTATGATATTGTGTCTCCTAGTAAATGCAGAAGCTCCATCTATAAAATCTCACCAACATCACCACCCAAACATAAGCTGAACAAGGTTGATGCCAATGATCAAGTCAAACTGGTCACAGAAAAGCCCACAAGGCCTCAACCTTAGACAAAGAACTATAGGCAGTCAAGGGAAGCTGGGAGCAAGAGAAGTGGTATTCCTCAAGGACAACAATAAATTGACCAGTACCAAATATTCAGCCCTGAAAACATGCATACAAGCAACAATATATACACTGAACAGGTTGTGTGTGTGTGTGTGTGTGTGTGTGTGTGTGTGTGTGTGTGTGTGTAATAACAATTAGTGGAAAAAGGAGCCATGAATTTGAAGGAGAATTGAATGTATATGGGAGGTATTGTAGGAAGAGAAAGGAGAAATGCTTGATTATATTATAACTCCAAAAATAAAAAGAATTCTATGAAATTCTCAAAGAATTAATACAAAATATTGTATGGAAAAAAAGACTAAATGGAAGAATTGATGTTATAATTGGTCTAAGACAGCATTCAGTGTTCATCTATTACCTGTTCTTATGTTCATCTTTTCTTGTGCAATTATGAAAGAAGCACCCAGAGGTCTTTGAGTCATTACTCAGCATGTTCTTCTCTGAATAAGATGTTTCAGCTATTTAAGTTAATAAGCTAAACTCTATAAATGTTACTCCTTGTTTCTTGTATCCTCAGCTCTCAATAATGATGCAAAAATGATGAATTGGCCCTCTAAACAAAGGGGTTTTTTTTGTTGTTCATTTAGAACAGAGAAATTAAACATGCATAGGTAGAGACTTTATATTACCACTCAGCGTGATTCTTGCTGTATTGTCTAGAAAATAGGAACTTCACCTATTGAGAGTATCCAACCCATTATGAAGTCATCTAGGGAATCAATAACAATGAAGGGATGGCAGAACTCTTCCTTCTTTTATTATTACCATCACAGGACCCAATGAATTATTTAATTAATTGCACATACTGCATAGCCATGATGTTATAGCATTTCACAGTTGAAATATTTTGCCACTAAATGACCTTTATAATTTCATGTCTTTAGCTAGTCTTTAAAATGAGGAATCATTCTAGAATATGAGACATCATGGTGTATGTGGGACTCTCAAGTCATGGACTTTTGTATGAATACATCACCTGATGAGATGAGATATTATGAGTAGTTAAGAGAGATGGTTCAGTGGGTAAGGGCACTTGCTGCCAAGCCTGATCACTGGAGTTAAATGACTCAAGAATGTCATAGAGGAAGGAGAATCCACTCCTACAAGCTGTCCTTTGGCCTCCGCAGATGTATCATGGTACTTGTGTGAAGGCAGGAATGCACATGATCACACACATGCACACACACACACACACACACACACACACACACAGAGAGAGAGAGAGAGAGAGAGAGAGAGAGAGAGAGAGAGAGAGACAGAGAGACAGAGAGACAGAGAGACAGAGAGAGAGAGACAGAGAGAGAGAGACAGAGAGAGGTAATTTTTTAAATGTAAAGATTTGACAATGTAGAATCTAGCCTCAGTTACTTAGTTCCTAGATCTTGAAGTAATAGTGCAGCAAGAGACATTTAAATTTGGAAGAAAATTACTTAGCATGTGTGTCTTCTATACCAAGTACACTGAGTTGATGTTCCCTAATGGATGTAAGGGAAGAAATGCAATAGACTTGACAGCAGTTGGATACTTTGTATCCTTGAGCAGTTTTCCTTTCCATCCAAAACTCATCATCACTTTTTGATGCTACCGTCTGGCTGACTGTAATTAGTGAAGTATGTATTGTGTGCATCTTCGACAGACTTTCCTATCCTCATGTTTGTAAATTGGCCATCCCTTTTGTGGTAAAGGTGGTACACCATAATTTTATTAACAAGAATCCATCCATTTTCCTCTCTGGTATATCATACAGTCACAAGAGAGACTGCCTCAGAAAAGCTTATGACCTCAGACAATGACAGGATGTTTTTCTAAAGCCACTGCAAATCGTGAGGAATCTTATAAAGGAAAGGGAGGTTACTACCTGTGGAGATTAACATCAAGTTCTGTGTAAAATGATGCAAGCAGTATGTTTCTATATGCACTGTAAATACATATGAAGACAGTTTTCCTAGAGGTAGGAAATGGTGTTTGAGAAGAAGGAAAAGCACATGACTACCATCCCATAATAATGATGCATACCATGAATATTATAGTACCCATAGATAATAATGATACATTTTAATGATTTTCTGTCTTGATAATTTTTTTTTTTACTTTTCTTTCTTTATATGTGGCAAATTCTGCTGTGGAATGTCATTCTGTATGCTGTGAATGTGTGTTGCTCTGATTGGTTGATAAAATGGTGATTGGCCATTAGCCAGGCAGGATAAGAAGACAAGGAGAATTCCTGGAAGAGGAAGGCTGAGTCAGGAGTTGCCAGCCAGACACAGAGGAAGCAAGATGACAAGGCAGAACTAAGAAAAGGTACCAAGCCACATCGCTAAATTGGATAAGAACTGTGGGTTAATTTAAGTATAAGAGCTAGTCAGTAATAAGCCTAAGTTAATGGCCATACACTTTGTAATTAATTTAGGCTTCTGAGTGTTTATTTAGGGTCTGAGCAGCTGTGGACTGGGTGGGACACAGGAAAACTTCCAGCTACAAAATTCTAGTTATCTTGCTGTATGGAGGAAAAGACAGAAATTTTTTTAAAAGGAAGAAAGATGTGCAATGAGTTTCTTTGAAAAAAAAAATCACAGAGAAAATCAGATAAATAACAGGATGATGATGGAGCCAGAACATGATGGTAGATGTCAAGGTACTGAGAAAAGCAGGTAAGTCAAAGCTAAGGAGTAGTCAAAGAATGGTGATTTGAGCACCTGAATTCTCCTCCTCCTCCTCCTCCTCCTCCTCCTCCTCCTCCTCCTCCTCCTCCTCCTCCTTTTTCTTTTAAGAAGTATTAGGGAAATTTATTAAGGTAAATTTAGGAAATACAGAACGGAGTAGACAGCTAAAGTCGTTCTCTGATCTGACCAGGAGTGAATCCACCTCCTTGCAGGCAGGAGCAGGGAGCAAGGGCATATGATACTATAGCCCAATGTCATGGGCAGAGCAAAGACCACTATGCTGTCTCCATGGTGGAACTCAACAAAGTCAGGCAGAAATCTTTGCAAGCAGGATGCTCTTCATGTCCTAACCTGTCAGGATCTCTCTAGGTCAGGATGGCTAGCAAAGAATACTCTTGACAAGTTTCAGAGTCTCACCTTCATAGCACAGCAGGCTGTACACATGAGTAATGGGTTCCGCTGGCATTAGTCAGGCCACCTGGTTAGATCCTCAGAGGCTACAAGCATCTGAAACTATACTGCTAGGTTGAGAGTCCCATGAGGTCAAGGGTCTGAAATGTACATGGGTGTGATCACTGAGAAATTCAGCAGCAGGATGACACACTACTCTGGATACCACGTACACACACCTCCAACTCAGTGAGTCCGACAACTGGGCCAGACTTGGATAGGATCTCAGTCACCACCCTCTGAGATCGCTTGAACAGCTGGTCCTTCTGCAGCTGTAGTTTGGTGTCTGTCAGGATGACGGATGTCACTGTGGTCACAGCTTTGAGTCCATTGTATGTAAATTCTCACCCATGGCAACAGCGCTGAAGGTCACTGGTCAGTGCAGAGGACCTTGAGCCGCCAAATCCGGATGATGAAGGCAGTAGCCATGCTTCCTAGAGACAAGCCTGTTCCTGTCATTCATTTCCATTTCCATGTTGGCCATTTTTCTTTCTTTCACTTGCTCTTGGCTTACAATGTTTGTTTCTCTATGATTAGGGGTTGATCTTTTAATTCCTTTATTTTTGTCCTTCCATTTAATATTTTTTATACATCCGTTCCATTGTAATATACATTGTATTCATTACATTAGTGCAAACCTGACTCCCAGGACAGAGTCTCAGTGAGCTCACACAGCACAGGACTATTTACTAATGAATTCTTCTTTTTATGCAAGGGGAGAGTTATTATATTTTGAACCGAGTATTCTTCATTTATTTTTTTGGAATTTTTTATTCATTTTTACATACCAATCACAGATCCCCCTCTTCCCTCCCTCTGCCCCTTCAGGCTCCTCCCCAACCCACCCCTCCAATCTCTCCTACAAGAAGGTAAGGCCTCCCATGGGGAGTCAGTAGAGGCTGGTATATTCAGTAGAGACAGTTCCAAGATTTTTAATGAGGAATATTTGAGAAGTAGGAATGGAGGAATTAACTAGGAAAATATTTTAACTAGATAAGCCATACTATGTATGAAGTTAGACGTTATATTAGGGTTAATAAGGCATGTAGATTTTTCAGTTCATACAGCATTTGTGCTTCAGAAATGTCAATGAAGCTACAATTTGAAAACAGACTCAAAGAACTATTCTCTGTCCTTGAATACTGGTTTCATACTACACCTTTACAAAACCCAAGCCACAAATGTTCTTGTTGTAAAGAGAACTACTTATCATCCAATATCAAATTATGTTTCCACATTTTCCATAATAAAAAATAGCATTTTAATGAAAATATTATGCAAAGGAAATCCATAATTATACAATTATATATACACACACACACACATATATATGTGACATATAAGATAATATTACAAAGAGTTTCTCCATTTTTTCCCAAAATATGATTTGGTGATGAAGGCCAAATAAAATTCATTATGCTATATAGAACACATTAGAAAATTCTGAGTTATACTTAACAATTATAACTAGGAAACAAAATAGGTGAAAGCCCAAAATTTGGGGCCCAGCAATGTGAAGTGTATGTCACATGTAATCATTTAAATTGAATAAAATGGTGATAAAATTATACATTTTCATAATGTTAAGTGCAAATATTTTATTCACTAGTATGGAGCTTTAAAACATAATTGATTTTGCTTTACTTTCAAGGTATGTTTGATCTTAAAGATCATCATTCTCCTGTGCACATACATCAGATCATCTTCTATCGCATCACACCATACGAAAATGCAAATGCTACTAAAGTATATTCTACAGCTCAAGAAGGGAGCCTGTTATGTGGAGAATATTTGCAGACTCCTAAATATGAATTAAAAACAATATGATTTGACAATATATTAAGGAAAATAAGTATTGAATATATTAATTATCATGAGCTAGAAGAAACTGAGAAAAAGTCCTCTTTCAAAACTATGAAAGCTTTGAGTATGTGCTTTGTACACACTTAACCATGAGTATGCTCTTCTCTGGTCATAAAAAATACACGAGAGGTGAAAAAGCTATAACATATGGCTGCACACATAGCTAATTAAAAGTTCTACCCTGCCATACTTTGAAATTAATACAGCAAAATATGACTAATTGATCCTCATTGTATCTCAGAACATTTTGAATTATTGTGTGGTAGTTGGTTTTATGCCAACTTGCCACAAGCTAGAGTTATATGAAAGGAGGGAATCTCAGTTGAGAAAATGCCTCCACTTAGATCTGGCTGTAAGACATTTTCTTAATTAATGATTGATAGGGGAGGCTATGGCCCATTGTTAGTGTTACCATAACTGGGCTGGCGGTCTATAAAAAAGCAGACTGAGCAAGCCATGTTCAGCAAGCCAGTAGGTAGCATTTCTCCATGGACTCTGCATCAGCTCCTACCTCCAGGTTCCTACCCTGTTTGAGTTCCTGTTCTGACTTCCTTCAGTGATGGACTATCATTTGGAAGTATAAGCCAAATAAATCCATTCTTCTTCAAACTGCTTTGGCCATGGTGTTTCGTCACAGCAATATAAACCCTAACTAAGATATATGGACTCATCCCCATTCCACAACAAATTAGGTTTTCTCATTCCACTAGAAAGTTTTCTCTTCAATTAATATTTAATTTTCATTCTTCAATAATTTCCAAAGTATAGGAGTTTTCTCTTTTTCTTTATGTTGGATTGAAGTGCTTGATTATTTTCTAGTTGAAAAAGCCAAGTATATCAATTTAAGTCAGAGGCCTGAGGCCAGAAATAGACTACCATGATTATATAACTCTGGCTGTTTATAGTCATGGAATGACACATTTGATATACGTGTTTTTGTTTTTGTTTTTGTCTTTTCAAACAGCTGCAAATAATTTTACTATATCTTTAATATAACTTGGCCTTTTGAATCTGAAAGACACTTGTAAATCCAATCAGTTTTTATTTTATTATCTGGCCAGTTATCATTTCATCACTGTCTCTGTGACTCACTCTTTGAACTGTCTACACAGTCAGCTAACTGTTGTGATAATTTTAAATATACATCTGAGTAGATATTTTATCTTATTATTAAGAAAATTTCTATTAATTTTATATAATAATGATAGATCCCCTCTCCCCCCTCCTCCTACCCCCCAGCTTTACCCTTCAACCCACCCACCCTTCGCACCTCCTCCAAGGCAAGGTCTCCATGGGGAGTCAGCAGAGCCTGGTACATTCAGTTGAGTCAGGTCCAAGCCTTCTCCATGCACCAAGGGGTCCCAAAATAGGAAATGGACTCCAAAAAGCCTGCTCATGCACTAAGGACTGATCTTGATCCCACTGTCTGGGGCCCCCTAAACAATTCAAGCTAAACAACTGTCTCACCTATCCAGAGGGCATAGTCCAGTACCATGGGGGCTCTTTGTCTATTGGTCCACAGTTCATGCATTTCCACTAGTTTGGCTGGCCTTCTCTATGTTTTTCCATCATCATCTCAATGTCCTTTGCTCATAGAACCCTCCTCTCCCTCATCAATTGTACTCCTGGAGCTCAGCCTGGCACCCGGCCATGGAACTCTGCATCTGCTTCCATCAGTCACTGGATGAGGGCTCTATGATGATAGTTAGGGTATTCACCCATCTGATCACTCGAATAGGCCAGCTCAGGCACCCTCTGGACTATTGCCAGTGGTGTAAGATAGAGTCGTCCTTGTGGATTCCTCAGAATGTCCCAGGAACTGTATCTCCCTATTATCATGAGGTCTTCATTTATCATGATATCTCCCTCCTTTCTCTATCACTCTGTCCCTGTTCCAGGTTAACACTCCTGTTCCTCTATGTTCTCATTCCCCATCCCTTGCCCTCCATTACCCTTCTTCATGCCCTGCCCCCACCTTTATTCATGTAGATCTCATCTATTTATCCTTTGCTGAGCGACCCATGTGTCCCTCCTAGGGTCCTCCCTGCTAGCTAGCCTCCCTGGATCTGTGGGTTGCAATCTGGTTATCCTTTGATTTACTTCTAGTATCCTCTTATGAGTGAGTACATACCATGTTTGAACTTCTGAGTTTAGGCTACCTCACTCAGGATGATATTTTCTAGTTTCACCAATTTGCCTGAAAATTTCATGATATCATTTGAATATCTGCTGAGTAATACTCCATTGTGTTATATGTACCACATTTTCTTTATCCATTCTTCAGTTGAGGGGCTTCTAGGTTGTTTCCAGCTATTAGAAAAAGTGCTGCTATGAACATAGTTGAACATGTGTCCTTGTGGTGTGATTGAGCATTCATTGGGTATATGCCCAAGAGTCGTATAGCTGGGTCTTGAGGTAGATTGATTCTGAATTTTCTGAGATATTGCTATATTGATTTCCAAAGTGGCTGCACAAGTTTGTACTCCTACCAACAGTGGAGGAGTGATGTCCTTGCTCTGCATTCTCCCCAATGTAAACTGTCATCAGTGATTTTGATCCTAGCCATTCTGAGGGGTGTAAGATGGTATCTCAGAGTCATTTTGATTTGCATTTCCCTCATGACTAAGGATGTTGAGCAATTTCTTAAATGTCTTTCAGCCAATTGAGATTCTTCTGTTGAGAATTCTCAGTTTAGCTCTGTAGTCCATTTTTTAAAAATTGAATTGTTCAGTATTTTGATGTCTAGTTTCTTGATTTCTTTATATATTTTAGAGATCAGCCCTCTGTCACATGTGGGGTTGGTGAAGATCTTTTCCCATTCTGTAGGCTGTCATTTTGTCTGATTGACTGTGTCCTTTACCCTATTCAAGCTTCTCAGTTTTAGGAGGTCCTGTTTATTGTTTCTCTCAGTGTCTGTGCTACTGGTGTTATATTGGGGAAGTGTTCTCCTGTGCCAATGTGTTCAAGACTACTTCTTACTTTCTCTTCTATCAAGATCAGAGTAACTAGATTTATGTTGAGATCTTTGATCCATTTGGACTTGAGTTTTGTGAATGGCAACAGATATGGATCTATTTGCAATCTTCTATATGTTGACATCCAGTTATGCCAGCACTATTTGGTGAAGATGCTTTCTTTTTTCCATTATACAGTTTTGGCTTCTTTGTGAAATATGGGGTGTTCATAAGTATGTGGATTAATGACAGGGTCTTTATTTTGATTCCTTTGGAGCACATGTCGGTTTTTATGCCAGTACCAAGCTGTTTTTGTTACCAAAGTTCTATAATAGAGCTTGAGGTCAGGAATTGTGATGCCTCCAGAGGTTGCTTTATTGTACAGAGTTATTTTAGCTATCCTAGGTTTTTTTTGGTTTTCCATATGAAGTTGAATTTTGTTCTTTCCAAGTCTGTGAAGAATTGTGTTGGGATTTTGATGGGGATTGCATTGAATCTATAGATTGCTTTTTGTAAGATTACCATTTTTACTATGTTAATCCTACCTATCCATGAGCATGGGAGATCTTTCCATTTTCTGATATCTTCTTCAATTTCTATTTTCAGAGACTGAAAGTTCTTGTCATACAGGATTTCACCTAATAAGTGAGAGTTACCCCAAGGTATTTTATATTATTTGTGGCTATTGTAAAGGGTCATATTTCTCTGATTTCTTTCTCAGCCCATTTATCATTTGTACATAGGAGGGCTACTGATTTTTTTTTAGTTAATCTTGTATCGTGCCACTTTACTGAAGGAGTGTATCAGCTGTAGGAGTTTCCTGGTAGAATTTTTCAGGCCACTTATGTATATACTATCAAATTGTCTGCAAATAGTGCAAGTTTGACTTCTTCCTTTCCAATTTCTATCCCTTTTATCTCCTTTTGTTGTCTTATTACTCTAGCTAGAATTTCAAGTACTATATTGAATAAGTATGGAGAGAGTGGACAGACTTGTCTTGTTCCTGATTTAGTGGAATTGCTTTGAGTTTCTCTCCATTTACTTTGATGTTGGCTGTTGGTTGCTGTAAACTGTCTTTATTATGTTTAGGTATGTTCCTTGTATTCCTGATCTTTCTGAGACCTTTATCATGAAGGGGTATTGGATTTTTTCAAAGATTTTTTCAGCATCTAATGAGATGATCATGTGGGTTTTTTCTTTCAGTTTGTTTTATATATATATTACATTGATAGATTTTCGTGTGTTGAACCATCCTTGTATCCTTGGGACAAAGCCTACTTGATCATGGTGGATACTTATTTTAATGTGTTCTTGGATTCAGTTTGCCAATATTTTATTGCAATATTATTGCCAATATTATTATTTTTGCATCAATGTTCATGAGAGTGATTGGTCTGTAATTCTCTTTCTTTGTTGCATCATTGTATGATTTTGTATCAGGGTAACTGTAGCTTCATAAAAAAGAGTTTGATAATTTTACTTCTGTTTCTATTGTGTGGAATATTTTGAACAGCATTGGGATTAGCTCTTCTTTGAAAAGCTGGTAGAATTCGCATTGAAACTATCTTGTCCTGGGCTTTTTTTGGTTGAGAGACTTTTAATGAATATTTATATTTCCTTGGGGTTATTGGTCTATTTAAATAATTTATCTGCTCTTGATTTAACTTTGGTATGTAGTACTGATCCAGAAAATTGTTCATTTCTTTCAAATTTTCCAATTTTGTGGAGTACAGGTTTTTGAAGTATGAGCTGATGATTCTCTGGATTTCCTCATTGTCTGTTGTTATATCTCCCTTTTCTTTTCTGATTTTGTTAATTTGGATGCTTTCTCTCTGCCTTTTGATTCATTTGGATAAGTACTTTTCTATCTGTTTGTTTTTCTCAAAGAACCAACTCTTTGTTTCATTGATTCTTCGTATTGCTCTGCTTGTTTCTATTTTATTGATTTCAGCCCTCAATTTGATTATTTCCTGGCATCTGTTCTTCCTGGGTAAGTTTGCTTCTTTTTGTTCTTGAGCTCTCAGATGTGCTGTTAAGTCACTAGTGTGAGATTTCTTCATCTTCTTTATTTGGACATTTAGTGCTATGAATTTTCCTCTTAGCACTGCTTTTATAGTGTCCCATAAGTTTGGGTATGTTGTACTTTCATTTATTATTGAATTCTAGGAAATCTTGATTTCTTTATTTCTTCCTTGACCCAGTGGTGGCATTATTCAGTTTCCATGTGTTTGTAGGCATTCTATAATTTGTGTTGTTGTTGAAATCTAACTTTAAGCCATCATGGTCTGATAAAATACAGGAGTTGTTCCATTTTTTTTTTTTTTAATCTGTTGAGATTTGCTTTGTGACCAAGTATGTTGTCAGTTTTAGAGGAAGTTCCATGGAGTGCTGAGAAGGTATATTCTTTTGTGTTTGGGTGGAATGTTATGTAGATATTAGTTAAGTCCTTTTTGAGTCATAATGTCTGTTATTTCCCTTATTTCGCTGTTAAGTATCTGTCTGGCAGACCTGTCCATTGGTGAGAGTGGGGTGTTGAAATCTCCCACTACTAGTGTATGGGGTTTGATGTGCAATTTAAGCTTTAGTAATGTTTCTTTTACAAATGTGGGTGCCCTTTTATTTGGGGCATAAATGTTCAGAATTGAGACTTCATCTTGTTGATTTTTCCCTATGATAAATATGGAATGTCCTTCCTGATCTCTTTCAATTGATTTTAGTTTGAAGTCTATTTTATTAGATATTAGGAAAGCTATAGTAGCTTTCTTCTTAAGTCCATTTGATTGTAAAGTCTTTTCCCAGCTGTTTACTCTGAGATAGTGTCTGTCTTTAAAGTTGACGTGTGTTTCTTGTAAGCAGTGAAAGGATAGATCCTGGTTTTGTATCTATTTTGTTAGCATGTGTTTTTTATAGGCAAATTGAGACCATTGATATTAATAATTAATGACTAGTTATTGTTAGTTCGTTAATTCCTGTTTTGTTTTTTTTTTTTTTTTTGTGGTAGTGTCTCTCTCTCTCTCTCTCTCTGTGTGTGTGTGTGTGTGTGTGTGTGTGTGTGTGTGTGTGTGTGTCTGTTTCCCTTCTTTGAGATTTGCTGTTGTGGGCATATCTACTGCCTGTGTTTTCCTGGATGCATCTAACTTCCTTAGGTTGGATTTTTCCTTCTAGTGCTTTCTGTAGGGCTGGATTTGTGGATAGGTATTGTTTAAATTTGGTTTTATTATGGAATATTTTGTTTACTCTGACTATGGCATTTGAGAGTTTTGCTGGGTAAAGTGGTCTGGGTTGGCATCCAGGGTCATTTAGTGTCTGCATAACATTTGTCCAGGACCTTCTCGCTTTCAGAGTCTTCATTGAGAAATCAGGTGTTATTCTGATGGGTCTGTCTTTATATGTTACTTGGCCTTTTTCCTTTGCAGCTCTTAACATTTTTTTCTTTATTCTGTATGTTTAGTGGATTGATTATTATGTGGCAAGGGAACTTTTTTTTCATCCAGTTTATTTGGTGTTCTGTAAGCTTCTTGTATCTTCATAGGCATTTCCTTCTTTAGGTTGGGAAAGTTTTCTTCTATAATGCTGTTGAATATATTTTCTGTGCCTTTGAGTTGGTATGCTTTTGCTTCTATCCCTATTATTCTTAGGTTTGGTCTTTTCATGGTGTCCCAAAATTCCTGGACATTTTGTGTTATGGCTTTGTTGACTTCAGTGCTTTCTTTGACTGACAAATCTCTTTCCTCTATTGTATCATCAACACCAGAGATTCTCTCTTCAGTTCCTTGCATTCTGTTGGTTATGTTTGCATCTGTAGCTCCTGTTTGTTTACTCAGATTTTCCATTTCCAGGATTCCCTCAATTTGTGTCTTTTTCATTGCCTCTATTTCATTTTTCATATCTTGAACTGTTTCCTCTACTTGTTTAATTGTTTTTTCCTTGGCTTTCTTTAGGGGATTTATTGATTTCTTCCAATTTTTGTTTGCCTTTTCTTTGATTTTTTTAAAGGGAATTTTTCACTTCTTCTTTAAAGTCCTCTATCATCTTCTTAAAGTCATTTTTGAGGTCATTTTCTTCTGCTTCTTCTGTATTGGGATGTTCAGGTCTTCCTAATGTAGAACCACTAGGTTCTGATGATGCCATGTTGGTATTTATGTTGTTGAATGTATTTTTGCACTGGCATCTACCCATCTCTTCCTCCACTGGGTGCAAGCAGTGTCTGTGTCTGAGGGAGCCTCTCTTGGTCCAATGGGAGCTTTTGGTCTAATCAAGGCTCGTGGTGCAATCGGTGCTGATGGACTGTGTCTCAGAGAGCAGCTCTTAGTCCACTTGGCACTAGTGGGCTCTTTTTCATGGAGCAGCTATTCCGAATCAGTGCAGGGTGATGGTGCAGCAGGGGATGATTGACTTAGCAGGAGGCTGAGAAAGAGGCATGGTCCCTGGGCTCCAATGGCTGGGGGAGGAGCACAGAATGTGCCCCCGGGGCCAAGGGCCTAGAGACCTGTTCTGCCCAGTCTAGAGATGGGCCCGTATCTGTTCCCAATTGGTGCAGGATTGGTTTATGGCCCCAATGGTCACTGGTGCCAGAGGGGATGATTGGTTTGGCAAATGGGGTGGGGGAAGATTCTGCTGCCCATTCTCTGGGGTTGCACTGGATGGGGGACAGGAGGAGGGGCATATAATGTGCCCCTAGGGCCTAGGGGTTAGAGGACTTGTCTGCCCAGTTTGGAGATGGGGCCTTACCTGTTCCCATTTGGTTCAGGGTGGGCTTCTGGGTAGCTTTTGTTGTGACATAAATTCAGACTCAGTATGTTACAGTGTAGTATAGATTCTATTTTAATTCCCTTCATTTTGTCTTTATGTATCCTTAATGAGGAGAACTGCAAAATTTAAGGACTTATGTCAGTAACTGATCAGGCCATATTATGAAGACAACTCTAAAACAAACAGAACTTATAGCTCTATTTGGTTACTAACCATTTATGCAAAAGAAGTTATTTTGATTTTGCATGCCGGAGCTTTAATTTATGTTTTATTAATTAGCTTATATTGAATAGAATTTTATTTCAGGTCATGCTGGGCGTCACATGGCTTTAATCCTAGCCCTAGGGAAGCAGAGGCAGGCAAATCCTTGAGCCTGAGGCCATCCTGGTCTCATGGCAAGTTGCAGGATAACCAAGGCTGTTACACAGAGAAATTCCATCATGAAAATCCAACAAAAGTAAATAAAATAAATTAAAATAAAAACTTAAAGAAGGGTGTCAAAAATAAATTTCAGAACTTAATACATTTCATAGCATTACTGGTCCAGAAAAATAAATCTCATGTATATATTTAGTATTATTTAAATAATAATATTTTTGAATTTTTTTTTTACCATTTCCTGTGTGAAGTCAAATTACTATAATAAAATTGCCACAATCATTGTTTCTTCCCTCCTATAATAAATAAAACAAACTGAACAGTGATCTCTAATACAACTGTGATGATTAGCATATTCTGTTTTTATATTTTTAAAGATGAATTTCAGTTGTCATATATGATTGTTGTGTACTAGTTATGTGGCTTTTAATGTAAAATTTTAAATATTTCGTATTATGACCAAACAGCAGCAATATGTAACTTGGAGCATCTAATTGTACAGAGCAGCTCTATGCAAGAAACAGTCTAATGAAAAACTCTCATGCTTCATGGAGAGAAGGCCACAACTCCAAAGTACACTATTGAAAGGGATAATGCTGGAATTGACGTGACTTAAAAAGTGTCAGTGGTACCTCTTACAGGAGGACACATCAAAAGTAGATCATGAGTCTAGGGGGAAACATTACCATTACTCTGCCAAATGGACATGGCAATGAAATGACTCCTATTAAGTTATTGCTATAAAAATATATTTGTACATGGCTCAATTTTAATCATTAAGCTTCTTCTTAAAGCAGATGGCAATTAACACAGAGACCACAACTGGACAACATGCAGAGGGTAAGAAGGATCAAATTCCCGTCCCTAAGAGAGGTTCCTAAATCACAACCTTCCCCTCAAGACTGGGCCATCTAAACAGAACAAGCACAGAAAGATCCTAAGAAGCAGAGGTGGTGGATGACTTTAAGGAACAGTGTTTACAGACACAGCAGGGCAGAGGAGCTCACAGAGGTTGGGGCGGCATGCACAAAACCGGCTCAAGCTCAAGCTCAAGCCGGAGAGAATCTCAGCATGGAAGAGATGAGTTGAGGAGCTGTTGTATTCAGTTGCTGCTGGGATGAGGGAGAGGCAGCTTTCCTCAGTGGAGTATCATCCAGTGCATCAATCAGGGCAGGCCAAACAAAACAGACATGGTTACAGAGAAGGGGAGGCACACACAGAGAGACTTTTCAGGGAGAAACATGTCCAATCATGTTTGCCAACCCCATTTCTAAACTCTATTCACTGTGATTTGTTCTTGTGTATCTTTGTATCTGTCTTTTTAGTTGTATATGTCTATGTACCAAAAAATAAATAAATAAATAAAAATCACCAGACATATCTTGAACAAACTTTAAGGAGTATACTTCAAAATATATGCATGCAGGTTCCCAACAGGTTACCAAAGTAAATTTTGAATTTTGGTAATCTACCCTTTTTATGTGGTATTAGTATTTTAAAAACACTGTGTTCTAAGAAACTTGTGATTATCTATTTGATGACATAGGGGGAGAAAATCATTGATTATTATTATTTCTCCTCCTCTTACTAAGTATTCTAGCTGAAGTGACCATCCAGAGTAGTCAGATTGAGAAGTGACAACATAGTCTTTTCTATTTAAGACAAACTACTAAAGTTGGGTGACATCTCTCCTCTCTCTGTTCTCACATAATGTGTTACTCACCAAAACAGGTTTATCTCAATCTGTGGTCTGCTCCTCACCCTCAATTCAATAGACTTATAATTTTACCTCAGTCATTTCACCTCTGGGTCATTTCTAAATTCCTGACTACTTTGAGTCAAATGGAATCTTCCTTCTGTTTATGCATGGCAGAGCCAACCCTTCAGTTCCAGTAGATTTGACTGACACTCCAAACAGAGCTATTTTAGGCTTAAGGTAATTTTATAGTTTCCATCGCTACATATTTAGCATGTACTCAAAGATACCATTTAGAGTTCCGTCTGTGTTTTTAAGTAATTTGATTTTAAATTACAAGTACACAAAGGGCACAGTGAAATATTGCTTAGCTGGCCATACCTCTTCTCATTGAATATGCACGATATGCAAACTAAAGCAAAATCTAAATTTTTTATGTTAATCTTGTCAATTGAGAGGGCTCTGAAACTGCTTTGACTAATAGCCTACATTGAGAATTTTATTGTGTCTGTTTCTGGCTCTGAGCCTTCTGAGCCTGGCAGCTTCCAATTCATATTTCTTAGAATGCTTTTTCTTGGTAGGCAGCCATCATCTTAAGTATAAGGCTGAGCTACTCTATGGTGAGCACTAGCTTACTGGGGCTCCTAGCCAGCAGTCAGCTCCACCTTGCTGTTCTATAAGCAAGCCTCATTAACACCCAAATCTGACTAAAACATTAGCCCCTGGATCCTGCTTCTGAAAGTGGTACAAAACTGGAATTAAATTTGTATTATTTGGGGGATGGTTCAATACATATTTCATAAGTGGATAATGCAAAGCTTCTCCCAGAAAGCTGCTAGGACAAAGAGAGCCATTGGCATAGTTTTCGTAAGTCATTGTATTAAAGTTTCAGATTCAGCTGGCACTGTTGGAAGATGTGGGAACCTCTAAGGACTGGGGCCGATCATAATATTAAGAGGGTCAGGGATGTGTCTTGCAACTGACATACCAGTTGCTTCCTCCCTCTCCTTTGTTCTCAGATATGAGAGGAACAGACATTCTCCCCTATCACATGCTCATTTTTTCATGGGCCCCAAACTAATTTGACTAATCAAAAAGGATTAAAAAGCTCAAAACATATGAACAATTATGAAACTTTCTTTCAGACATTTCCTTACAGTAACAAAAATTGACCAATGATATCACACAGTTTGTATATGTCTTCATTGAGGATTGCGGCCATCCTGGGTACATCAAGACCAACAAATTATGAGACTTGGAGCTTCTGTTTCCCATGTCTCGGAACATTCATTCTTACTTGCTAGCCAGTAAAGAAACTGAAGCAAGCCCTTGAAGAGGTCCATGGGAGGAAATTATGAGGCCAAAGTAAAAAACACACTAAGCACTTAGTTGTCAGCAGACAGTCTCACAGAACTGTGTGTGTGACCCTCCTTATGAGGAATTATCTTCACATTAGCCCTTGTAGTTTATGTTCACAGTTTAGTGCTCACTAAAATATTATATCATGAAAGTGGATTCCCGGTCTCAGATTCCCTCTACTTACTCTCAACCCCAGCACACTGTTTTTTGTTTCTGTTTGGTTGTGTGTGTGTTTATTATATATCAATTCCAATTTCAACTCAAACAGGAGTTCCATAAAATAAGAACACTTAGCTATTAAAATTGTGTCTTTATTTAAGCAATATCTTCATATATGTCTAGAAATTTATTGAATGAATGATTAATAATTCTCCAATATTAATTTTACTATCAAAGAAGATCTGATTATGTGGTTTAAAAAAAATACAAAGTACTAGAAGCATAAAGTCTCATTTTCTGTATTTCCAGATACTTATCTAAATATTTAGAAAAGACTTAAGCTAGAAACTTACTAAATCTGATCTCAATAATTAATGAAAGGCCATGATATTACATCAATGTTATACATGCTAAGTATCCAGAATCAAAATCTAATTTTGATTCATTTTATAATAAGCTAATATACTTTGAACTGAATTGATTAAATGTATGGTAGCAAATTATAAATAACCATATCAAAATATCCCAATCAGTATGTGATATGGGGTCCATAACTCTAGCACATTTCCTGGATTAGCTGCCTGTTTGATCACATAATTTGGCTATACAGTAATTTTTTTTATAATGACTTATACACTTACTCACACATACTCCATTTACACACCTCCTTTCTTCTCCTCCCTCTTACACACACACACACACACACACACACACACACACACCTCACCTGCTCACAATCTTTTTCACATAATCAGAACACAATTTTTGTCACTACCACTTTGATCAGAAACATCTATAGAATTACATATCTTCCTTTTGTAATATATGACAATTGTTTATTTTTGTTTGCTCCAGGACTATATTTATTATTTAGTTATCTATTGTTCATTGAAAGTTTCATATGTGTACACAATTTATCTTTGTAATGTTGATCACTACCATCTTCACTCCAGCTCACCTATGCCAAAACATCTCACTGCCTGGAAAATAAAAGATAATGCCCCACTTTTGATGAAAACCCTATCTTTGAGATTGTGATTTGTTTTTCAAGACAATATGGAAGCCAGAAGACTGTCTCCAGTTCCCCTCAGCATGTTATTTTGGACAGTGGTAGAAGGGGCCCACTATAAAGAGCTTCCTGCTCTATGCATCATGGCTCTGATGATCTGGGAGACGGGTACCAAAAGAAAGAGCAACCTGAGCAAAGGAACCACATAGGAGACAGCAGCCCTGCCTGTCTGCCTGGAAACCCTGGCTTTTGACAGAAAAAGCCTTGAGTACAACCAAGCCAGAAAACAGCCTACAGTGAGCTGCAGGGAGTAACATAGCAACCAGAAGGATAGACTTTTGACAGCTCTTTCATGATCGTTGCTAATAATTTTCTTAGCTGGCATCATAAATGTGGACTTTCTGGGACAATGAAGGACATTTTGTGAGCAGACCACATGGAGAGCTCAGCCGAGGAGGAAAGAAGGAAGATTGCAGATGCTTTCTGACTACAATACTTCCTGGAACTGGAACATTTCTCTGAGTTGTGACTGTGCTGGGATTGCATTCTATTGCTACCAAGAATTCAAACTGTTTCCACTGGAATGGTTAAATCCTGTGTTGCAATCTGTTGAAAGTTCTCTAACTCATTTGAAGTTATTAATGCCAAGTGAGTAATAAAATACCTCCTGGGTGAGCATTCCTTGGTATCTACCCACTCTTGCTCTTGAAGGGAGAGTAGACAAGACCTGGTCAGAGAAAGGAGATCATCTCTAAAGATAACTTCAACTTTTTACTCAACTCTTATTGAATAGGCTTCAGGAAGTCTTTCCATTTTATCTCCTTCTTTCTGGACTTAAGTGGATTTTACTCTGATAAAGTTAGTGATAAAGAAATCTCAAGGATTTCTAAATGTCCTGCAAGAAGCTAACCAAAATGCATTATTATCATTAATAATTTTTCAAAGGGGATTGTGTGGCTCCTCCCAGTAGATGTAAAGAAACAATTATTTGCCACAGATAGACTACTCTGGCCCATACAAAGAAACAATTGTATCCTCTCCTGACCAATCAATGGTTTTATTAGATTTACTCATGAATGACTCAAAATCTGCTTTCAGATAGCTTCACTAAAGACTCTGCCTTTCTGTAAACAGTGTTTCCTGTTTACATAGTCTTTGCTGGTGACCATGTGCATCTTCCAGCTTTCTGAGCTTCCCAAGTCTTCTAAGTTTTCGTTTGCTTCCTCCTTCTTTCCAGGTGGTTATATTTTACTCTGAAGGATGTAGCTATAATGCAGAGGTTACAGAGTCACCCTGTCACCATGATCAGGGTCAGACAATTGTGTTGTGTAGCACCATGGCTAGTTTTGAAAGAATTGGAGTCTCTGAATAGCAACAAGGCAGTTGGCAGTCCTGTGGTAAACTAGGTAGGCACTATGGATTTATTTTCTTCTTTGTGTATTTTTCCCCTTACCTCTTCTTTTTTCCAATGCAGGAGGTTAAATTTGGATCCTCATGCATGCTGTGAAAGTGATCTACCACTTAGCTTCATTGCCAGCCTTAAGATGGGAGCCTTTTCCCACTAGTTAATATGCTGAATCTGTTTAGCTAACACAAATTGGCTGTATTTCAATTGAAGCAAACTGTATTGTTACAAAAGTACAATTTTGCTGGTAGTTCCTTAAGAAAATTTTCTCTAATTTTTGAACTGTTCAGCAGAAATGTCAGTCTTAGTATTCCTGACTACAGAGACGGAAGGGGAAGAACTGTTATCAAACTATTAGAACACTCATTGTAAAACCCAGAAATTATCACAAACCACAACTGTAGTGACTAGATTCTGAGTGTCAAAATGACTCTTATGTTTTTATGTCACATATTTGGAAATTCCCTGTTGCTACTTTCCAAAAAATGTTGGTTTTCCAGTATCTGTGAAAATGTTTATTGAAATAATTCTATAGAAATTTCCTGGATGAATTCTTTTCCTGTGAAATAAAAATCCCTATCTCAAACTTCAAAGAAACCACCTTATTATCTACCGGGGCCTTTGACAGAACCAAAGCAATCACACTAGTATTCTCTCCATTCCCACCCTCAGACACTTTAAAATCCTGCCATCCAAATCACTGTGGTGCTAATACATTCTCAAGCACTGAGGACTCAGAGGAGCATGAGGCTTCAGTGTGTTTATAGAATACATTTCATGTAGACAGGCACGAAAGGAACAGTTTGCATAATCATCCGCCAAGAAGAATCCATCTGTCAGGAGAGTGGAAGCTGTTATCAAACAAGTTCGTGTTAAAAACAAAATCTCAATTCACTTTCCATGCACTTCACTTCATTGCCTTGAGCCTAATTATTGGTGTGCATATAAATGGAGGAAAAATATTTCTTCTTGGTAACACTTCAAAATTCTGATCTTAGCAAGGCACAAAAATAACTACTCTGCCATGTGATCTCCTCTGGGGATTTACTGTGCATCAGAGAGTGTTGAGGCTGGGAATTCCAAGCAATTCACAGTTGCCAATAAGAAGTTTTACTCTCCTGCTTATGACAAATGTAAACACCTGATATATTGTTTCAGTTCCTTAGTGTTAACTAATCCTGGCTGGAGTCCAAAGGAAAAACATTGCACATTTTCCCCTGACAATAAAACATTCATTATTACAACTGCTTTCTGAAAAAGTTCTTAAATTTCTGCTCAGTTCACTATGAAACAAACATCAGTCTTTACAGAGAAAATGAAATATACAAAGACTCATTTTAGACACTATAGCATAATCCAAATGTTTAGGCAAAAATGCAAAGAGAGAAGGGAATTATTTTGTCTTGATACATTCTACAGTTAAAACCTCCAGTATTTTTAATATTATATATATTCTATAAAATGCTCAAGTTTTACATGGTTTAACTATGTACTTTTAAAAAGTATTGATACAGTTTAAGCTAAACAACTGTCTTGGGACAAATTGTGCATCCTTGGTGCAGGAAGGAGGGGCCTGGACCTGCCTCAACTGAATGTATCAGGCTCTGCTGACTCCCCATGGGAAACCTTGCCTTGGAGGAGGTGGGAATTGGGAATGGGTTGCAAGGGGAATGCTGGGGGTGGGAGGAGGGAAGAGAGAGGAATATGTGGTTGGTATGTAAAATGAATAGAAAATCTCTTAATAATGATAAAAACAAAACAAAACAAAAAGTATTGATACAAAGATAGCTAGCTATTCCTATACTCTATGACTTGAGTTAAAATATTTTTAAATTGAATATTTGAATTTATCTTTAATTATCAAAAATACTCCAGAAATCACAAAAATAATTACTTACCAAAATTTAAAAATGTTCACTTGGGATTCATTTACAGGTATTTGTTGAATACCTCCTTTGTATCAGGCAATGGTGAAAGATTGGATATTGCAGTAAACTCAACTGAAAATACTTTTGAGTATTTTGATTTTGGAAAATAGATGTTTAAAAGTTTAGAGTTTGATCATAGTACTGTATCAAAGAAACAGAAGAGTCACTAACATGGAAGTTAGCTGCTATGAAGAATCTGACTTATTGGTGAAATTATTAAGGCCACTCCACGTAGTTAAAAGGGAGGTTTATTTTGTGGGGTAACTTACAAATGAAAGGATAGGTTGCAGGGTCTGGGAAAGGTATGACACAGTCTGGCGGTGTTTTCTGGAGAACTCTGCTCGGTTTACCTCCAGCGTCCAGGGTCCTGGAACCAAGAGAAGCCTCTCCTCTCTTCCTGGGTCTTCAGCTTCCTCCTTCAGCCCCACCTTGTGGGCGTGACCATTACCCGAAGCCTCAATGGGAGTTGGAACTTCCAGGCCAAGGCTGGAATGGCTAAGCACTCCACCGACTGTTCTTTCTTAGGAAGAATGTAGAAGACTTTGGGACATTGAACTCAGAATTCAGTTGAATGCTGGAAGCAGGGCTGAATTATCTGTCCTGGTAGGAGTCCAGAAAACCCACCCTTGCAAAGCTTCACACTTTTGAAAGAAAAAGTCCTAAAGAAGTTTTCACTCCTATAAAGTAAGTTACAAACAAAAGCTGCTGCTACGTAGTTAAAGGGAGTAAGGATCCATTCAAACCTGGCAGAGGAAAGTGACAATGTCATTCTTGTCTTGCTGGCTTTAGAAGCATGGACAATGTAAGAGTGAAGGGGTTATGGATTCTACCTCCTCTGTTTCAGAGAGATTCTGCAACTAGGCCATATGTGGCAGAGGAGTGCATCATGACATAAAACTGCGAAAGTAAAGATTGGGTTAGAGTAGGGATCTCAAGATTTTGAATATCCCAGAACAGTGAGAAATCTAACAAAAAATAGAGCTACACACATGGAGTGGAGCCAGTTCAGTGTAGAGGTGTGTTTCATAGGCAGCAAAACTGGAGAAGTACCATCTAAGACTGTGGACATTGGATATGGAGCTACTGGATTTGATGCTTGTCTTTGCTGTATTCAGGTCTGGCTTTGGTCCAGTATTTCCTTATTACCCCTGCCCCTCTATTTTAAAATTAGCAATTAATATTCTGTGCCAAGATAAATAGTAAGTATTCAATTTTCTTTGTGATTTTTATAGTGGGTTACAATTAGGAAGTTACCTTGAGTCTCCAATGAGATTTGGACTTTTTAAATAGTATTATTAAGATTGTCAAAGGCTGTGAAATTGAACTGAAGTCATTTTAAATAAGGACTTACACATGATCCTATAGGATCCAATGGAATTTGGTGATTTGAAAGTGATGTTTCCCAAAAGCCCAAAGAGTTAAACACTTGGACCCAACTGGTGGCAATGTTGGGGAGGTTGTGGAAACTTTAAGAGGTAGAGAGCCTTACTAGAAAAAGCATGGCACAGGGTTGGTGGTGGCAGGCTCTTCGTGTTTATAGTCTTATTCCACTTCCAGTTCTTCCTATCTACTTCATGCTTACATTTGAAGATATGAGCTCTCTCCTGACTATTCCTGATGCTGTGCATGTTTCTCTGCCATAATGGGCTCTTGTCCCTCTGGAGTTACAAATCTAAATAAACACTTGTTTTCTGTAAGTAATCCTGGTCATGGAGCTTTACCACAGCATCAGAAAAGCAGCTAATGTGAAGTAGTGTATTATTTGCATGCAACATACATTTGTAAGGTCTGTATGTAGCTACTATAAGGTTTAGTATATCCTTTGATGTACATAATTCTTTATACTCATAATAAACTTAAAAATTAATAATGACATGTAGTGGAAGTAGAGAGATGGGGGGGTTAGAACTACTAAGGGCGGAAAAGTTTAAGCCAAGAGAAAGCAGGAGTACACAGTGAATGATGACGCATCAATGAGGGTCAACCAAAATAAACATGATGTAAGAAGTCATATAGAAGCTTCCCATCCTGTAGCCAAATTTCTAATAGATATGACTCATGTTCTAAAGGAATTTGGAGAGAAATATTAGTGTCTCTGAAAAATATTTTTCTTAGAAAGTATGAGTTATTAAACCTAAAGACATGTGTGGGGCACCACTGTGTGAATTGTTGATTGAGGAAATGCCAGAAGATCTGAAAACAACACATGTTCTTGTCATTCCTCTTGGTATTCCATTTAGACTGGATAGTAAGACACATCACACTTTTGTTGCAGGAGATAGAGAAAATATGCTGGATCTAAGCTGTAAGCTTCCTTGCTGATCACTTTCTAGAGTCTGGAATGTACAATGAAAGCTTTCATGACAATCAACGCTGTTGCTCATCTTTGGAACCCTCCCAATATAGACTATGAGACATCCATACCTGGCAAAATGTACCAATTAGCTCCATAGTGTCACTTTTGCTGTGAGTGTAACCAACTGCTCTCTGGTTGAATTTCTTCACAGAAATGTATGTATTTATGTATGTATCTCAAATCTTATCTGAAAACAACAAGACCAAAATAGACCAAACAATTCTGAACAATAAAAAAATGTCTGGAGGTATCACCATCCCAGATTCCAATTCATTCTACAGCTAGGAACTCTGTGTTTTTAACATCTTATGAATCTGTTGTTACTATTTCAAAATGAAAGTTTATGAAGAATCTAATCAATTTATTACAAACAACTTCTTTCATATGGTTTCTATTGTGTTTGATACAGTAAAAGGATTACATCTGTCTTTTCCCTGGATAGAAACATGATACTGACATAAAAACAGATATTTTAATCAATGGAATAGAACTGAGGGCCTACATATAAGCCCACACTCATATAGCCACCTAAATTTTAGTAAAGACATCAATAATACACACTCGAGAAAAAGATGGCTTCTTTGACAAATGCTAGAAGTCAAACTGGATTGCTGTATGTAGAAGAATGAAACTAGGCCTCTATCTTTCAGTCTGCACAAAACTCAACTCAAAACGGATCAAGGATCTCAATATATCCTGATCCTGATAATCAGAGAAAGGAGAAAGCAAGGAGGTACACTTGAACTCATTGGCTATTGGCACAGGAAAGGACCTTTGGAGCAGGACATCGATATCCCAGGCATTAAGATCAACAATTAATAAATGGGATTTCATAACACTAAAAGTCGTCTATACAGCAAAGGACTCCATTATTTGAGTGAAGAAGAAGAACACACATTTGGAAAAAAAATCTTTTCCAGCTACATACGAGAAGAGGGTTAGAAATTAGAATATAAGTATAGAACTCAAAAATTGTCTCAGTAAACAATCCAGTTAAAAATGGGGTGTGATCCAGCTGGGGGCTCCACAGCCTTTGGTTCATAATTCATGTGCTTCCATTCATTTGGCTATTTGTCCCTGTGTTTTTTGCAATCTTGGATTCAACAATTCACGCTCTTGCAGACCCTCCTCTTTCTGGACAGAAGGAGGTGACAGGACCTGCCTGTACTGAATCTACCAGGTTTAAATGAATCCCCAGGGGTGCCTTGATCCTGGAGGACATGGGAATGGAGGGGAGGGGCTGGGGGAAAGGTGGCGGTGGGGGTGGAAGTGGGGAAGACAGGGGAACCCATGGCTGATGTATAAAATTTAAAACACATAATAATAAAGAAAAAATTATTTATTAAAAAAACACACAAAAAAGAAAAAAATGGGGTGTGAAAGTAAAGTGATGATTTTCAAAAGACAAAACACAAGTGGCTGAGAAACACTTTTAAAAATGTTCAACATCCATAGGTACCAAAACAATTCCTCTAAACTGGTCAGATATATGTAAATTTATTAATATATACTTATTTCAATGTTCAGGATAATTTGATACTCCAGTTATCAGTTACCCTGACATCAACCATAGACACTATATTTAATTGCTGTGCCACAAAAATTTGATAGTTGTGTTCCTTTATTTTTTTTCACAGAACTATGAACTTTCCCCTTGAGATACAAAAAACATCAAGAAACAGAGTCAGCTGAAAGTTGTCAGTATTGCTGTAAGGGTGAGGCAAACCAGCAAGAGAGCTTACCTCCAAAGAAAACAGTGTAGCCCATGTCAGAGTTTGAATGCCAGTCTTCAGGTGACATGATCCAGAACTGAGAGGCACAGAACCAAGGTGCACACCGGGCATTTCAGAAACCTTTGTACTATTTGACATCTTAATAACTCAAAAGCAATCACTGTGAGATCACCCGAGATTGACTGAGGTGACCTGGAAATAAAAGAAGGGGAGACTGACCTCTATAGAAGCAGACTGTCCTTTAGCAGAATGACGAGAAGCAGTTTCTAGGGGAGTAGGGACTGTGTTTCCAGGTGCAGGGGACTTGGGGGTTTTATAGGGCAGTAAAGGGAACTTTGTGGGCAGAAGATTCCATACGCAGATCTAGTCCTTTGCTGTCTCAAAGTTGTAAATACCAACAAGTGGTTGGTACATGGGTCTTTCCAGCAGCTTCTCAGAATCTTCGGAGCCTGAAGGGTATTCTCATTCCTAGGTTGGCATTCTTCCCAGGAAGGTGTGCTTATCCACATGCTGAGTCAGGGGTTTCTCAGCTCCCCAGAGACTCTCCGTTTTAGGTCATTGCTTGCCATTTTCAAGCACAGGTATTTATTTATTTTTGTCAAAACAACTTTTATTCTAAATCTAGTGTGAGATTTGTATGTTTCATAGAAGATGTCTAGACCATACAGGTAGTGTTTTCTAGGTCAAAAATATCATGCTACTCAGGTTAAAGGGCATGGCTTTGAAATAAAAAAAAAAAAAAATCACCTTATCCAGGCACTTTCTATCACTGTATTAGTTACTATCTTAGCTTGAAATGCTTATTCATGTCCAGAACATAGGTAGACCACAGTACATGTCAGTTATCTTTACAAACGCAGGGATGAGTATCCAGGGCCTAAGGAGAACAAGTTAGTTCCTCTTGACCATTCTAGGCTTGCAAATGCTCGTTGTGGCTTAACCATAACATGTTCAACATCTTTCACTAGAAATCAAAAAACACATCTGGTTCTTCAAGAAACATGTGAGCACCAGGCTTGAATTGGAAACTTCTAACCTATTTCTTTTTTAAAATTCATTTTATATACCAACAACAGATCCCCATCTCGTTCCTCCTCCCACTCTCCTTCACCTTTTCCTCCACGCCTCATCCCCTCCTCCAACAGGGTAAGTTCTCTTATGGGGAGACAGCTAAGCCTGGTACAATCAGTTGAGACACGACCGAGACCGAGCTTCTCCTGGCTCTTTCAGGAGTGAGTAAGGTGTCCGACCATAGGTAATGGGATTCAGAAATCCAGCTCATGCACCAGGGATAGATCCTGATCACACTGCCAGCAGCTCCTCAAACAGACCCAGCTACACAGCTGTCTCATGCATGCAGAGGGTCGAGTCTGGTCCCATGCAAGTTCCACAGCTGTCAGTCTGAAGTTCATGAGTTCCTTTGAGCTTGATTCAGTTGTCTCTGTAGACTTCCCCATCATGATCTTGACTCCCCTTGCTCATGTAATTCCTCTTCTCTCTCTCTTCAACTGGACTCCAGGAGCTTAGCCTGGTGCATGGTTGTGGATCTCTGAATCTGCTTCCATCAGATACTGGATGAAGGCTGTATACTGACAGTATTCACCAATTTGATTACTGGGGTAGGCCAGTTCAAGCACCCTCAGCATTGTTGCTAGTAGTCTAAGCTGGGGTCATCCTTGTAGATTCCTGAGAAATTCCCTAACATCAAGTTTCTCCCTTACCCCACAATATTTTCCCTCTATCAAAATATCTCATTCATTGGTCTCCTACTCAGTCCCCCCACCCCCAAGCATGACCATCCCATTCCTTCATGTTTTCATCCCCAATCCCCTACCCTCTATTGCCCCCCTCATCCCCAGTTTACTCATCAGGATCTCCTCTGTTTCCCCTTCCCAAGGTGATCCATCCATCCCTCTTAGGGTCCTCCTTGTTTCCTAGCTTCTCTGGAACTGTGGGTTGTGGTCTGATTATCTTTTGCTTTATATCTAGTATCCACTTATAAGTGAGTACATACCATGTTTGTCTTTCTGAGTTTGGGTTATCTCACTCAGGATTTGTTCTAGTCCCATCCATTTACCTGAAAGTTTCATGATGTCATTGTTTTTTACAGCTGAGTAATACTCCATTGTGCCACATTTTCTTTATCCATTCTTTGGTTGAGGGGCATCTAGGTTGCTTTCAGGTTCTGACTGTTATGAATAATGCTGCTATGAACATAGTTGAGCAAGTGTTCTTGTAGTATGCTTGAGCATCCCTTGTGTATATGCCCAAGAGATCATTAGATCTTGAGGTAGACTGATTCCTATTTTTCTGAGAAACTGCCATACTGATTTCCAAAGTGGCTGTACAAATTTTCACTCCCACCAGCAGTGGAGAAGTGTTCTCCTTAATCCACATCCTCTCCAACATAGGCTGTCATCAGTGTTTTTGATCTTAGCCATTCTGAGGGGTGTAAAATGGTATCTCAGAGTTGTTTTGATTTGTATTTCCCTGATGACTAAGGGTGTTGAGCAACTCCTTAAATGTCTTTCAGCCATTTGGGATTTCTCTGTTTAGCTGGTAGCCCATTTTTTAATTGGATTGTTTGCTGTCTAATTCTTGAGTTCTTTATATGTTTTGGGGTTCAACCCTCTGTCACAATGTGTGGTTTGTGAAGATCTTTTCGCATTCTGTAGACTGTTGACTTGTCTTATTTACTATGTCCTTTGCCTTATAGAAACTTCTCATTTTCAGGAGGTCCCATTTATTAATTGTTGCTCTCAGTATCTGTGGTACTGGTGTTATATTGAGGAATTGTTCTCCTTATCCAATGCTTTCTAGGCTACTTCCTACTTTCTTTTCTATCAGGTTCAGTGTAGCTGGATTTATGTCAAGGTCTTTGATCCACTTGGACTTGAGTTTTGTGCACAGTGATAGATATGGATCTATGTACAATCATGTACATGTTGTCATCCAGTTCTGCCAACACCATTTGGTGAAGATGCTTTCTTTTTTCTATTGTACAGTTTTGGTTTCTTTGTCAAAATTCAGATGGTTCATAGATGTGTAGATTAATGTCAGGATCTTCAATTCAATTTCATTGGTCCACATGTCCGTTTTTATGCCAGTGTCAAGATATTTTTATTATTATAGCTGTATAATAGAGTTTGAACTCAGGGATGGTGATGCCTCAGAAGTTGCTTTATTGTAAAGGATTGTTTTAGATATCCTAGGTTTTCTGACTTCCATATGAGGGTGAGTATTGTTCTTTCCAAGTCTGTGAAGAATTTGTTGGGATTTTGATGGGGATTACATTGAATCTGTAGATTGCTTTTAGTAAGATTGCCATTTTTATTATGTTAATCCTACCTATCCATGAAAACTTTCTGTTTTCTGATATCTTCTTCAATTTCTTTATTCAGGGACTTAAAGTTCTTGTCATACAGGTCTTTCACTTGTTTAGTTAGAGTTACCCCAAGGTATTTTATATTATTTATGGCTATTTAAAGGGTGATATTTTTCTGATTTCTTTCTCAGCCCATTCATCATTTGTATATAGGTGGCTACTGATTTTTTGAGTTAATCTTGTATCCTGCCACATTACTGAAGGTGTTAATCAGCTGTAGATGTTTCCTGGTAGAGTTTTTGTGGTCACTTATGTAGACTATCATATTGTCTGCAAATAGCAAAAGTTTGGCTTCTTCCTTTTCAATTTGTAACCCCTTGATCTTCTTTTGTTGTCTTATTCCTTTAGCTAGAATTTTGAGTATTATATAGGATAAATATGGGGAGAGTGGACAGCCTTGTCCTGTTCCTGATTTTAGTGAAATTGCTTTGAGTTTCTCTCCATTTAATTTGATATTGGCTGTCTGCTTGCTGTAAATTTTCTTTATTACCCTTAAGTATGTTCCTTGTGTTCCTCATTTCTCCAGGACCTTTATCATAAAGAGGTGTTGGGTTTTGTCAAAGGCTTTTTCAGCATCTAATGAGATGATCATGTGGTGATTTCTTTTTCTTTTAGTTTGTTTATAAGATGGATTACGTTGACAGATTTCTGTATGTTGAACCATCCCTGCATCTCTGGGATGAATCCCAGATACTTGATCATGATGGATGATTTTTTTTTTTTTTTACGTGTTCTTGGATTTGGATTGCAAGAATTTTATTGAGTAGTTTTGCATCAATTTTCATGAGGGAGATTGGTCTGTAATACTCTTTCTTTGTTGCATCTGTGTGTAGTTTGGGTATCAGAATAACTGTAGTCTCATAGAAAGAGTTTGACAATGCTCCTTCTTTTTCTATTGTGGAACAATTTGTGTAGTGTTGGTATTAGCTCTTCCTTGAAATTCTAGTAGAATTCTGCACTGAAACCATCTGGCCTTGGACATTTTTGGGGGTGTGTGGGGTGGGAGACTTATAATAGATGCTTCTATTTCCATAGTAGTTACAAGTCTATTTAAATTGTTTATCTGGTCTTGATTTAATTTGGTATATGGTACCTATCCAGAAAATTTTCCATTTATTTTAGATTTTCCAATTTTGTGGAGTACAGATTTTTGAAATATGACCTGTTGATTCCCTGAATTGCTTCATTGTTCAGTAGTCTCTATTTTTGTTTCTAATTTGTTAATCTGAATATTCTCTCTGCCTATATATATATATATATATATATATATATATATATATATATATATAAACCTTTTGTCATGATATTAATGGTCATATAGAGTACTAACTAATCCTAGAAAAAAACGCTTCATCTGGCTTCCTGTACATGATTTTGAGTTTGAGTTTCTATCATTTTTCTGCAGTGAACCATGACCACATCTAACAGTGACTTTGAAGTATCCAAAAAGATGATGGGGCCCCACAATGCCGATTCCATCAGGATGATGATAATACCACTATGCTGACAAACACCACCCAAAGATCAGCCTTGGACTGCAAACTGATCAGGATAATTTCAAGATGGCTAATTGAGGTGATCCAGCCTCACAGAATACTTGAGCAAGGGTTTGAGACAAGCCCTGCATTTTCTCATTATGAAGAGACTGGACAACAAATGATACAGCTACCTCTCCCAGGACTTGACAATTAACCCAACATTTTTATTTTCAGGATCCCCTAAAGATGCCTTTGCGTCCAGACAGCAGGAAGTAATTTTAAGAACATGATGCCCACTTTCCCAAAGGGCGAATTGATTGGTTTTGGGCCCATTCTGTGGGTTTTGGATCATTGTCATGGTTTAGGATGGTTGGTGACAAGTTGTTATTGTTAATGGTTAGGAAAAAGGCTAAACAATGGAGATTAGATTTAAGGTTTTTGTTTGAAAAAAAGAAGCTATAGATAAGAGGTAGATTATTGAATCTTCTTTGAAAAAAATATAGAAATGATAAATAAAGGGTTGTTTATGGAATCTACTCTGAAAAAAAAAGATGGAAAGGATAGGATAAACGGGTAGATTATTGAATCTACTCTGAAAGACAAAAAACAGAATATGGATATGATAAGATAAAAAGGTAAATTATTAAATCTACTGCTGTGGATATTCCTTTGTGTAAATAAAATTCTGATTGGCCAGTGGCCAGGCAGGAAGTATAGGCAGGACAAGAGAGTAGAGAATTCTGGGAAGTAGAAGACAGGAGAGAGACACCGCCAGCCGCCGCCATGAGAAGCAACATGTAAAGACACTTGTAAGCCACGAGCCATGTGGCAAAGTATAGACTAACAGAAATGGGTTAATTTAAGATAGAAGAAGTAGATAACAAGAAGCCTGCCACAGCCATACAGTTTCTAAACAATGTAAGTTTCTGTGTGCTTTCTTGGTTGGGTCTGAGCAACTGTGGGACTGGTGGGTAAGAGAGATTTGTCCTGACTGGGCCAGGCAGGAAAACTCTAGCTACAATCTACTTTTAAAAAGGAACTACTTGTTTTAAATATTTTATATTGGATTGGAGTTTTGTATATTGTATACAAATTATGTATATTGATATAAATTTGTCATTGATTTTGTTTTAAAATACTATACTATATTTCTAAGCTTGTTCAAGGTATTGTACCTATACAGCCTATTTAACAATGTAATGCAATTTGCTAGTCCTTGAAAGTTATTATTACCAACTGATTAGGATATAAAGAAATTATAGTTAGTTGTTAGTCATTACAATCAAACTTGTAGTCATACTGGTAAGTTTTCAATGTCAAGTAGAAATATATTTTAGACAGACAGGTCATCTTCAAATATTTCAGAGATCTACAGAATATGGCATTTAAGATTTAATAACATGTTTTTCTTTTTTTATGACAATGAGACAAATCTTCTCCTGGCAGCACCAATCTACTTCAGAGAAGATGATGGGAATTGAAGAAACTCCATATGGAGTTTACTTTCACTGTGGCAAAAGTTAGCCACTGGGCAAGAAAGTGCCCTCACCTTAACTGCTGGCAGTATGCTGTCTAAAATAGACAAGCAGGACACAAAAGAAAGAACTACCAATCCTTACCAAGGATACTACAAGAAGATGGTAAAACTCTTTAGAAAATCCTGCTTCACAGATGAGTCTGTCAGGTATGCTAGGCCTGTAAGCCAATGATGGGTGCCCCAACATTGCCAAAAAACCTTGAGTGACTATCCAGGCAGCCAGCTGTTTCTGTCATAACTCACATTTTTTGGAAGTCAGTTGTTTTCATTTCTTGTTTAAAAAGATAATATTATTTATTTTCTTCTTGAGTCTCTGAGGAAGCTGAAGATTAGGCAGTTATAGTTTTCCTTGTTAACAAATTCAAAAAAAAAAAACTCACTAAAGAGGTGTAAACTACATAAGTTTGAAAGACATTAAAAGATAGTTTTGGGTTGGTAATTCAAATTCAATAGAAGGTGAATTAGATACAACCCTTTAGATTCACAAAAACAGGATAAATAGTGGAATATTTTCTCTGAACTTGTCTAATGCAAATGGACTAGACATTGTTGATGTATTTATTGCCTGTAATATATTGTATATAGTTGTTGTACTTATTGTATATAGTTTTTCTTATATCAGTTATATATTTTTTTTCTTTTAGATAAAAAAAAGGGGGGGGATGTGGTGTATTTTATTTGTGCCATAACAAATAATGCTTACCTGGGGATCAGAGGGAAAAGCCAGCCACTATAGTAAACATAGAGGTTAGGGGTAGTAGCACCAGCCTTTAATTCTAGCATTCAGCAGGAGGCAGAGGTTTATCCCGATCTCTGTGAGTTCAAGGTCACACTGGGAACAGAGCTAGTAGATGTGGTGGCACACACCTTTAATCCCAGTACTCATTAACCATAGAGGTCTGGAGGTCTGTACAGACAGACAGGAATTGATAGAGATGGGCAGAAAGAGGAAGTGATAAAGCTGGCCAGAGAGTGGAAGTAAGATGACAGGGCACAGAAAAGTGTGGAGGCATGAGTATACAGGAAATAGCTCTCTCTTGGGCTGAGGATTTCCTAGCAGTAAGAACTTGTGGCTCGCTCATTCTGTCCCTCTGTTCTTTCATCTGGCTCTGGGATTTTTATTAATAAAACCATACAGCAATTCATGTTACACCTTTTAGTTAGTTTGGATAAGGGTTTGTCTATCTTGTTGATTTTTCTCAAAGAACCAAGTCTTAGTTTTGTTGATTCTTTATACTCTTCTTTTTGTTTCTATTTTATTGATTTCAGTCTCACTTTGATTATTTCCTGAAGTCTACTCCTTCTGGGTGAGTTTGTCTCTTTTCCTTCTAGAGCTTTCAGGTGTGCTGTTAAGTTACTAGTGTGGGATTTCTCCATCTTCTTTATGTAGGCATTTAGCACTATGAACTTAGTACTTAGTACTGCTTTCATAGTGTCCCATAAGTTTGGGTATGTTGACAATCATTTTCATGGAATTCTAGGCAATCTTTTATTTCTTTCTTTATTTCTTCCTTGACCCAGTGATTCAGATGAACATTGTTCAGTTTCCATGCGTTTGTAGGCTTTCTGTAATTTGTGTTGTTGTGGAAATCTAACTTTAAGCCATAGTGGTCCAACAAAATATAGGAGGTTGTTCCAATACTTTTGTATATGTTGGGATTTGCTTTGTAACCAAGTACAAAGTTGGTTTTAGAGAACAATCCATGGGTGCTGAGAAAAGGTATCTATATTCTCTTGTGTTTGGGTGGAATGTTCTGTAGATGTCCATTAAATCCAGTTGAGTCATAACATCTGTTAGTTCCTTTATTTCTCTGTTAAGTTTTTGTCTGGCAGATCTATCCATTTGTGAGAGTGGGGAGTTCATGTGTCCCACTATTAGTGTGTGGGATTTATTGTGTGATTTAAGCTTTAGTAATGTTTCTTTTACCCATGTGGGTGCCCTTGTATTTGCAGCATAAAACTTCATTTTAATGGATTTTTTTCCTGTGATTAATATGTAATATCCTTCTTGAGTTCTTTTGATTAATCTTAGTTTGAAGTCTATTTTGTTAGATATGATAGATATACTGGCTTGCTTCTTAAGTCCAGTGGACTGGAAAGTCTTTCCCCCACCCTTTACTCTGAGGTCATGTGTGTCTTTAAAGTTGAAGTGTGTTTCTTTTATGTAGCACAAAGATGGATTCTGTTTTCAAATCCAGTCTGTTAGCCTGTGTCTTTTTATAAGCGAATTGAGTCCATTGATATTAAGGGATATTAATGACATTTAGTTTACTGTTATTTTTTGGTGGTAGTATTATGTGTTTCCATTCTTTGGTGTTTTTTGGTATGAGATTATTTATTGTGTGTGTTTTCATGGGTGTATCTCACTTCCTTGGGTTGAATTTTTCTTCTAGTGCTTTCTGTAGGGCTGGATTTGTGGATAGGTATTGTTTAAATCTGGTTTTACCATGGACTGTTTTGCTTACTCTGTTTATGGCAATTGAAAGTTTTGCTGGGTATAATAGTCTGGGCTGGCATCCATGGTCTCTTAGTGTGTACATAACATCTGTCCAGGACCTTCTGGCTTTCATAGTCTACATTGAGAAATCAGATGTTATTCTGATGGGTCTGCCTTTATATGTTACTTGGTCTTTTTCCTTTACAGCTCTTAATATTTTTTTTTTCTTTATTCTGTATGTTTAATGGTTTAATCATTATGTGGTGAGGGGACTTCTTTTCTGGATCCAGTCTATTTGATGTTCTGTAACCTTCTTGTATCTTTATAGGTATTTTCTTTAGGTTGGAAAAGTTTTCTTCTATGATTTTGTTGAATATATTTTCTGTGCCTTTGAGTTGGTATTCTCCTTCTTCTATCCCTATTATTCTTGGGTTTAGCTTTTTCATGTTGTCCCAAATTTCCTGGACTTTTTATGTTATGACTTTAGGGCTTTAGTATTTTCTTTGACTGATGAATCTATTTCCTCTATTGTATCCTCCACTCCAGAGATTTTCTATCCCATCTCTTATATACTGTTGTTTATACTTGCAACTGTAGTTGCTGTTCATTTACTCAGATTTTCTATTTCCAGCATTCCCTTGGTTTATCTCTTCTTCATTGTTTTTATTTCAATTTTCAGGTCTTGAACTGTTTCCTTTACAGTTGCCTTTTCTTGAAAGGATTCATTGATTTCTTCCACTTTTTGTTTGTTTTTTCCTCAATTTCTTTAAGAAAATATTTCATTTCCTCTTTCAAGACCTCTATTATCTTCTTAAAGTCATTTTTAATGTCATCTTCTTCTGCTTCTTCCTTGTTGGAATTTTCAGGTCTTGCTGATGTAGAACCACTATGTTCTTGCAGAACCATATTGCTCTTCATGTTGTTGAATGTATTCTTGCACTGGCATCTACCCATCTCTTCCTCCAATTGGTGCAAATGGTGTCTGTGTCTCAGGGAGCCACTCTTGGTCCAATTGGAGCTCTTGGTTCAATTGGATCTGGCAGAATCTGTGTCTCAGGGAGCAGCTGCGGTCTTGGAGGATAGGTGGGTTTGGGGAATGGATTGGGGCTTATAGATTATAAGGTCTGGTGGGGGATGGTGGTAGTTGGGCCTGCCTGCAGAAGTACTGCCTGCTGGCCTGCAACTGGTTGTTGCCCTGGGCCTAAAGCTTAGAGGCTGGGATGATCTAAGCATAGGCATTTAAACACCAGCAAAGGTGAAGGAAGAAGTATGATGAAATTTAACCAATTAAAATCTGTCAGTGACATGTACTTGTCAGTTTGTGACTTGTATATTTCTAAGCTTATTACAGATCCAAACTGTCCAAAGATTTTTGGAAAACCTACTTAATAGAGGAAACTGAAAAACAGGAAACTAGCCTAATGAGACAGTTGCATATATAAAGGGCTTCTCTGTGGACAATGGTGGAGGAAAACACCAAACATTTAGGTGGCATGTCATACTTAAAGAACTGCATGATCCATTATCTTGTCTGAAGTCAATCTGACATGCCTTTTGATTTAGAAGTTCTAAAATTAGATTCCAGTGTCTGCCTTTGTTTGATTTTATTTTTGAAACTTTTCAGAATGGCTCAGGGATGTCCTCAATGCAAAGGTATAATTTTACTTCTAGTTTCTACTGTGATCACAAGCTGAAATGCTAAATTTACATAAATTAGCTATAATCCTCCATATGTCCTCTATCAGTCTCCCTAGAGATTTTTCAGAAAAGCAAAACACATTTGTTTACTATCTTCAGGACTTTGTTTCCTACCTTGGGCAAGCTTTGATAAGATAAGATAAGAAATCTGAAATTGTGTCTTTTGTGTCTTTGGCAAGTGACCAGAGATGGAATTTCATGAGACCATTGTTCCTATGTACTTGAAAACCTGGGGGTTTGTGTTTGCATAATTGCTTTTGGCACAGAATTGGTACCTAGAAGGAAGCTGAGACAAGGGAATGAACCTATTTCCAGGGTCCTGCGTAGGGACTTGAGTATGATTCCCTGAAATGATTTTGGTTCAGCATACCTTTTGTAAGATGTGTGATGTTTAAAACACCAAAGAAACCTGCATTCCCAAAAGGAAATTTATAATCTGCCTGCTTTGATGATGGGGCATTAATTGGCATATGATGTTTTTCCAATAATTGAGTTTTTTAGTTTCTGTAGAGATAGTACTATCCTATTGTATTCTTGTAAATAAAATTGGGAACAACATGAAATAGACTTTGCGATGAGAGCTGAAGTTCCAACACCATTTAGAAGCCTGTACTCCTGTGATTATTGTTAAAATTAAGAGTTAGCAGCCTGGAAGGAGGGAACTGGCCCTGCCTGTACTGAATCCACCAAATTTAAATGAATCCCCAGGGGAGTCTTGGCCCTAGAGGAGATGGGAATGGAGGGGAGGGGGTGGGGAGGAGGGGATGGGGGGAGAGGTGGGGGTGGGGGCAGGAGGGGGCAGGAAAGGGGAACCCATGGCTGATGTGTAAAATTAAAACACAAATATAATAAAAAAAAAAAGGGAAAAAATTAAGAGTTAGAGGAAAGAGGTCTAAGTGCATTTCAGGGAGCATGAGTGATATACATTTCAGAATTAGACATGAAAGGTCAGGGTACCAGAAAGTTCAGTAAATTATTATTTTTATCACAGTTCACTTTACATTTGTAAATATTCATTTATAATGTGACATTAATGATTTAAAAAAATCACATATCATCTCACATACTGCTAAAGTAATTGTCCTCTTAGATTTTAAATTGTGATTTACTTTCTTTCTAAATGAGGCACATACACAATTGTATATTATAACATTTTATTTTTTAGATTAAATTAATTATTGCAATTTGGATATCCTAGTTTATATAGTTAATATTCACAGAGTAACAGACTACAATAAATACAAAATATAAGAAGCAGTGGTAAGCTAATGTAAAGCATACAAAAACTAGTTTTAAATACAAAATTTAAAAAATGTACAAGATAAACTTTTAAGAATTAATAAATTTTATCTAGTTAATAATTAGTGATTTTAAGCATTCCCTTTTCTTGAATGGCCAAAATTCCTCCAAAACTCCAAAACATTCAATTTGAAAACTGGTAAAGTAACAGAAAGAAACCAATGTATATATTAGAAAAACTCAAATGTAAATCAAAATTTAATTTATGTAATTTTAATATTCAAATTATTTACATGCATTTGTCATAAGTAGAGTTGCATAAAATTATTTTACTATAATTTCATTATAGAGCTCAAGGAGTTGCAGTTTTAATCATAAGTATGTTACATTGTCTTCTAACAACAAATTATTATTGGTGCTGCCAACAAAATGTGTCAAAGATGTTGTTAGGTTTATTGATATGTACTCTTCTCATTAGAGTGTACCTTCTAACAAGTTTACAGGTGATGCTAAGTCTGCCATCTATATTTTAAGAGCCAGGAACTCAAGAACTATTCACAAGAATGTGTTAAAGGATTGGGGTTGGTACCTTGCAAACTCTCTTTCATCTCAGTCACATGAACTTGTGTGTGCATGCCAGCATGTGAAGACCAATGGTCATTTTCTTAATAACAACTTTGTACACATGAGCTCTACTGCAGAGGCTCATCTGTGGAAGCTAAGTCAGCAGAGTTCCTTCTGGGCACCATCCCCTTTCCTACCTCTATGCTGAGGAACTAACATATTCATCTATAATCACACAATGTTATATTTAGAAACATGTTTTTAAAATGTCATTGTTTTATAATAATCTGACAATAGAGTATCCATGTTTCTACCACTTATGGTTTTCACATTGTAGATCAATGTATTAAAACTGAGATGGTATTTATTAAGTATCTTCCTATTTATACAGATTGTATGCGACTTTACTGGACAATTTTCTTATAAGCAAACATCCATATCATTTCACTTTTTTCAACAACACAATAACACTAAATATCCTTTTAGGTATACACGTGAAACTTGTGTTTCCATAGGATATAGCCAAAGAAAAAAATGTAAAATGCACAAATTTTTATTTTTGTGAATTTTAACTCTTATAGAATTTACTTTAGTACTAGCAACATTTCATAATGCTTTCACTTATCTCACCAACAATTATTTTATCCCATGAGAGAAAAACATACTGGATGTATCATATATTGCAATACACTATCATTAACTATGTATTAGATGCTTTTCATATTTATTTTTTTGTTTTTGCTGTATTTACTTTTCTTATTTTCTAGGCTTCTCTTTCATGAGAGCTTTTTCCAAACAACAAGAGGAATTGTTATTTAATCTTTTACACAGTGTTTTTAAAATATTTAATATTTGCTTCATATATATATATATATATATATATATATATATATATATAGTGCTTTGAAAAAAATACTTAGTAAAGCTATTTAGGTCAACCTATCATATAGATAGATCATGATATAATAACAAAATTAAAAAGAAAAGTCAAACCTATTTTAAAAATAGCATACATATCATATTCTGTTCTCTGCTTTCCTTTTGTTTTTTAATTAAACTATTCCTACACTAAATTCTTTTTGAAAAATCCTGTTTTATATTGTTGATAGTAGTCTTTTATTATTTTTTTCTTTGTTATACTGTCCTATTATAGCTAATAGCTTTTCAAGTGAAAGTTGAGATCATATTACTCAATTTTTAAATCAATTGTATTATAATTTTAATATAAATTTATAACACAATTCAGATAAAATTGACCATTTAACTATACTAACCTTCTCATTAAAGAATAGTAGGCAATTGTATTGTTCAAACTTTTGGTGTTACTGAGTGGTTTTCCTTATGCAGTGCAATATTAGATATAATTCATCAATGATGTTTCCTTATTCAATGTGTGTCTTCATGTCTTTTGCTTTTCATTGGAAGCAACTTTCCTGTCTTCTAACAGGACTGACTCTAAAAGGGCCCATCATTTTTTGTTGTTTTGTTTTGTTTTCAAGAGGCCAATTTGCTATGACCTTTGCCATATATTACTCCAGCATGTTGACTCATGTCTGGCTTCAATCAGACCCTCAGGAAGTCTGTCCAGTCTGGTAGCCATTCAGGATCCTATCTGGCAACAAGCAGATACTGTTCTTGCTATTTTCAGTCTAATAGACCCCTGACACAGCAAACAGCCCCCTGACTCTGCAACTACAGTTGCTAACCAGATGTCATAAGCCAATCATAAAATGATTCTTGTATCAGTAATGGTCTATAGCCAATCACTTCAAAACACATTTAACCACAGCTAGAATTTCCTCAGCTGTGCTTAAAAGAAGTCTACGATCTTCTCTCAGGGTCACCATCTTGTCATGTGGCTGACCCCTGAATGCTGGAATTTTTGCTCTCAATAAATAAATAAAAGTTCTTGTTGTTTGTGTACTTGAATGGTAGTCTTTTGTGGAATAACTTATGGACCACAACACATTAATTTTATACTTTGTATAAGTTGTTTATTTATTTATAACAGCTACAAATTAGTTTATTTTTCTCTAGCATACTAGCTTCCTATTGTCTGATACATAGTTGTATTCTAGATTAATGTTGACATTCAGATGTAAATAAGAAAACAAAATTTTCTAAAGCTTCATAAAGTTATAAAGTTTTCAGATATAAAATTGTGCAAGACTAAGTTCTAAGAGAGAGGCAAAAGTATTCTTATAGACTTGACATTGTCTGTTTATTACTTTCCCTTCTATTTAGTAACCAACAGGAGTTGAAAGCTCAGTATCTCTAGACTATACTTCAGAGTTTATGATAGTTTCATTATACAAATCACTGTCATTTAAAGCTACAAAGGACATTGAGATTGAAGAAAATGTTTTTGTAGGAAAGAGACCTGAAGAAGATGCTATTGCTCTTGCGGCTGCCTTATTTAAGGCTTTGTCCATCTACAGTCATCATAGAAAAGGTAAGTAATTGGGGAAGTGTGTATTTATGACAATAATTAGAAATTAGCATCCTGGATCTGATTAAATTCAACATAACTTCTGTTTTGGTGAGTAAAGTTTCATTTTAAACATGAATGTGTTGTTTCCTGGATGACTCAGCTTCAACGGCAAAACTCAATGGTTAAGATAGAGGCCACATGACCTTTTAAGACTAAAACACTTATCGTTTTGCTTTCACACAGTATTTGTTGCTATCAAATCTTAGCCCAACATTTTGACTGCAATTTTTCCCTATTTTGTCTATTTGACAGTTTCACACATTCAGATAAGAAAGTTTGATCATCTTTATACCCAACTCAAATCTCTTTCCCTATCCCCTATTCTTTTCTCTCTCTCATCTCTCTTATAAACAAGTCCCACTTGATGTTCATGCCTTCTTTTTTTGTTTGTGGCTCACTGACTTTAACTCATTTTTTCTGCCCAAGCATATATGGGAAACTATTCCGTAGAGCAAAACCAATTTACCTGTGTGCCTTGTCCCTTCTCTAATCCCAGTAGACTAGTTATTCCTCATCAAAACACCCAGGGATGAGACTCGGCCTCTGTCATTGTGCATAGGTGAGCTAGGGTACCTGCAGTACCTTGTTTATCATTAGAATCCACCTGATTTATTTAGATCTTTTTATTATAAAGTTTCTAGCACTTGTTCCAAAGTGATATCAATGTCGTGTCCCCTCACCCTTCTCTTAGCCACCAGTCCTTGAGGACAAAGGGGCAGAAGCACAGACAGAGAGTTTTATATAGCCTGTGATCACAACAGAAATAGCTTTCCAGGATACAGCTTCAGTGAGACAGCTCAACTCTATTTCTGAGTGTGAGGAGAGATAAAGGCTGGGGACAGAGGCTGGGACATCAACAGCACTTTCCAATCATAAGGCTCCAAGTACAAGTCTAATTACCATATGGGCAGCAGAGGGAAAACTTCTGCAGGGAGCTGTGTCAAGAGTCACACTAGAGATAAGCCCCGAATCAGGGGCTAGAGACATTCTCCAGATGAGGTCAGGTAGAGAGGAGGAACCACCCCCCACCTGCCCCGCCATGGCGAGGTAGTCCTCCATGTTGCTAAGCTCAGAGAGAGCTGCCAGGCTATGGCAGACTGCAACCTACTTCCAGCAGGACCTCCTCCCAACATATAAAGATGAGTGAGGAGAATTATTAAAATATCTCTCCCCTTGTGGATCACCTCTTGTATCAGCAGCCTTGTGCCCTGAGAGGAGAGGATGGGTAGTAGGATACCAGGCAGCATGCTTTCAAGCTGCAACCATTTCCCAATTGCCATAAGTTTGAGAATTTACAAAATATTAAAATGATAGGATTTCTTAACAGATATCTGTTATTTCACAAACATCATGCAAACCCAATCTAGGTCTAATGAAGATGTTATGCAACTAAAATAAAACTTAAAATTAACTCATTCTTATGTGGAAGACAAGCAAACTTATTATTAGCAGAAATGTCACTATACTGATTTTTTCCTTTTACACATCAAACAGTTACGTGCAGAACAAAAATTTACTAGCAGTGTCTTCTTTTATATCCTCTGTGTGAGATCTATTGTGGAATCTATGCCAAGATAATTTGTATGCATTTCACTTTCAATAAAATATTAGGAAAATGGAATCAATTCATCTGCATAGGGATAAATTCATTGTTAGATTTATTTATAGTTTACTAAATCTTACATGAAGATCTTCAAAAATGAGAGCTCCAAATTTCTAAGTCACCTGTCCTAATCAGGTAGATCCATTGAGCATGATGGAGAAGATGACACAGAGATAGAAGCAATGATTTCTGTGATGAAAATGGTATTTTTCTTATAATTATTTCATAAGTAGAAATAAATGAGTAGATTATTATGATTTCAGGGGTCTAGAATTCTCCGAATGCCAAATACATTGATTCATGTTTAAGAATGCCTGGCTTTGCTTATTGTCTGGATTTCAGATGAACGGCACTGGCAGCAAATGCAGATGAACTGAATTAACAATGAACAATGAAGAAGAATGAAGTTGGCATGCAAACCCAGGGGACCTTGCCAAAGAACAAAGCTGATTTCCTCACGTCTTTCTTTCACTTCCCATTTCTAGAGGACAAAATGAATCCTCTACTGTACTTCAGGAAAATTCCAGTGCTTTTGAGAACTTCAAAGTATAGGCATCTGCATTTAAGGAATAAATATTGTAAGTAGATTTCATGATAGTATACTTAAAAGTTGCTATTCTCTTATTTTAGCAATATAGAGTGTTTATTCAAGATGGAAAATAAATATCTGAGATGTGCTTGCATTGGGCAATACTGTTAGTGGTTATTCAAATATTGATCACCCATGATTGTTCTGTGCAAATAATGAAACTTCCTACCTCTCAGTGGATCTATTACAAGCAATTTTACAGTTAAAAGAACACCAAAGTCATGCTGTAATAAGTAAACTCTATAACTGAGAAAATGGTTAGAAGAGGATATACTACTTCCTGCCTGTAACTCATGAGTGAGTTAGAGAGACCTGGTTTTTAGACTTCAACTAAGGAAGAGGTTTCTGGTGCTCCCCTAGATATCATCAACTACTAAGTAAGAGGAACCATCATAATTTCTCATGTTCATATTCTATTGACATGAATGTTTCAATAACAATTTTCATTTTTATTTTTAGTTGTGTTCTCAGTGTATATATGTGTACATGTGTACACTAAGTGTCTTCTTTGATCAACACCTACATTATTTTTCACTCTGTCCTCCTCCTTTTTTTTCGTGTGACTGGTCGCATTTATTTGGGCATACTTGCATGAGCATGGGCATGGGAGGGGGGTGGTTACTGACCCAACAAAAGGCAATGTACCAGTGTCCATCTGAATGAAGATACAACTATTTATCTTCTACCAACTATTAACTTCTTCCAGCCCCTCAGAGAGGCTCAAGACCCCATGAGGCTCTCTCCATCCCTAACAAAAATGTTGGCAGGCCCAGGCCCCGTCTTGTGCAGTTTTTATTCAGATATCCACAGTTTCTGTATGGTCATGAGTTCAACAGCCAGGTCATGTACAGATGGCATAGCCAGAAATCATTTTTCTCTGTCTTCAGGCTCTCACAGTCTTTTTGCTTCCTTGTTTGTAATGTTCCTTGGCCCTTGGAGCGGATGAAACAGATATTTTGTTTAGGGCTGGGAAATCACCAGTCACATTTTACCCTTCACCTTTATCCGTTTAGGAAACTCTGCATTCATCACGCATGACCCACTGCAAAAAGTCACTTCTCTGTCCAAGACTGAGAGCACCACTTGTCTATGAATATAATTATGACTAGAAGACAGTTTAACCTATCTATTTAACCAAACAAGAATTGTTTGTTCCCACCTAGAATCCCTAGAACCTATGAACATTCCAGTCTTGGTCTTTTAATCAAATACATGATTTCAGGCATGAGCTCCTTTCAATTTAGCAGCTCAAAACCCAAAGGCAAATTCATAGATCACCCTCCAAACAAGCATGTCGCCATTGCTGCAGTGGGTACATGGTCCCTCGAGGCCTGCATCGCATCACGGAAACTCTACCGATGTGGAAATCCCTGTCGTCTTTACTTCCTGACACATCACCTTTTAATTCTGTGAAAATTGGTCAGCAAAGAGTAAGCTTAAAACCTAGGTCCACATTGATTTATCTATGCTCTATAACTGAAATTTGTAACATTTGATTATTTTCAGATGAATCTCTCAAGGGAACCTATAAATTACAGGTCAAAATAGCCTAGATGGTCAATGAGTTCCAAAGATCGTCTTGTCTCTGCTTCCTTAGAGCTGAGATTCCATTCCTCCTCTTAGCTCCTTTATGTAGGTTCTGGGGATCTGAACTCAGGCTCTCACCCTGTGTAGCAACTGCTTCCCCTAAAGAGCATCACACCAGCCCATTCTCACTTTTCATATCTACAGATAATAAATATCTTTACACAACATATTCTCTAAAGGAGATAGATGGCAATATATAATTAAGAACTGTGTGGAGTTGGCAAAATAGAAACTTTCTGCATGGAAATAATGAACTTTGTGTCTATATCCTTAAATATTGGGTGTCAGCAAACCACGATTTACTGGTATGAATAGTGAAGAAGTAAAGCAAATCCATCTCAATTGGCTAAAATCAGTTAATTTAATGCTGCAAGAGTTTTTGAATAAGTTAACTTGTTTCCCTAAAACTGGAAATCTGAGAATAGGCAATAAAAATAGTGACAGAATTTTGACATTGGTAAGATATAATTTTGTTTTCAATTAAGCAGGGGTTACTTTTTACCAGAAAAATGCTGTAGGAAATACTGGCTAAAGAATATCATAAATGAGTAATCAAAATAACACGAATGACATTTGAATTCCATTAATTTCATAATGGATTCAAGTTTGTACAGGAGCTTGACATGTACAATGACAAAGTACTAGGCAATTATCAAAAGAGACAAAAGCTATGCATTAACATTTTCATCACCTCCAAAACACACCTGCTTTTTTTTCATTAAGTGACAGTAAGTGGGGGTGGGGCAGGAAAACAAGTCTGTAAACAGTTGAAGTAGGAAAAATATTGTCTTTTTAACACATGATAAAACTGTTTTTTCCATTATGAAGAAAGAAAATGAATACATTGACACTAATAACAGTTCTTAAACTGCACATTATATTCAGTCAAATTTTATTTCTGTTGATTTAAAATTATTTATATAATTTGAAATAACAACCATCAACATTAAGATATTCTTACTTTTTCCAAAGTTCAGGTATGTATTTGTGAACATTAATACGTGTTATTTGAAACTACTGTGAAGTTTCATGGAAAATAAACGTGAATGGGTACTCTTTCTATTGTGAGGTTTACATTTGCATTGGGAGGGCAGACACTGCAAAATTACTCTGTACTTTTTCCTCTGTTTTCTAAACCATATTTCCTAAGTCATAGAAGTTTGAAAAGCGATTATTGGATTCAGAGTACTAACTCAGTGGTATTTGCTGCCTACAACCCGTGCCGCCTTGTCCTTCATGAATCCATGGGATGAATACATTCAGGTGCAGTGATTTGGCTGCATAACCCGTGAGCTGGGGCAACACTATGAGTTTTACTTTCCAATGCACCTTCAGCGTCGTTTCATTTTGTTTGCTCTTCCAGGTCCCGTGGAGCTGATCTGAGCACAGAAAACCCTTTGAAGTCACATGGAGCTTTGAGCTCTGATGAGGCCTGAAGGACACATGAAATCAGAAATAGAGCCAGGTTTGCAAATACAGTGAAAATTCAATCAGTTCCATAAATGTTTTACTGCAAGGCACATCTATGTGTATATACGTATATCTGCAATAAAACAGCCAATCAAAGCTTTGATTTAACAAAACATTTATGAGGCTATATCTATTGTGCTTAGGCCAAATTATTTCACACACACATACACACACACACACACACACACACACACACACATGTATATATGATTAAATAAATTAATTTTAAAAAGTCCCTTCAGGACTTGAATTGCAATATCTAACCCAACTCTGTTTGTTTAAATATATTCTTTAAGTCAAATTTTACAGCAACCTCCCCAACCAGTAAATAGCTCTGACAATCTGTTAGCTTTAGCTACATAGGCCAGATATTAAAATAAAATTAACAATCCACTTGTTCCCAATTAAGCATATCTTAGTATGCCAAAATGTGAGCAGGAAAGGACTGTGAACTTTGGCTGCTCTTGTGAAAGCCACACTTCTGCCTGGTGTGCCTCTGTTGCCAAATAGACTCTGCAACTAAACACAGAGAGAGGGAAACTACAGGGCCAGGGGCTGTGTGTCACTAGGATTTGCTGCCTACTCCTTTCTGTTCCTCTCTACTTCACCTAGGCCATCTCTTATACATTTGGGAGAAATTCTTTAAGTACTTCTATCAATGCAATTAATTTTTTATTTTACTCAGCACTTATTAAACTAATTGCTGCATAAGCACTTAGAAGCATATGCACTATTGGTCTACATCCAGGCTTCCAAATCTGATAGCCTCATAGGGAGTAGCCTTCTACAAGAAACTACCTTGCAAGAATTTCATTCTCTTAAATATTTTAATTCTACTTTTTGATATCTTGATTAAGTAAATGTTCTATGATAAAATTTCTCATATCAAATCTATGTTTGAATTTCTAATTTCTTTTTTCTCAGAATGGAGTACCTATTTTCCTTCATCCACAGTGATTTATATAACCTTATAAAGGTGACCTATTTTAGAGTTAAAGGACACTTTTGAGGAGAGCTGATTGTCCTGTGTAAACTAGAATGCCTGGTTATCCTAGATAGGATAATTCCTATCGAAATTCTGGGAGATAATGCAATTATGTTAAAAGTTAGAAGAGAAGTTCTTCTTAATACTTGCCATCCATTTCAGGGAGCTAAGAATTACTGACCTATTTTTTTTTCTGTTTAGATCAGATTACAATATTGGGAATTAAACTTTTAACTAAAAATAGAGGTAAGGATGCTGAAAGAAGTAGTGATATATTTCAGACCTGTCTTAACTGCACATTAATGTCTTTCTTTTGAAGAGAACCATTCAGTAGTTGCTCAATTATATTAGAAAAAGTCAGCCTAAGACACTGGTTTTACTATTTTGCCTCAAAGATTGTGTGAGTTGCTTCCTGGATGACTAAGCCTACAGCTTTCCTTATTAGTGACATTACAATACTTTAAATGACTCTGTAATAATTTATTTGCTTGTCTCTAAGAGCTATTAAAGCATAGATTCTATAACGTCAAGGCTATTCTGCCTTTATTACTGCTAGTAAAGAACAGTATCTTTATTTTGTTTTGGTTTTCGAGACAGGGTTTCTCTGTGTTGCTTTGTGCCTTTCCTGGAACTCACTCTGTAGTCCAGGCCGGCCTTGAATTCACAGAGATATGCCTGCCTCTGCCTCCTGAGTGCTGGGATTAAAGGCGTGTGCCACCACTGCCCGGCAAGAACAGTATCTTAACATAAACTCAACTTAAGCATATTTGACTTCCAGTATTTTACACCCACAAAGAGTGATTGTGAAGATAACCTGGTAGAATGAGCTCCTATTGAATAGGGTCAGCTCTACAGTCTTCAAAGTGGTTCTTCCTATTCCTTTAAATGGAGTGTAGATAGCGGGAAAGATCCTCTCCTCAAGGAAAACATTTTACTCTCTCACAAGCATCAAAGAAGATGTAAACATAAGCCTGTTACTGCAGTCTAATATATGTAGATTATCCAGGGCTTCTTGAATTCTGATGACTGTTCCATTGTCAATTATAACACTGCATGTTTTCACTATATTGCCTATGGTGCTATATTATAAAGAGAATGGCAATGACCAAATTATAAAAAGAGATTAAATAGTACATTTTTATTATTTTCATTATTCTGACCTGACGTGCCACAGATATTCTTCATTTTCAATTCTTATAATATTGGGATGAAAGTAAACCTAAACTTATATTAATTACCAAAATATTTATTTTAATTAATTAATTAATTAATTAATTAATCTATTTATCTCTTTATTATGTATACAGTATTCTGCCTGCAGGCCAGAAGAGGGCACCAGATCTCATTACAGATGGTTGTGAGCCACCATGTGGTTGCTGGGAATTGAACTCAGGACCTCTGGAAAAGCAGCCAATGCTCTTAACCATTGAGCCATCTCTCCAACCCCAAAATATTTCTGTTAGTTACTAAACACACATAATAGGAAGTGTTTCATATTATAAGGGAATATTCAAATGCTTTCAAAGTTTAGAATAAAACCATGTGTTTACTGCAAAATGACATTTTATCTGATGTCATATATGATGGTGACTCAAAAAGCAGTATTTCTTAGCAACATAATTGCTTTCTTAGTTAGTGTATTCATGTTTCATGGTATTCTTATAACTGCATTCAGGCGATTTCATGTTTCTGAGATCTTAGCTCCGTTGTAAGCAATGATTGCATGATTGAATAAACTAAAATATTTGAACTTGTGTCTTCTTGGAAGAGTATTTAAGACAATGTTTGTTTTAAGTTTTGGGCATAGGCTCTCACTCTTTCCCAGGCTAAACTGGAATTTATTCTATAGCCCAGGATGTCCTTGACCACATGAGTTACTAGGCCATCTTGACCTCCTGGGTGCCAAGATTACAGGCATGAACCACAATATCTAGTAGATGTTTAGTAAAACTATATATATATATAGCAAAACTGAGTTTGAGAACTCAAATAAAATAGAATATTTTGAAGAAGTTGAAATTGTAAGTAACATCAATACATTTTTACCTTCTAATTTCTGTCTTTGGTATAATAAGCAGAAATATCATGTGGGTATATTCAAGGCTAACAATAATGAGAGATCTAAATCAAACCAAAGGTACACTCTCTTATATAATTGAAAAATTTTGTCCACATGCCATCTCTATGTGTTAGCCACACTTACACAAGTAACACATTGATATACTGGTGAGATTTTGCGGTGGTTTGAATGAGCATTGCCCATATGTTTAAATACTTGTTCCCCAGCTCATGCAACTATTTGGGAAGAATTAGGAGGTTTGGTTTTGTTGATGCCAAACCAGTTAGCACATGCATTCTCTCCTTAACTCCTGCTGTGGATCAGCAGTTAAGAGCACTGGCTGCTCTCCCAGGTGGCTCAGATTTGATTCCCAGAGCACACACAGCAGCTTAAAATTGTCTGTAACTCCAGGCTTATGGAAATCAATGCCCCCTCTGGCTTCTACAGTCACCATGCACACATTCAGTGCACAGACATACATGTAAGCAAGACAACCAAAGAAACATTAATCAATTAATTAATTAATTAATTAAAGATCAAATATGAATGACGAAAGAATATTGAGTTTAATCTGTTTTATATTATGCTTATTCATAAAGCTTTTGGGCCTTTTCTCAAGTGCAAATCTAGGAATTTATTTTATTTATTTATTTTTTAAATTCTCTCAAAGCAGTTTTAAAATATAGGTCTTAACATAGTCCCCATATTCATGTTACTGTAATTTCACTACTACTACAGTTTAAAACCTAGTATCATATATGTATATCCACACCAGATAATAATATAGATTTTGGATTATTTAATAGAAAATTAAATGAAGTCTATGAGTCATAGAGACAAAATTTTATGAGGCTCCACAAAAGATATCCTAAGTGGCTTTCTAAAATAAGTAGTATTTATTCAAGTCACACTAGCGATGAGGAATGGGAGAAATACCAAATTAAGTGCCCATGGCTTTCCTGTGAGGACCACATCAGATCCTTTCCTTGTCTTAGCTTCCCAATGCCCCTTTCAAGAGTGCTTGTGAATAAATGACATCTACCACTTGATATTTAGCCAGGAAGTAAAATCATCAATAGATATCAGTTGCTAGAAGAATAAATGAAGCGTGAACAATAGGGCTAATGCTGTCTCTGTTTATAATCATTTAATAAATCTTTTTAAGGCCAGGCTGACCTATGGAGGGTGTTGCAAGAAAGATTAGAAAATAACAACGTGGCCGTTCAAAACTTGCAAATGACAATACCAAAATTTTAACCTCATATACTTTGGGGAAGTAATGAGAATGTTAAAACAAAGGAATGTCATCGAACTTGGTACTCCAGAAAAATAAATGATAGAAAGCTCATGTTGTGTGTAATCTGGATAAACTGTTGGGGTGGTGCTGGAGGGTTATCAGAAAGGAATGAATGAATAAATAAGAGAATTACATAAAATAAAATATATTTGAAAAATGTGTTTCAAGAATAAAAAAATGTATTTAAAGGAACTGTAATTTGCTTATTTTATATATTTGCTTTGTTAGTGGATAACTTTGAAACATTAATAAAATTATCAGGTACCTACAAATAATAAACAAACTGAAAATATTGAAATGTAAATTGGAAATGTAAACATGCAAAGGTGAAGGAAAGCAGTGATCCAAACTCCTTGCAGGGATCCTTGGGAATTTGTATTTATAGTTCCCTGGAATTTCATTCTGTTGTTTCATCTATTTTACTTTTTGAAGACTATTCCACTAGTTTCTGTCTTCCTGCCTATGAATATTTTATGTCTCTTACAAAAATCAATTTTTAAGTTGGTATCCAGCACTCACAGTGGCGACTGTTGCTATATGCACTACTGGAGATGAAAAGTAATAAATATCATCCTGTTATGAATCCTACAAGTTACAATAGCAACCTGCCCGAAAGACGTGCCCACTGCTATAGCAATAGTAGTATGAATGCTATGAGAATAACCAGCCACATCTTTAAATCTTTTTATGTCCTGCTCCACAAGATGGAATCCATTCTTAACACTGTCAGTGAAGCAAAGAGCCCTAGTTAGGTCATGGACCCTAAGAAAAATCCTACTAGTATTATGAACATGACAATAAAATGCACTCTGAAAATATACTGCTACACCTATAGATCAGTTCATTGTGCAACTCTCATCAGAGAAGATTTTCATACCATAGACAGCAATTAACATAAAACCCTACCACTGCTCAGTATTCAGAGAATAAGAGATTTTGGGGTGTTCTGTACTAAATGGGGTGTTCATATCACAGCCCTCCTCTCGGGACTCATGGATCAATATGGAAGAGACACAGAAGGACTGTAAGAGCCAGAGGTGATAGATGACTTCTAGGAAACAGTGTTTTCAAGGCAGAACAGGACAGATGCACATGTGACTTCACAGGGATTGTGACAGCTGCACAACGCCGGCACAAGCTTGAGCCAGACAATATCTCAGCATGAAGGAGAAAAGATACACATGATATTCCACCCCTGGCCAAGTAAGTGTTGGGAAGTGATAGATTCTGGGAGAGGGAAGGTCACTGTTTTTCAATGAGATGACACTGGAGGTATCAATCACACTATAGGACAGGTCCAATGCCCAGGAATAGTCAGCCAACATAAACTGGACTTGAAGAAAGAAGGAGAAAGGGATACATACACACACACACAGAGCGAGAGAGGGGGGGAGGGAGGGAGGGAGAGAGAGAGAGAGAGAGAGAGAGAGAGAGAGAGAGAGAGAGAGAAGTTGGATGAGTAGGGAGGTGCAGAAAGATCTGGGAGGAGTTGACAAAGAGAGATGAATAAAGTCAAAAATATATTTTATGGAATTCTCAGAGATTCAATAAGCACATTATTTTTTTAAAATAGTATTTTGCTAGCTGTTAAATTGAGAAACAAACTTCATAGTAAGTATTTGTTTTCACTCTAATTTATTCTTTTTGTGACTTTATTTTGTCCAATCAAATTTTAAATACAAAGTTTCAGAATTTAAAAATTCAGTGAGAATATAGATGAAAAGTTTATGAAACCCATTTTGCTATTAAGCACATTAGTATTTGGTTTTTCATATAGTCATCCTCATTTATGGGCCTTAAGCCCTTTTACATTTTATGACTAAGAGTTTGCAAAGTGGGAGGCTGGTGAGATCACTGAGCTTCTTCTAGACCTGTGTGTCAGATGATGTGATTAATGGAGAATGTCAAAACTGAAAGAGCTAATCACAGTAATGTGTAACCACGTGTCTATAGCTGGAAAAACCAATGGCTTTCATTATTTTACTTTCTCCCATGGAATGGTACCTTGGCCAAGGGAATCAACAAAGATGTTGAAATGGAATACTGTGGAAGATCTCTGAACATAAGGCTCGGATAGGCTTATAAACTTTGGAGACGGGTAGGGAGAAGAAAAAGAGGGAGGAGACAGGTGTGGTACTGAGTAAGAGCAGAGAAAAACTGTCTTGACACAGTTCCAAATCCCTTTGCAAAGACACCTGAAAAAGACCTTTTATCACCAGAAAAAAAAATGAAAATGAAACGTATCACATAATATCATCACATTCTAGTTAGAACGGTTTTTTACCAGTTAATCAATAAATAAATGATTTCAAACCTGTAGGAAAATGGGACTCATGCTCCTGGTTAGAAGTGACTCAGTGCAAATGTCATGAAAAGCAGTTTGAATTGGGCATAGTGGCTCATGCTTATAATCTCAAAACTCAGAGGATTGAAACAGAGGAAAGCACAGAGTTCAGGCCAACACAAGCTACAGAGTGAAACTCCATTTCAAAAACAAAACAAAATACAAATACAATAAACAAAAATGCTAGCCTAAGACATGGGATTCTTCTGGGTACAATACAGACAAAGGAAGCACATTTATCATATCAAAGGAAATCTGTCCTCACCAGTAGTTTTCTGCACTGTTAAAAAATACCCAGGAAATGGAAGCAGCAGAAATGTACATCAACCCATGGATTGATAAAGAAAAAGTGCTATACCTATACCACAAAACACTACTTACTCATTTAATGAATGAGATCCCACCAGGAGTAGCAGCTAATATCTTTAATCCCTACACATGAGAAGAGAGGATGGCTCTGTGTGACTACCCAGAGCTACATAGGGAGTTCCAGGCTATTCAGGGGTTATATCCCAGTCAAAACAAAAACAGAACAAAACACAAGACAATGAATGAAATCCTCTAAACTGGTGTGGGATTTTCCCCCTTTACTGTGTTTTCTTGTTTGTCGGTTTTGATATATTGCTCATCCTAGAAATGAGAACATATTATTGAATTCAAGGGATGTCCTATTCCCCAGGGAAGGAAACAACCTCTGCTGCCAGGCCTGAGAGAGACAGTGTGGCATAAGTGACCCAATTCTCATTGTTTATGGACCTGTTAGGTCCATCATGTAGTTTCTTGGTTATTTTCATCCTGCAGAGCAGACAGAGAAGAAATTATCTTTAATGTGCTGTTTCATTGCATGAATCACACTTTACAAGCCATTCTTGTCAGCTCATAATATAAACTAATCTTTTAATAAGACCCTGTGTCCTTCCATACAGTTCACTGAAGTGCATAGTGGTTTGTATCTTAATTGAAAACGATTGTTTTGTTCTAAGGTGACCTTTCAACTCAAACAACAGTTAAAGTTCATTTACCTGTATGTTTCCAAGGACTTTTTATGAACTAGCAAATACTAAGCAAAGTACTACTGGTCCAAATTCCCATTATAAAGCAGAAGAAATCTTCACACTGTAAATTGTCATTTGCTCCTAGACAGCCAATGTGAATGAGTGACTGGGACGGAAGCAGTATCCATCTTGCGTACAACTCCTATTTATGTAGCATAAATACAATAAATTGAAATTAAAATGCATTTCCCTTTGATATCCATAGTTTTAATGGTGAGCCTTTTGCAGTCCTGTTTAAAAACAATGTCACTATCTCTTAGTATATTTGACAAGGATGCTAACTTACACTCATATTTAATTTTCCTCCATGTTCTACTTTATATCAGTTTTCTTAAAATCCATGTATCACCTTTTAATTTGTATGAAATGCAGATTAAGTCACCACACAGATACACAGAGGTAAGACTATTTAACTACATACAGCAACAGAAAACAGAATATTCAAATAGCAGTGTATCTTGGAGACAGATAACAATACACAACACTAGAACTAAATCAAAATGCATTTTCTTTTAAATCATGTTTCACTTATTTATTTATTCATTCGTTCATTTATTTATCTATCAACTTATGTGTGTATATGTGTTTGTGCATGTGGGCATGAACATTCCATGGTATGCTTAGAAGTCAGAGGACAACATAAGAAATAAAGTCTCTCCTACAATGTGAGTCCCAGGGATCAAACCCAGGTCTTCAGTCTTGGAGACCAACTCTTTGCTTACTAAGACATCTTGTCAGCTCTGAAATCCTCTTATAAAAGTGTTTGATATAGCTTATTGTCATAAAATATTCAATATCACATTTAAATTAAATGGGAATTCATTGTATTTTAACAATTTATTTTTTAAACAGAGAAATCTCTGTACACATTCTTTCCTTTTAGTACACTATACTGATTAAGAATGTTGGAACAATCTTTAATAGGTTATTTTATCTGGTATGTGGTAGAATGAAATAATGTCTCTATCTGTTGAAGTCCTGATTTCCGTTATCAAGAACATTTGTAGGGCAATGGAAAAAAACAGTATAATTTCAACTACTTGGAATACTTACATAAACAATTTACAGTGATTTATTTAATGTGTACAGCTATTTAATTTCTCAGAGTCGTCCCACTTCTGTTGACATTCCCCAAGGGCTATGCATACTAGGATAGAAATCTCTGATGTCAAATGATTACAACTTATTTTAATCCTCCTAAACTGGCAGAGTTTATTTTAGTAAGTTGATAGTTTATAAATGATAATTTAGCTACTTTACTAGAAAAATATAGAAATAACTTCCCTAAAAATACAAATGTTTAACTATGCAACCGATAATTATAAAACACTAGGGTGACTAATTCACTCCATATACAGTTGTTCAATAATTTTTTTCAACAACAGAACCTCACATGTCCGTTCAGAAACTGGTTCAAGGAAAAGGAACTTTTCCTACACAATCTGTGCACCTGAAGCTTTGATAATCACGGCCATCACCTAATTACAAGTTTGTATTTCTAGTCCTGCTGAGATGTGCCAATTAAAAGAATTTGACTTTAATTCTAAACAACATATTAAACCTAATTAGCTGAGTCACTGCCTGCTTTTAATTTTGTTTAACCCTTGATGATGTGTGTGGATGTGTATTTAATACCTGTTCCGTTTTGTGAGTTACAAAACGTTTTTGTATCTTCTGCTACAGACCATGATTTCAAAAAGGAAGCTGAGTGAAAATATGGTGTATTTACACAATACAATGTTATTAAGATTTTGAGAAAAATGAAAACAAAAAATGTGCAGGTGGAAGAATAAAACTGAGAACAATCATTTTGAGTATGGTACCCCAAACATAAAAAGGCAAATGTTCCATGAATGCTTGCTTTGCATCTTCAGCTACCTGTGTTTCATTTGGAATAACCATAGGGGGAATTATGAAAGGGCCATATAGGAGACTTTCAAGGAGAGCGAAAACAGTAGTACAAAATGTTAAAAGGTAAGAATTCAATAGAAATAGTTAATTTAGCATAGAATAGGGGATCTCAGAGTAGCATGAATTTGGGGAACACATGCCCCTGAAGATCTTTCAAAAATCATATGGAAATCTACTATTGTAGGAACTTCCTAATATAATTATATTAAAAATGTAATCACCAAATGAGAAGGTGACTAGGTCTCAACTAGTTACCATAGGTTGACAAATGAAAGGTCAAGGATTAGTTATTTATTTTGGAGTTGTTTGCCTGTGATGTCCTATAGACCTTCAAACATTGCAGGATATAGTTAATGTTCTTGACTCCCCTCCAATATTTGATAATAAGACCATGTTGCTGAGGACATAACATGTAAGTCATAGAACATGGAGAAATCAACCTAATAATGTCCTGGAAGCTTCATCCCTACTGGCCAGTTTTCAAAGGGCTGCATGATTCTATATAGGACACCAGAGGTAAAAATTAATTATCAGTCATACCCAACTTGGATCCTTGAAAAATACAATAATAGTTAACTTGGCAAAAACATGCTCACTAGTGTAATGATGGTGCAAACACTGTGGGAATAGCCAACTATTTTCTGCTTGTATTTAAGCTCTACCCCACAAGATGAAACCCATACTTGGCAACATTATCAGGCCAACAACCTACAACTAGACAGGTTGTAGGGCTTAGGGAAGAATCTACTATTATAGTTTTGCTATATCCACACAGTATTAAACTGACTCCTAATGACTTTTCTTCATATTGGATTAATCAGTCTTTCTACCCAAACCAGAGAAGCAGTAGATGGAAGTTAACACAGAGATCCACAGCTTGCCAAAGGCATAGAGAATAAGAAATTGTGGAATGCTCCACCCAAAACAGAACATATATTCACACCCCTTCCTCTCAAGGCTCTGGGATCATTACAGAAGAGGGGTTAGAAAGAGTCTGTACTAGAGGGTGACTACAAATAAACCATCTTCTGGACACAGCAGGGCAACTGCACATATGAACTCTCAACAGCTGCAAAGGCATAGACTAACCTTTTACATGTTCCAGCCAAACCAAATCCCAGCATGTATGGGGGAGGTGGGCATAAAGTCTGATCCCCAGTGGAGGACTCTCTTTCTTTCAGGGAGAGTTAGTTTACTAAGAGTGTCGCTCTAGATAAGTAAACCTTGCTATAGTAGAAGTCCATACATGCAAGACTATTTGAGCATCACAAATTACTCCTGAAATTTTTCTTTTTAAATAAAGGACATAAAGTTGTGTGGATAGGAATAGGCTGGCGGGTCTAGGAAGAGTTGATGGAGGGAGGTAAATATGATCAAAACACATGCTGCAAAATTCTGTAATAGCATAAAAAATATTTAGCTTTTAAAAAAAAATCAAAATATTCATAAATAAGTATCACAAGCCTGCAAGACACCTTCCCAAATCTAGAATCATGCACATTCTGAAACTACCACTCACTGTCCTCTGACTGCTCTTACATAGCCGTTCATTTAATGGAATTTTGCATCAGCATCTTTGACTTTATAACGCCATACAGTACTTTCATCCATTCTACTATTTTTTGTTATTTATTGTATTTGTGTTTTAATTTTACTCATCAGCCATGGGTTCCCCGTCCTCCCTCCTCCCGTCCCCGTTCCCACCTTCCCCCCAGCCCCTCCCCTCCATTCCCATCTCCTCCAGGGCCAAGACTCCCCTGGGGATTCATTTAAACCTGGTGGATTCAGTACAGGCAGGTCCAGTCCCCTCCTCCCAGGCTGAGCAAAGTGTCCCTGTGTAAGCCCAAGGTTCCAAACAGCCAGCTCATGCACTAAGGACAGGTCCTGGTCCCACAGCCTGGGTGCCTGCCAAACAGATCAAGCTATTCAATTGTCTCACTTATCCAGAGGGCCTGATCCAGCTGGGAGCTCCACAGCCTTTGGTTCATAATTCATGTGCTTCCATTCATTTGGCTATTTGTCCCTGTGCTTTTCCAATCTTGGTCTCAACAATTTACACTCTTACAATCCCTCCTCTTTCTTGACAATTGGACTCCTGGAGCTCCACCTGGGGCCTGGCCTAGGATCTCTGCATCCACTTCCATCAGTTACTGGATGAGAGTTCCTGCACGACCATTAGGGTGTTTGGCCATCTAATCACCAGACTAGGTCAGATCAGGCTTTCTCTCGACCATTGCCAGCAGTCTACAGAGGATATATCACTGTGGATTTCTGGGGACCTCTCCAGCACTCTGCCTATTCCTATTATTAAAATTGTATAAAAATCCATGTGAAGATACCTATCTTAGCACAGTCAAAGCATTGCTATGCCTTTCAACTGTGTCTCAAGTCACATTTTTCTAATATGTTGTTTTATCTCATAAGTGTCTGAATATATATTCTTGAATTTATTAACCTAGTCCCCCTCCCTAGGGCTAGGGTTGCTAAATCATCACACACAGCTTACTCTTCACCTTTAAAAACTGTTCTATGGCCTAAAGAATTTCAGGGTTTTTACTTTCTAGACTGTATTTAAATGGTAGAGGATGGCCTTTTCTCAGATGTAGATTAAGAGACTGCATTTGGAGAACATCTCTGTTCATTTTCAGGAAGGCAGACAACAAGATTTTGGAGGAGACCACAGACACTGAGTGACTAACTAGTTAGGATAGTGTCACACAGTTATTTTCATCAAACATTCTGGTTACATATTAAAACTATCAATCTTTTATAATAAAGGCTAAAGTATTCATTTTAACAATCATTCCTACTTTATGTATATGTTAAACACACGGAAAGCTGTACTTATACTGTGTTTATATCTATCACAATGAGCAGGTTTACATCTACTTATAAAAATTTTCAAATGTATTAAACTTTCTATTTTCTCACCAAAAAATCCAGAAACTATTGCAGCATAATGTATGTTAAGAACAGAGTGGTTAAGGCCAGCTATCTAGGATGGATGCTTTTTCAGATTCTGCAATAAGCAGTAATTTATGGAAGCTTACTGATTAAATCTACTATGAGTCTCCTCAAGTATATAGGGAAAGTTTTTCTTAAATCATTTAAATTTGTTTTCCCTTGTGTATATGCTATAACATCTAACTTTTAAAACCAATTTATGTGCAAGACCATTCATCTTAAAAACACTGTCTAAAAAACATTATTATAGATACTGATACTCAATAATTTGGGTCTATACACTAGACTCAAATATACTTCATTTGTTCTGCATTAATATAGTATCACTTGATAGTCTTGTGCTTTTGATTGAATAGAGCAAAACAAATGTAATTTAATTGAATATATATCTCCTTGGGGCTTAATACTCTTTATCTATCCCCATGGTTTAGGGTGTGTGTGTGTGTGTGTGTGTGTGTGTGTGTGTGTGTGTGTGTGTGTGTTTTGGCAATGGAACCTATGATAGCCAAACTTTAAATTAATAGAGAAAATAGTATTTATCAACACTGAATTGTGATATTCTGCTAATACCATCTCAATTGTAAAAATGTCATATCATCTTGGCATTCTAAATGAGATATAATAGCTTTCACTGAAATTTGGCCTCAAGTAAATGACTTAGAAAAATGCATGAAAATGTGGAATGCTCAATCTAATATAATCACGAGTTTCCCTATGTCTATTCAGCCGCGTAGGCCTTGGGAAAATGTAAAGTGACACTAGCTGGACTGTGCTCAGAGCCATGAAAACTCCTTTTCCTCAGAACACTTTGATGTTATTCATCCTCTCTGAGCTTGTTTGTAGGTGGCCTAGTTTTTAAGAAACACAATAATGGACTTTGAAAACCACACAGAATTTTAATAGACTGTACTCTCTTCCCCTGGTTTTCTGCACATTACAACATACCCTTGAAGAACATCTTTAAATACTAAGTATTTAAACACTGGTTTTTCTGTAGGTAGTACCAGGTGGCAGTCCTGTCTCGCTACACCCCACCCCATGCTCTGCACACTGTCCCCCGTCTCTGGCACTTGTTACTCTCTTTCTTTCCCCTGACAGAAACCGAGGAAAACATTTCTTTTCCTTTTAAACTGGATGTACCATTTAAAGCTTGCCTAAAAGCATTGTTCTTCTACACATCATTATAGGACTTGGGAATTTCCATTAAACATGTTAATTTTGGGAAAAGTTTTTAAAGGTAAAATAACTGGAAAGTACATACGGATTAATACTAATAAGTTGTTGCTTTGATCTTCCAAATATTTTCCTGTAAGTTCCACTGGTTTTCTAATTCATTAACATTGCTACTGTTTTAGAAATACAGAATACTTTTATGTAAATATCAAATTAAAGTTTTCCGTCACCAAGAGATGCCATGTTTTTACATCATTAAAATGAATATATTTATGTAAGATGAAGATTATTAATAAAAGTTGTTAAGGATGTTTTTTGGAATAAGAGTGTAATAGAAGAAGGTATATCTAGGTTCTTATAGACAACATACTTCAATAATCTAAACTGAGCAAATATTCCCTTACAGAAAACATAATGCATAAGCTTTTTAAATTAAATTGTTTTTTCCTATGCCTCACAAAACCTTGTTCAACAGTATTTAATAAAAACGTATCCTAGTACTTTATGTTATCCAATTTGTCCTTGTTGAATAGAACACATACATCCTGGTCCTCTTTTGTCAATTTGGTATAAACTAGAGTCATCTGGGAAGAAGGAATTAACTGAGGAGTTGTCTCCATCAAATTGGCCCATGTGAAGGTCCTTGGAGCATCTTCTTGATTGGTGACCAATGTTGAAATGGAGTTGTGGTACCACCCCTGGGCATGTGGCCCTGAGTTGTAGAGAACAGCAAACTAAACGAGACATGGGAAGCAAACCAGTAAACAATGTTCCTCCATACTGCCTGTTTCAGTTCTCTCTAGGTTCCTGTCATGAATTCCCTTCCTGGCTTCCCTCCTGAGGGAAGATCAGCTATAAGCTAAAGTAAACCTATTCATTACAAAGTTGCTTTTGGTCATGACCATTGCCATAGCAACTAAGACATCATAAATATGACATAAAAAGTAAAGAACTTTACATACATTGAAAATGTTTTGGCCTTAAATATACCTCACTTAGAGAGATTTCCCATTATAAATTTGCAGTATTTTAAACAATGCAAATGAAAGTGATTATTTTCTACTGTATTGAAAGAAAGGAAGTTGTAGACATATGTGCCCTGTCATGCAGAACACAGGAGGGATACAATGTTCAGATTCTTTCAAATATGTCTTCCCAAGATTAGTTAAGGAGGTCTGTGGCTTTGGTTAAAAAGAAAATGGTGTCTCAAAAGATATTTGAGTCTGGAAACCATTTAGTAGAAGAAATCTTTGCATTTTCATTTACTTAAAAAAAATTAAGTCAATATTTTTATTTAAAAAGTTTAGTACGAAAATTGTCCTCAAAAGAAGGACCATATTTAAGCATTTTTATATTGATGGAAATGGAAGGAGTGACTCGCCAGTGTACACATTTTTTGTTGCTACAGAACAAGTGACAAGACATGTAGATGTTTTAACAGAACACTGTAGATGTAACCGTCTCATTAAATAAGAAACACAGAGCCAATGGCAGAGTTAAAAGCCAGGAGGTCAGAGCAATAGCTGAGAGCTGAAAACCTTACCCTTCACTGCTGCTCTGTCTTTCCTCCCTGCAAGAGATCTATGTCCTGTGTTTTTCTCTTTTTTATAGATTTTCTGTACTGCCTTCTCATTGGTTGTAAACCAAGCAACATAACGTCCTCGTCACTGCCTGTCTGTACAGACCTCCAGGTCTTCTATGGTTGCTATTGAGATTAAAGGCATGTGTCGCCATGCTGGCTGTGTCCTTGAACACACAGAGATCCTGCCTAGCTCTGCCTACCAAGTGCTAGGATTAAAGGCATGCATCATCACTGCCCAGCTTCTGCTATGGCTTGCTCTGACCCCAAAGCAACTTTATTAAAATACAAATAAAATCACATTTCAGTACAAATAAAGTCTCACTATAGAACACACTCAGATTATCATCATTTCAGTACACAGGTGTATCTCAACTGGCTCCTCAGCTGAAGGTTTTCCCTAGGATGCATTCAAACATTATTTTCATCCTTGGAAAGAATGCACTTGCGGCTATGACTAAGAGCCCTAGATATGTCCCAAGCACCCTATTTCCTGGTCTTTATCACATGATGTTCTTTAGAGGAGTTCACAACATTGTAGTTTATTTATTCAAGACCGTATCATAGAGGGAACAAGACTGTAATCAAAAACAAAGATAATAGAGCATAATGATAAGGAGATAAAGCAGAATACTAATAATAACATCCTCATGAGTTTCAGAAAGGTAATCACTGGGATGACTTGGGCTTGACCACCACTGAAGTTCGAAAAATAATATATCTACTGATTAGAGAGTTAAATATGTCAGTAATTATAAATAGTGTAGACAAAAGAAATTGCTAGCTAAAAATAGTTGTATTGAGACCACTGGGGTGGTTCAGAGGGTAAAAGCAATTGCCACCACTCCTGATTTGCGTTCCATCCCTAGAACTCACACGGTGTAAGGAGAGAATTGACACCTGCAAGCTGTTCGCTGACCTCCCCATATGTCCTGTGGCATGCATGTCCACATACACATGCAATAAATAAACGTTAAAAAAAAATTAAATGTCTCATTGTGATCAGTTAGTTAACTGATATGTTTGTGTGGATAGAAACAATGCAGGGAAGAGGAAGTTCTTCAAGAGCTAACCCTTGGCAGCTTTTGTGTTCCTTGGCACTGATAGAGTCTGGCAGCAGATAACCAAGCGTGTCAGCAGGCTGCCACTATTACCCAGGGCTATGAAGCCAAGATCATTAACCCTACCTCCTAAAACTCCTGTGTGTGCCTCGAACGCTATGATTCTTCAGCCCTTGACTGCAGCTTGTGGTGCAGGTTGCCATAGCCACTGTCACGGCTGTCACTGCTCATGAAACACACACCAGAGCTTCCTCTCTTGGTCTCTGCTTGTGTCACCACCAGCTACTGCTCTCGTTGTGTCTTCTCTTTTGAAGGTGTCAGTGTAGCCTGATAGTCGTCTGTGTTTGCAGCTCAGCTGGCTGACTTATCCACTCTGGCTCTGGCACCTGTCAAGGCAACGAGGTTCCCACAGCTATCCTTTCACGGCTTGTCAATCCATGGACTTTCTTAGGACCCCCATCCATGTAGTCAGTAGTCCTGTCTCTGCTACAGCAGTCAAAGCAGCCAAGCTGCTCTATCTATCCCTTCTGTAGCTTGGCTCTCCAGCTGTTCCACAACTGCTGCTACCGTTGCCCCCATGGCTCTGCCATCAACATTGTTGCTGCTGCTCTGCTGGGTGAGCTGCTACTTCTTTCTTCGCACTGCTAACGGAGGTCATTCACCAAATACAAGCAAGGAAAACCACGCAGGAGTGGAAGCTTTTTGTTGGGCTGGACATTGAAATACTAAGGTGGCAACACACGGGTTTCTTCTGCTGGCTCGCCCATGAGCTACATTGCTCCATCTGTGTAGCCAGAGAAGGGGAGTTTGTACCAATCACAGCAAATCTTACACTCAAAGGAAAGTTTCTGTTTATACTAAACAGCCTGGTCTAGCTTGTAGAGCAGTTAGTTCCCTTGCAGCTCCAGGAGCACTCTGGTTCCAGCTTGGGTAGAAAAGACTTCAGTGTCATCTTAGAGGTCCCCAGGCTTTCCATAGCAAAGAATCTAATGTAAAATGGTCATTTGAAACAGTTACTTAGGGAAGTATCTCAGCTTCAGGAGCTGCAGTTGGGCTCTTCTCCAACTGTGATGTGCATTCCTCAAATTACCTGTCAAAATGCCCAAAGCAGCCAGTGTCTGCATAACAGAAGTGCAGTTAGCTGCCTTTTTAACAGTCCTTCTTTTCAAGGCATCCTGGGTAGAAAAAGCAAGAATGAAACCAATAGTTGTCAGTTAGAAAGCAAGATCACAGCATTATCCAGGTGTTTTTTTTTTCATTCCCAAGCAAATAAACATCAGAAGATACACATATAATTAGCACTTATATTATTATCAGTTTTAATGAAGTTTAACATTAATTTTAGGAATTTTTACTCTTATCAGCCCAACAGCTCAGGGAGAGATGAATCTTCATCTATTTCAACATGGTATAACTACACTTGGTCTACATCCTTTCTTTCAAATAATGTTGTAAATGTCAGTGAAATAGTCACACATGGGAATATTAGTTTCTTTTCCTACTGCTCTGTAAAAATGCCTTAAGAAAATACCTTAGTGGGGGTGAGTCAGGATTTATTTTGACTCACTATTCCAGAGTACAGTCCAATCATGGCTTGCAAGTCCTGGTGGCAGGAGCTTGAAGCAGCTTGTCCCACCAACGCACAGTCTAGAGGCAGAGAGTATCACTGGGACCCCAGCCATTGAATATAGCCTTTCCATGTCAAATGAGTCTTCCCAATTCTGTTAACTTAATCAAGATAATCTGTCATAGATGTGCCCAGGCTTTCTCCTATGTAGTGAGAGTTCCAATCAAGTTGATGTTCAATATTAACCATCACAATGACTCACAGGCTATGTTGTTTTGTGAAGGGCCTGACTTTGTCTCTACATGACAGAGTGTTAAGAGGGGTGTTCTTCAGAGCTCCATGTTGTGATAGTCTGGGAGGTTAGCTGACATTTATTCATTCATATCTTTACGACTCCATATCCGGCAATCTAGTACTTGGCTATTTGACTTCCCTCTGACCAGTGAGTAAATAGCAAACATGTTACAAACAGACATGTGATTGATGATTAATAATTTGGGATTAATGGAGCTGGAGACATGGCTCAACAGTTAAGAGCACTGACTGTTCTTACAGAGGACCTGTGTTCAATTCCCATCACTCACATGGCTGACAGCTCAAGTTCCAGGGACTCTGACATCCTCTTCTGGCTTCCATGGGCACTGTACCCATAGGGCGCACAGACTTACATGCAGGCAAAGCACTCATACACTGAAAATGAAACTAAAACTAAAGGAAAGAATCAGGACTTGTTTCTCTTATTCTTGAAATGTATTACCACCATGAGAACAGTGAATGAGAGTTCCTTAACCTGCTTTGCTCATAGTTCTTGGCAATAGTTAACCAATCAATTTCTTAAAAATAAACCTGTGCATGTAGTGAATGGTTAACAGAGATGTGAATGCAGAGCTAGTATAAACCATCTGACTAAACCAAATGCTAATGATCTATAGAACAATGAGCTTAAAATAGCCATGATGTTTTGTAGATTTCTGTAGTTGTTTGTTAGTAAGAAAAGGATCACAAAAAAAACCACTCATTATTTTATCCAATGATCATAAACTTACATATGTGTGTATGTATGTGTAAAACCCACAGTCAATAGATATTACTGCATACTTATTTCATTTTAGAATGAAGCTAAACTGTATATCTTCTCACCAAAATTCCCTGTGTTACTAAAGTATAATTTTCCTGGTGTTTTCTTTCTTTTCTAAATAACACAACAACTGTCAAAACAATATCCAGCAATAACATTGCTAAACAATGGAATATTCTGAGGTAAGTTTTAATAAATTAAAATATTTCTTCTTTCTCTGAAAAAAAAAAAAGGGTTGCTACAGCCTGATAGCTGTAAGCAAGTTTGTAATCAATGAGTTCCAACTAGAATTTCACTCCTTCAGCCAATTTTAGTAACCAGCACATTAAAAGCTACATTTATACTGTGTAAGAAAACAAAATTTTAATTAGCTATATTGTATAAGACGACACAGATGCAGATGTTTTTTAAAATGTGCATACATCAAAGAATGAAAAGTTGCTGTGATTTTGTTTTTATAATAGGAATTAAATATAACTCTTTTTGACAGAAAAAAAACTTAATTCCACTAAATTTGAGAAATTAATACCAAAGAGATATTGGGAGAATCTTTGAGGTATGTTTTCTGATGACAAATGAGAATTTAGGAAATTCTGTATAGCACAAAAGGATTCTCTGCCAGTTATCTGACTTCGAGTTTTAAATATCAGTACTGATTATATCTTAAATGACATAAATCTTAGTATTTTAATAGTATGTAATTGATGGCTAGAGAGAAGTTTCACTTTTAAGGTCAAGTGCTACTCTTCCAGAAGATCCGAGTTCAGATCCCAGTACTTTTATTAGTAGACTCCCAAAAACCTGAAACTTCAGATCCAGGTGATCTGAAACTAATCTTCTGGCCTCTGTGGGCACCTGAAGTCAGATACACATCCCCACATTAAAATGGATATGTAATTAAAAATAAAATAAAATTTTTATGACTAATTTAAAGTATTCCCCTCTGTTCACTAATAAAATATCTATTGAAAGGTAAAATATAACTAACAATCCAGGAATTTATACATAAAGGTTATGCGTTTGAACACAAAAGAATAATTTTCTTCTATTATAATTTAAAGATTAAAAAAACATATTGGAGCTCTATAGAGGGTTCTTTTTTAGCTGAGTACAATTGGAGCATACATGTGAGCGAATTGTCCATGAACAATTGTGGGAGTTGTTCAGGATGAAGTATAGTCTGTGTTTCTCCACTAAGCAAAGAAGATGATTTCCTAAAACATAAGATACAAACACCTCCTCTCTGCTGCTACATTTGCAGATTTTACCACATTGGCTTATTAATGTTTGTGCCATCTCTGTAAATCTAATTATGTGTCCCCAATTAAGGGAGATTTGGGGGACAGTGTGAATTTTTCCACCCCCAAAAGGCTGGAGACATTTTCACATTTGAGCTTGAGGCATAACTGTGGGACCTACCTTCTTTCTTTCTGTTCTCTTGTGGACTGTTGTCCCTTGCTGTTTTGTTCAATGTCTCTAAAGCACTGTTTTCAAGTATTTTATTCCATTTTGTAGTCTCTTGGGACAGATGCTAAATCCAGTCTGTGCTATTGTGTCATGGCTAAAGGAAAGATGTACATTTTGCTCTTGAAATGCACTCAGGGCCTCAGCACTGACACTGTGCAGCTCTGGACTGTGATGTGAGCAGCTCCAGACTGTGATGTGAGCAGCTCCCTGTAATTCTACCCCAGATCTGAGCAAAATGGCAGCTCTGAATATACTGCCTGTTCACACAGCTTGTGGTGGTCTCTTATTTAGAAATGTTGGGATTGTATTGTCAAGCATCTGAACAAATCTTCTCATCTCTCATATATAACGCTATGGTTCCAACAATAGAACTGTAACAGAACTAATGTAATGCCTATAAATTTTAATCAAAAATGTATTTTATATCAATGGAACTAAATATCCTCTTCTGTCCACTAACTGAAAAATTTAAAGAATTTTATTCTTTAAATTTTGAATCTACTTTTCCTTGTCCAACTCTTTTTATAGAATAATAGGATAGATCTTTGCATTTTTGCCTGGATTAATACATTGACTTAAATCATCTTTCTTCACGCTTGTTGCTTACTGATCTTTGGACATCATACTTCAGCAATATAACATTAACAGTGCTTTCTTGCATATACTGACTCATAATCCCATGTATATGAGTATGTCATATTACACCTTACAATTCGATACTATATAAGAGTCTGCTATCTTTAAAAAATCGTGTATCTATTTTCCTGTGTCTTGACTTAAGTAATATCACTCAGCAAAAGTGACCCCAGGGAGAATATAAAATAATTAGCAAGTTATTTTAAAAACTAATTTAGAGAGATTATAATAACAAGTATATTATTTTCACAAGTTCCACCACTCAATATTCTAAAATATGTTATATCTTGAATTTTCTAGTGAAAATTTCAAACTAAATGTTGCCACTTACTATATATTACATATATTGCATGAATGTCAGGAATTTCAGACTGTTATTTTTCACACAAGTTGAATTAACATTTTAATAATCACAATGAGAAAAATCAAAATTTATAATTAACATATAGTTCTTTCAGGTGTCAACATTAGAAGTTAACTATATCTATGAATCTCTCTACATTTGAATGATTTGAATCATTGATATAATTGAATCAAATATTTTGGCAAGAGTACTTTTTAATCTAAATTGACTTGTCATCATGTGAAACTGTCACTGATCAGCATAGTAACAATAAATAAACAAATAAAAACTAAACCAAAGTCTTTGACTAAACCTGGTTACCACTGTAAATGTGACATGAATTTTAAAGTACAAATAAATTGTTGTATAGTTTTAAATTTTTACACTCAGTACTCAGAGCTCTGGTTTGGAGATGGTCGTTGCATAGAATGATTCACCTAGTTAAATTTCATATTTGGTTTCTATTGTATTAATGTGAAATGAGTAGCTTGCTGTCACTGTTTCATTAAGAAATGTCCCTGAGGAGTGCCTGGGGTTGTAGTCAGAGAGGCAACTGCCCCTGGGTCCCACCCCTGGGCACCAGCCATCCTGGGAGGACTTGCCCAACTTGGCCACAGTTTCCGGCCATTCTTCAGGCCCTGCAGGAAAGCTCCCCTTTTCCAAGACTGCAGGCAGACCCTGCAGTCTCCACACCCTGCCCCCACACCCATTTGCCTGAGACCCCACCCACTTCCTGAGACTCAGAGACCAGCCCCCAGCTCCCATCTGCCCGGAACTCCCATCTGGCCCAGATATACCCTCCTGTGGACACTACAACCTCAACGCCTTGCACACACACATTTGCTATAGACCCCAGCCACTTCCGGAGACTTAGAGACCAGTGTTCAGCATTCCATCCTGCCCCGGAACTCCCATCTGGACCAGAGAGCCCCAGCTCCCATCCACCCTGGAACTCCCATCTGGACCAGAGTTTCCATCCTGTCCTGGAAATCTCATCTGGACAAGAGGAGCTCCCATCTGGACAAAATAAGGAGACCCCAGGGACTTCCTGAAACTCAGAGTCCAGCCCCCCAGCTCCTATCCGGCCAGCACACTCATCTGGACCAGAGCTCCCATCTAGCCCAGAGCTTCCATCTGGACCAGAGAGAGGCTCCCTAAATCTGTCAACTCTGTCTGGACCAAGTACACTGATAAGACCAAGAAGAACCCACTAGCAGATGGGCAAACGCCAAGGAGGAAGTACATACAACAAAATAAAGAGCAATACAGCATCACCAGAACCTAGCCCTTCTCCAACAGCAAGACCTGAACATCACTGAATGGAAGAAGAAGAAGAAAACAACCATATAAGTAACATCATGAAGAGGCTAGAGCTTTATATAGAAGAAATCAAAAATAAAGTGGAGGAATACACAAACAAAAAATGGGAAGAATGCTATAAAAAACTAGAGGAAAGGACAATTAAAGCAGAAGAAAACAATAAGTCCCTGAAAGAAAATCATGAAAAAGCAAGGGAAACAGTCCAAGACCTGAAGAGGGAAATAGAAAAAAAAGAAGAAGACACTAGCAGAAGGTATGCTGGAAATAGAAAATCTGAGTAAATGAACAAGAACTTCAGATGCAAGTATAACCAACAAAATGCAAGAGATGGAAGAGAGGATCTCTGGTGTTGAAGATACGTTAGAAGAAATAGATTCATCAGTCAAAGAAAACACTAAAACCAACAAAGTCATGACCCAAAATGTCCAAGAAATTTGGGACAACATGAAAAGACCAAACTTACTAATAATAGGGATAGAGGAAGGAGAAGAATACCAAATCAAAGGCACAGAAAATATATTTAACAAGATCATAGAAGAAAACTTTCCCAACTTAAAGAAGGAAATGCCTATAAAGATACAAGAAGCCTATAAAACACCAAACAGAGTAGACCCCCCCCCAAAAGTTCCCTTGCCACATAATAATTAAATAACTAAATGTACAGAATGAAGAAAGAATAGTAAGGGCAGCAAAGGAAAAAGGCCAAACGACTTATAAAGGCAAACCCATCAGAATAACACCTGATTTCTCAATGGAGACTTTGAAAGCCAGAAGGACCTGGACAGATATAATGCAGACACTAAGAGACCATGGATGCCAGCCAAGACTAATATACCCAGAAAAACTTTCAATCATCATAGATGGAGTGAACAAGACCTTCCAAGACAAAACCAGATTTAAACAATATTTATCCACAAACCCAGCCCTACAGAAAGCACTAGAAGGAAAATTCCAACCTAAGGATGGCAGGTACACCCTTGAAAACACAGGTAATAGATAACACCACAGCAGTGAACCCCAAAGAAGAGAAGTACACATACACTACCACCAAAAAATAAAAAATCATAACAGGAATGAACAATCACTGGTCATTAATAGCCCTTAATATCAATGGACTTAATTCACCTATAAAAAGACACAGACTAACAGAAGGGATACGAAAACAGGACCCATCTTTCTGCTGCATACAAGAAACACACCTCAAATTCAAAGACAGACACCTCCTAAGAATGAAAGGCTGGGAAAAGACTTTCCAATCAAATGGTCTTAAGAAGCAAGCCTTTGTAGCCATCCTAATATCCAGCAAAATAGACTTCAAACTGAAAACAATCAAAAGAGATGATGAAGGACATTACATACTCATCACAGGAAGGATCCACCGAGATGAAGTCTCAATTCTGAACATTTATGCTCCAAACACAAGGGCACCCACATATGTAAAAGAAACATTACTAAAGCTTAAATCACATATAAAACCCCACACATTAATAGTGGGAGACTTCAACACCCCACTTTCAACTCTGGACAGATTGACCAAATTGAAACTTAACAGAGACAGAGTGGTCTTAACTCATGTTATGGCTCAAATGGACATAATCAATATCTACAGAACATTCCACCCAAACAAAAAAGAATATACCTTCTTCTCAGCACCCCATGGAACCTTCTCTAAAATCGACCACATACTTGGCCACAAAGCAAATCTCAACAGATACAAAACAATTGGAATAACCTCCTGTGTTCTGTCAGACCACCATGGTTTAAAGTTACATTTCAACAACAGAAAAAAACTACAGAAATCCTACAATCTCAGGAAAACTGAATAATGCTCAACTGAATCACCAATGGGTTAAGGAAGAATAAAGAAAGAAATTAAAGACTTCTTAGAGATCAATGAAAATGAATACACCATATACACAAACTTATGGGACACTATGAAAGCAGTGCTAAGAGGGAAATTCATAGCACTGAATGCCCACATAAAGAAGCTGGAGAAATATCACACTAGTGACTTGACAGCACACCTGAAAGCCCTTGAACAGGAAGAAGCAAAGTCTCCCAGGAGGAACAGACACCAGGAAATTATCGAATTGAGAGCTGAATTCAATAAAATAGAAATAAAGAGAACAATACAAAGGATTAATGAAACAAAGAGTTGGTTCTTTGAGAAGATCAACAAGATAGACTAGCCCTTATCCAAACTAACCAAAAGACAGTGAGAGAGAGCATCCAAATTAACAAAATCAGAAATGAAAAGGGGGACATAACAACAGAAAATGAGGAAATCCAGAGAATCATCAGGTCACACTTCAAAAACCTCTACTTCACAAAACTGAAAAATCTAAAAGAAATGGATAATTTTCTGGATAGGTACCACATACCTAAGTTAAATCAAGAGCAGATAAACCATTTAAATAGTCCAATAACTCCTAAGGAAATAGAATCAGTCATTAAAAGTCTCCCAACCAAAAAAAGCCCAGGACCAGATGGTTTCAGTGCAGAATTCTACCAGATCTTCAAAGAAGAATTAATACCAATACTCTTTAAATTGTTCCAACCAATAGAAACAGAAGGAATATTACCAAACTCCTTCTATGAGGCTACAATTACCCTGATTCCTAAACCAAACAAAGATGCAACAAAGAAAGAGAACTACAGACCGATCTCCCTCATGAACATTGATGCATAAATACTCAATAATATACTGGTGAACAGACTCCAAGAACACATCAAAACAATTATCCACCATGATAAAGTAGGCTTCATCCCAGGGATGCAAGGGTGGTTCAACATACAAAAGTCTGTCAATGTAATACACCATATAAATAATCTAAAAAACAAAAACAAACAAACAAACAGAAACCCACATGATCATCTCACTAGATGCAGAAAAGGCATTTGACAAAATCTAACACACCTTCATGATAAAGGTCTTGGAGTGATCAGGAATACAGGGAACATGCCTAAACATAATAAAGGCAATCTACAACAAGCCAACAGCCAACAACAAATTGAATGGAGAGAAACTCAAAGCAATACCACTAAAATCAGGAACAAGGCAAGGCTGTCCCCTCTCCCCCTACTTATTCAATATAGTACTTGAAGTTCTAGCCAGAGCTATAATACAACATAAGGAGGTTAAGAAGATACAAATTGGAAAGGAAGAAGTCAAGCTTTCCCTATTTGCAGATGACATGATAGTATACATGAGTGACCCCAAAATTCAACCAAGGAACTAATACAGCTAATAAAAACCTTGAGCAACATAGAAGGATACAACAATAACTAAAAAAAATAAAATCAGTACTCCTCCTATATACAATAGACAAACAGGCTGAGAAGGAAATCAGAGATACATCACCCTTTTCAATAGCCACAAATGATATAAAATACCTTGGGGATATGCTAACTAAGCATGTGAAGGACCTATATGACAAGAACTTTAAGTCCCTGAAAAAAAAAAATTGAAGAAGATGTCAGAAAATGGAAAGATCTCCCAAGCTCATGGATAGGCAGGATTAACATAGTAAAAATGGCGATCTTACCAAAAGCAATCTACAGATTCAACACAATCTCCATCAAATTACCAACACAATTCTTTACAGATCTGGAAAGAATAATACTCAACTTCATATGAAAAAAACAAAAAACCCAGGATAGCCAATGAATCCAGAACAATAAATCAACCTCTGGAGGCATCATGATCCCAGACCTCAAGCTCTACTATAGAGCTACTGTAATAAAAACATCTTGGTACTGGCATAAAAACCGACATGTGGACCAATGGAATCGAATTGAAGACCCTGACATTAACCCGTACACCTATGACCATACAATTTTTGACAAAGAAGCCAAAAATGTACAATGGAAAAAAGAAAGCATCTTCAACAAATGGTGCTGGCATAACTGGATGTCAATGTGTAGAAGGCTGCAAATAGATCCATATCTGTCACTGTGCACAAACTTAAGTCCAAGTGGATCAGAGATCTCAACATAAATCTAGTTACTCTGATCCTGATAGAAGAGAAAGTAGGAAGTACTCTTGAATGCATTGGCACTGGAGATCACTTTCTAAATATAACACCAGTAGCACAGACACTGAGAGAAACAATCAATCAATGGGACCTGTTGAAACTGAGAAGCTTTTGTAGAGCAAAGGACATAGTCAACAAGACAAAGCAACAGCCTACAGAATGGGAAAAGGTCTTCACCAACCCCACATCTGACAGAGGGCTGATATCCAGAATATATAAAGAATTCAAGAAATTAGACATCAAAATGCCCAACAGTCCAATTGAGAAATGGGCTATAGAACTAAACAGAGAATTCTCCAGAGAGGAAGTTCAAATGGCTGAAAGATATTTAGGGAATTGCTCAACATCCCTAATTATCCAGGAAATGCAAATCAAAATGACTCTGAGATACCACCTTACACCTGTCAGAAAGGCTAAGATCAAAAACACAGAAGACAGCTTATGCTGGAGAGGATGTGGAGAAAGGGGAACTCTCCTCCACTGCTGGTGGGAATGGAAGCTTGTACAGCCACTTTGGAAATCAATATGGTGCTTCCTTAGAAAATTGGGATCCATCTCCCCCAAGACCCAGCTGTAGCACTCTTGGGCATATACCCAAGGAATGCTCAATCATACCACAAGGGCATTTGCTTAGCTATGTTCATATCAGCATTGTTTGTAATAGCCAGAACCTGGAAACAACCTAGATGCCCTTCAACTGAAGAATGGATAAAGAAAATATAGTACATATACACAATGGAGTACTACTCAGCTGAGAAAAACAATGACATCATGAGGTTTGCAGGCAAATGGATGGATCTAGAAAAAATCATCTTGAGTGAGGTAACCCAGACTCAGAAAGACAAACATGGTATATACTCACTCATTGGAGGATACTAGATGTAAAACAAAGATGACTAGACTGCTACACAACTACAGGGAGGCTACCTAGAAAATGGAACCCTAGGAAAGACACAGGGATCTCCCAATGACAGAGAAATGGATGAGATCTACATGAACAACCTGGAGAACAGTGGGAGTAATGAAGGGTAAGGTTTGAGGGAAAGAAAGCTTAGGAGAACAGGAGATACCAGGTGGATCAAGAACAGAAAGGGAGAACAAGGAATAACAGACCATGATAAATGAAGACCACATGAGAACAGGAATAGGCAGAGTGCTGGAGAGGTCCCCAGAAACCCACAATGATACATCATCTGTAGACTGCTGGCAATGGTCAAGAGAAAGCCTGATCTGACCTAGACTGGTGATCAGATGGACAAACACCCTAACAGTTGTGCTGGAACTCTCATCCAATAACTGATGGAAGTGGATGCAGAGATCCTCAGCCAGACCCTGTGGGAGCTCCAGGAGTCCAATTGTGGAGAAAGAGGAGGGATTGTAAGAGCGTGAATTGTTGAGACCAAGATTGGAAAAAGCACAGGGACAAATAGCCAAATGAATGGAAGCACATGAATTATGAACCAAAGGCTGTGGAGCTCCCAGCTGGATCAGGCCCTCTGGATAAGTGAGACAATTGAATAGCTTGAACTGTTTGGGAGGTATCCAGGCTGTGGGTCTGAGACCTGTCCTTAGTGCATGAGCTGGCTGTTTGGTACCTTGGGCTTACAGGGGGACACTCTGCTCAGTCTGCAAGGAGGTTACTGGACCTGCCTGTACTGAATCCATCAGGTTTAAATGAATCTCCAAGGGAGTCTTGGCCCTGGAGGAGATGGGAATGGAGGGGAGGAGATGGAGGGAAGGTGGGGACGGGGACGGGAGTGGGGAGGACAGGGGAACCAATGGCTGATGTGTAAAATTAAAACACAAATAGTATAATAAAAAAAATTTCCCTTCAGAAAAAAAAAAGAAAGATCCCTGAGAGCCTCAAATGTTCAAGCACTTGGCTTGTAGTCTGTAGTACTGTTTGGGGGAATTAGAGCCTTGCTGAATGAAGCATGTTACTAGGGACAGGCTTTTAGGTTTTACAAACTCACTTCTTATTCTTTTTCTCTGCTTCCTATGAGCAGCTAAAAATATGAGCAATATAGTTTCCTACTCATTCCTTCATTTATCTGTCTTTTTTTTTCTATTTTCCTATAATGAAAGACTCCATGTCTCTGAAACTGTAAGCCAAAACAAGTGATTTCTCCCTTACATTGTTTTTGGTCATGGCATTTTAAAAACAGCTGAAACATACCTAATACACCCATCAAGATAGTTATTTCAGTCATTACATTATTGTCCAGTAAAACATTTGGCACAACATTTGCTCTAATTTATTAATATTTAAGCCACATATTGGGATAAAGAAAGAGTATATAACACTGGCGAATAGTTTCAAGAAACATATTCATCTATTTTTTATTAACATATTACAAAAAATAGTGTATGTACATAAATTCAACTGATATTAATACCTAACTGAATGTATATCTATATATATATATATATATATATGTATGTATGTATAGATATATATTCTGATATTGAATATATATGTTCAAAATCTTGGAAACAGATATCTTAAAATTCTTTCAAAAAAATGATGAAACAAGAAACTAGAAAGATTGAAAATGTCACTAATCCAGCTAGTTACATTGCTAGTAAATCCCTTCCCTCATGTTCCCCTAAGTAGGTTTTCATTTATATCTCTATTAAAAAAAATAAATTGGGATGTATTAAATAAAATTGTCAGTGTCAAGAAAGATACATAAAAGGGTGTGGTGATATTTTATCTGTGTACCACAATAAAGTTTATCTGTGGATCAGAGGGAAATGCCAGCCACTGTAGTGAACATAGAGGTCACGCAATGGTAGCGCATGCCTTTAATCATGTCAAACAGAAGGCAGAGATCCATCTGGATCTCTGTGAGTTCAAGGCCACACTGGAACAGAGCCAGGCATAGTGGTACATACCTTTAATCCCAGCACTAACCATAAAGGTTTGGATGTCTGTACAGACAGACAGGAAGTGACAGAGCTGGGCAGGAAGAGGAAGTGATGTAGCTGGGCTGAGAGAGGAAATGAGATGTCTGAACAGAAAAGCACGTAGGTGTGGGTATACAGGAAGCAGGTCTCTTTGGCTGAGGATCTTCAAGTGGTGAGAACGTGGCTGGCTTCTTTCTGCTTCTCTGATCTTTCAGCATTCACCCCAATATATGATATGGCACCTGGTTTTTATTAATAAGACCATTTAACAATTCATCTTATAAAAGGGCAAAAAAAAAATATCCCAGATTAAGAATATCAGATAGCTATGACACCTAACTATAAGTCACCTGTTGGTGCCAACACAGGAAAAGGAAACAGCTATAAAGATCATCTACAGGAAACCTGATGAAGTTCTAGCACAGACATAAGGACCCTAGGTATGTGATTATTTTCTACCAGACAGTGAGGAAGGTGATATGCAACAATAATGGAGAAGCTGCTGAGTTCTAGTATTGTTTCTGTTTTCTCTTAAGCCAATTTCCTTCTTTTCTTTTTCCCTTTCTTCCTTCCTTCTTTCCTTCCTTCCTTCCCTCCTTCCTTTCTTTTCTTTGATCAAAAATAGATTTCTTTCATAAACTATAATCTGATTACAGCTTCCCCTCCCCCAACTCTTCCTGGTTCTTCCCCACCCCCGATCCCATCCAGATCCATACCCTCTCTGTCTCTTGTTAGAAAACAAACAGGCATCTAAGGAATAAACTAAAAGAAGATAATATAAAATTTAAAAAAATCGCCAGGCGGTGGTAGCACACGCCTTTAATCCCAGCACTCGGGAGGCAGAGCTAGGCGGATCTCTGTGAGTTCGAGGTCAGCCTAGTCTCTAAAGCAAGTTACAGGAAAGGCACAAAGCTACTCAAAAAACAAAAAACAAAAAGCAAAAAGCAAACAAAAAAAATCAAGGAAACAAGACAAATCAAATGAACATTTTTTAAAAAGCAGAAGAAAATGCATGAGAAACATATAAATATACACACCCAGAGACACACACAATAATTGCATTTAAAAAAATGCCATAATACATATCCAAAGGACCTATAAGGATGAAAAACACCCTGAAAAATAATGACCCCAAACCTCCAAAGATGTCATTGAGTTCGTTTTGTGTTGACCATCTACTTTTGGGCATGGGGTCTGCTGTGAAGATTGAGAATCTCTTGGAGAAAACTAAGTTTTCATTTGAAAGTGGTTATCAATTGGAGATAGCTTCTGGGTGAGGGATAGGGGCTTGTGCCCACTTCTTTCTGCTATAGGACAACACCTGGTGCAGACCCATTTAGGCTCTGTACACGCTGCCACAGTCTCTGAGTTCAGATGTGCCACGGTCATCCTGTTAAGAAGGTCTTGTTCCTTAATTGCTGCATCTGCTCTGATCTGACCCTACCTCCTGTGCAGTTCTCTGAGCCCTGGAGGAAGGATTTGGTGGAGTCATCCCATTTAGGGCAGAGTGTTCCACGGCTTTTATTCTTCTATCAGAAAATCATTTGATTCTGAAATTGAATGGTATCATAATATTTGCTTATACACAAAAGGACTAAAATATTATTCATTTTAATTTCAAAACTCAAGAGAACTTTTACAGATTATATTATGTATCAAAATAATGTAATTGAAGATATGGTAGTGGTTAATTTTAAAATAGGTGGAATGGAAGGCAGAAAGGGTCTGAATTGTTCAGTAGTTCGCTTAAGTTTTGAGCAAGGCAAGCTGCTCCAATCCATAGTAACTTAGCAATTTATTAATTCCCACAAATACTCATGTCAGTTGGAGCCTTCCAGTTACTTTCATTTATATTTCATGCTTTGTAATTCATCTAATGAATTGGGTGGGCACAGTGATGTACAGCTGCAATATTGTAGACTTCTGTGTTGTCTTCCACGTTTCATTTAGTGTTAGAGGCAATAGACAGATGTTGGCTGGGATTTCTCATACAAGCTGTCTGTAATATATGAGATTACCAGTTTTCCTGTTACCATGTCTGCCAAATTTATCAAAACCAAGCCTCAGACTATAGAAATAGATTCACCTCTTAGTGGCAAGAGCAGAAATGGTATACTGTACTGGATCTTTCTATCCCAATCATATGTGCAATAGTTATATTTGCTGCCAAGCATTAGTATGAAACTTTCCTAAATTTGCATATTTTAGACATAATTTTCATGAAAAAGTACTCTCTCCTTCTTCACCTGTTCTGTCCCTTTTGAGGTGTTTTTAAGAGAAAAATAGACCTTGCTCTGCTGCTCTCTTTCATTTGGTATTTATTTGGAGCACTTTCCAGATCAACATTTATTTAGAATATAAACTAATTTATTAATATGTTTCACATTGTAAGTTAATGTTACTGCACCATATTTTAAGAATTTAAGGGCTGGGGATTTAGCTCAGTGGTAGAGCACTGGCCTAGCAAGCTCAAGGCCCTGGGTTCGATCCTCAGCTCAAAAAAAAAAAAAAAAACAAAAAAAAAAACAAGAATGCTTTTGCTGGGTGGTGGTGATGCACGCCTTTACTCCCAGCACTTGGGAGGCAGAGCCTGGCAGATCTCTGTGAGTTCGAGGCCAGCCTGGGCTACCAAGTGAGTTCCAGGAAGGGTGCAAAGCTACACAGAGAAACCCTGTCTCGAAAAAAAAAAAAAAAAAAAAAAAGAATTTAACATTAGATATATTTTGCAGAACATCTGACTCACTATAGTACTGTCTTTCCCCCCCCCCAGGTTATGCTTTAAACAGTAATCCAGAATGGTGGCTTTTAATTTTAGCAAATGAACCTTTGAGTCTTCCTCTAAAACATTTTACATAGAAATTCAGTAATTAAAAATGTAAATGTGATGGTTAGTTAATATAAAATTATAGGTAGCATTTATTTTTTTATTTCAATCAATAATGAAATAGAAGGTATCAGATACCTTTATAAACCAAATAAAAGTGGTGCCTGCCACTGGAGGTCTTGGCACACACCTGTGATGCTAGGGCTTACATTATGAGCTTGAGATCCCTGGCTATATACCAAAATCCTATCTCAAATGGACATATAGGCAGATGGCTGCAAATGTAGTTCATTGATAGAATGCCAGCCTACCATATACAATGCCTTGAAGTGCATTCCTAGCACTACATAGAAAATGAAGGATGTAAAGGAGGAACTAAGTTGATGACATACAGTTGTTAATATATATTATGTACATTATGTACACTACACATTATGTCAAGATATTTCTTGATTCCTGTTTCCTATTATTGCCCCCAAGCCCCATAAGTAGCCTCAGCTTTCCCTGTTTTGATTCACTATGCATCTTAAAGACATCTTGAAAGAACAAACCAGGTTTCCTTCTATCCTTCAGTCTGACATTTCTCCTACCTAAAATGTTTCCATGTTCTGATGTTATTCAAATATGAATATTTTGTATTAATGTTCACATGTATTGTTTATATTGCCTTTGCATGTTTTAGCATGAAGTTCGAAAACTTGGATCTAATATGAAAGCTTAAATATTAAGGTAATAATTAACCAGAAAATCCCATTACCTATCACTGTTTCTGATAATGTTTTAATCAAGTGTGTTCCATATAAAATTATCCATTTCTTAAAAAATGTTGCTGTAAGAGAAATCTAAATGGAATTACCAAATAATAGGGAGAGAAAGCCACAGCTAGACATCTCACAACACCAAATGAAGCCTCTAGTGCTATGAATAGGTTACATATCCTTGAGGGTTTTTCTTCCCTAGGGGGCTCCTATGGGAACCTCTGAAACATCTCAGGCTCATGTTACTTCCACAAACTGATGGTAAGGCCCTACAACACCTAAACCACTCATTGAGCATAGAGAAGTTGAGCTAATGTCTACCTACAGCCTTCACCTCTATCAACTAGTGTTCATGGTACTAGGAGGTATTCTGCACACTTCCAAAGGACCAAGGCAAACAACAATGGAGCTACAACCCCTGTGATCTATAATGGTGATCTGCCTGCAAGTTAAGTTGCTATAATAGTGGCACAAAATTTGTAGTAGTAACCAACCACTATCTGATTGGATTTCAGGCCTATTCCATGCGATAGAACCCATGTTTCATACTGCTCTACTGTCTTAGAACCTGATATTAGATAGACCACAGATTTGGGGTAAAACCCAATATTACTGCTCTGTTAAAGCAATAAAATGATTCCCAACATCATTCTGCTAGACTCATAGTTCAGTGTCTTGCTCAGCCATCACAAGAAAAGTTTCCTCCTGCAGCAGATGGGAACAAATAGAGATTCACAACTGGACAATGTGCAGAAATTGAGAGACCTGGGAACAGTTCTAAATGAATTATCTCCATCAAATCCCACCCCTCAGGACCCTGGAAACTCTGCTGAAGAGGACCTGGAAAGATGGTAAAAGTGAGTAGGGATGGAAGACACCAAAGACACTAGGTCTCCTAGATACATTAGAGCTGATGTACACATGAATTCATAGAGACTATGAAAGCATCCACAAGGCCTGCTAGAAGGGTTGGTCCAATTGCCAAGAGAGAAAGTAGAAATAAGCCCCTAACCCTAACCCAGGTTTATTTCCAACTGATAACTCCTGGCAAAAGAATAATTAGTTTTCTCCAATGGACTGTCATTGTGTATACAAACCACACTTCAAGGGAGGCTCCATGTCAAACAGTAGAGGGCCAACACAAAACCAACTCGAAGGTAATTTTGGAGGGTTGTTTGTTTGTTTGTTTGTTTCATAGGGCTTTTCTTTCTCCTAGAGATCTTTTGGTTATATATTACAGTTTCAAGTTTTATATGTTTATGGGATATCTGTGTGCACAAATAATGTATGCATTTCTGGGTCTATGTGTGTTTCTTGTGCTTTATCTTTGGCACTTTGTATTTTCGTTCCTTTGCTGGTTTTATCATACTCAGGTTGGTTTGTTTGTATTTTATCTAATTTCCTCTTCTTTTTTTCCTTTTTGATACCTGTTTGCTTTCTAATTAGAGAGAGCAAGAAAGGGTGTGTATTTGGGGGTGTATGGAGTTTGGGGGAATATGGGAATAGTTTGAGGAGGGGAAAATGTAATCAGAAGAAATTATGAAAAATATTTTTTCAGTAAAACAATGTAACAATAAATACACAACTCTCAGTCCAGATGTATACCTATGGTGATGAAGATATTGAAGTCAACACACTCACAAGACAGCAGTTTCTTCCTGCCCCCACACTCTGCAAACCTAGAGCTCATGGTGACTGGGTGACTCAGCATCATTATGTATAGCATTTCCCTGTCCAATTATAAAGATATCAACTGATTAATTAATCAATTTTGGTTGTCACTGCTTATCTCCATATGTGTTAAAATAACGTAAACTGTCACTGGCTGATGATATGTACTCTTTGATTTCTTACAGAATGTTATGAAAAACACATAGTTTTCCATAATAGTAAAGGCTATTTAAAGAAGGAATTAATCTGACATGACAGTATGGATAAAATAATAATTGATCTTCTGATATTAACCTGAACTACTGTACAGAAACATGAGCATTAGTTAGTTATATCATGTAAACATAATTTCTGTCTTGACTGTTAATAATGAGCCACCAATTCCTCTTCTGAAAATTTGAGAAGATAAAACTCATATGATAAAAAGAATAAGGAATTAATGCTGCATAAATACAAAGTAAATTGATTTTTAGCAAAGGGGAAGTGTGGTGATATACTGGGTACCCCAATATGCTGTGTACCCTAATAAACTTATCTGGGGAACTGAGGACATAGATTGGACATAGATGCCAGACAGTGATGGCACACACCCTTAATCTTCTCACTAAGGAGGCAGGGATCTTGTGTATCTCTGTGAGTTCAAGGCCACACTGGGAACAGAGCCAGGTGTGGTAGCACACACCTTTAATGTCAGCACTTGAGATCTCAGGTCTTTGCTTGGGAAGGACACAGGCCTTTAATCTCAGGAAGTAATATGGCAGGACACAGAAAGGTATATAAGGTGTAAGGGAGCAGGAACTCACACTCTTCAGAATAAGGATTCCATAGAGGTAAGAACTAGTGCCTGGCTTGATCTGTTCCCTGATCTATCAACTTTCACCCCAATATCTGGCTCTAGGGTTTTTTTAATTAATAAAACTTTTTAAGATTCATGTTACAGGGAAGAGGTTTCTCAATAGAGAAAAAATATTTTTAAACAAATGGCCATGAAACAATAGACTATCCATATAGAATATGAATAAATTCTATCCATATGGCATAATACATACAAAAACACTTTTAAAATCACAGAAATTGTGTTTGAATAGTAGTAGAAGAACCTATCATGTCTGTATTTGTGACCTAGGATTACTTAGATAAATTTTTAGTTATTCTTAGATAACATAGTAAAATCATAATACTGAGTAAAAGATACACTAGTTTTAATCTCTTTATGTTAAGAAAATTTGCTTCTTGAAAAGCAAATCTTTGAGGCTATAAATCAAGCAACCTACTGTGATATAACATTGCTTATAACTGCATATAGTAGAAAATCAACCCAAGAAAATATGTCCAACATATTAGCCATTACCTAATTATAATTAAATATATAGCAGTATACTATTATTATCCTTATTAGAATCTCTACAATTAAATCAATAAACAATTGCACAATAAGTAACATACCAAAGGATATATTATTAAAGGAAATTTATGTGAGCATAAGTGCTTTACATGACAAGCTTGTCACATGATCCAGGAATCTCATTCCCAGATATGAAATTGAAAATTCAAGTTAGTGGAAGGTAAACATATTGGATTTTTAATAATAGCAACAAACAGAATCCAGGTATGGTGGCACATGCTGTTAATAACGGTCCTCAGGGAGCTGAGAAAAGATTATAAAATAAGTTCAAGGTCTGGATTACATAATGACTACAAGGCTAGCTTGGCCTTCATAGGGAGACCCTTTCTCAAAACAATCATCACAATTATGGCAAAAACTTGAAATAACTCAAATTAACACACCAAATCAACAAAAATTAAGTTGCCAACCAGTGTTAGGATACAGGAAAACTTAGGTGAATCCCAAATGCAATGTGTTAAATGAAAGATATACCACTCAAAAACCTGTGTACTATATTTTTAGGTTCCTAAAGATGCTGAGAAAGGTAAATATATAGAAACAGAAAACAATGTCTGACACGGTCTGAGTGGGGAAAAGGTTGATTTCAAAAATGGCATGCAAGCAACTAAAGTCAGAGAGCATGAGGAGTGGCAGATTGGTTCGAGGAAAAAGTTGGCACTTATTTCCTTTTATGCAGAATTCTATCAAACTTTGGAGTCATATAGGCTTTTTCATAGCTAACGAAATGTGTAGTGTTATTGGTTGTTTTTGCTCTTTTGGGGGGCCACCACCCAGCTCCCAAATAAATCATACACAGAGGCTTTTTCTTAATTATAAATGCCTGGCCTTTGCTTGGCTTGTTGCTAGACAACTTTTCTTTACTTTAAGTTATTCCATCTATGTTTTGCCTTTAGGTTTTTCTCTTTTCTTACTTCTGTAAATCTTATTTTCACTCTTACTCTGTGGCTGGCTGACCCCAAGTATCCTCCTCTCCTTGGTCTCTTGCTCTTTCCTCTTTTCCTCCCAGATTTCTCCTTCTATTTATTCATTCTGCCTGCTAGCCCTACCTATCCTTTTTCCCACCTTGTTATTAGCCATCCAGCTCTTTATTAGACCATCAGGTGTTTTAGACAGGCAAAGTAACACAGCTTCACAGAGTTAAACAAATGCAACATAAAATAATGCAGCACACCTTCGCATTATTTAAAAAATGTCCCACAGCATAAAAAAAAGTGTAATATATCTTAAAATGATATGCTACAACAGCATAGTATATAAAACTTTAGCTCATTTTCCTCAGCAAAAAGGGCAGACATTCTCCGATGTGACCTTTAAGGAACTACTTGTTTAACAATAGTTCTCTAAGTGTGTTTGTGTCATCTCCTCATCCTCATACCAAAGGAAAAAAATGGTATGCAAATGGTGAGCAGGAGGACTTTATGTCTCATGAGTTACTTGTAAATTCATGCTCAGTACCAGCTAATATTTTCCTTGTCATTTCATTCACTTATTTCCTAGGTGTGTTTGTCTGTCTTAACTTTAGGGGTCAAATAGCTGAGAATAACAGCTTTATTATTATTATTATTATTATTATTATTATTATTATTATTATTTATTATTATTATTTAATAATGTGTGGCTCTTTATAAGTGTCAGAGAAGCATTATGTGTTGTGTCATGTGATTTAACTGCCACTAGAAGAAAGGGTTTGAATACAATAAAAATTTAGAAACACTGACATATGAGAAGTCATTTTTAGGCCTATGCACTCTTATTCATTTTTTTTTAATCTGTTCAGTTATTCATTCATAATGCCACTTTCAAAATAATTTACAATTGTTTGTAAGAATCAATAGAATGTGTTCAGAAATTTATTGACAATTGGGACTAGAAGATAGCTCAGACCATGAAGTACTTGTCACACAAGCATGAGGACCTAATTTCAGTCTCAGGAACCCATGTTAAAAATGCAGACATGGTGGCATACATTTATAATCCCAACAATGGGTAGCTGAAATAGGTAGATCACTGGGACTCACCTGCTAGCCAGTCTAGGCAAATGAGCAAATCAAAATCAAGTGAGAAACCCTGTCTCCAAATATGAGTTGGATTGCCCTGGCATATCATACCTAAAATTGACCTATGGACTCCACCTGTACATACATATATACTCATATTTATACACATAAACACACACAAAGAAGTATTACATAATATAGAGAGGCAAAATAATTAATTTGAAATGTAAAAAGATTAAATAAAGATTAGAACTGATACAAAATTAATCCTTCATCATGATTAGCAGTTTAGTATATGTTCAAATATGCAAGTATAGGATACAGTACTACAGAGAAGTAAGTACACACTCTCTAGTCCCTGGAAAAGGAATCCTCACTTGTCTTGCATATGAAGCTGTTCTTACAGATTTGCATGTATATTTGTCATCTTGAGACCAGGAGAGCAAGTGTCAGCAGTTCATGAACTCAAAGTGCTGTGATAAGTAAATAAAAATAATAACCTCCACAAGTCAGTAACTGCTGACCACAAAAATGTATTCATTTTAGTTATTACTGAACTCTATCTCACTAAGCAAGATAAAACAGTTAAGTCAACAGGAGTTATTCCCTGTCTCTAGGAGGCAGGTGTGATAAGTCAGTAATAAAAAAATAAGCCTGCCTTGCATCTCATAGAACATTAACTTGGGAGAAGAAAAATATGCAGTTGACTCTTGCATCCAGTCAAGGAAGTAGTGAAAACACCAGAAAGAGACACTGCTGTGGCCAACTGTTCATATGACTTGAAAGAAGCCAACAGCATCAAGATTTCTCCTTTCAGCTAAGAAAGGAGAAAAAAAGTATAGTGGATCTCCAGGTGAAATGTCACATTCATCACCTTGTTTCCAGTAACAGACATCTAAATAAAAGCACCTCTGGGATCATTGCAATAGACGACTGATGGACCCAGAAACAAAGCCTTTTCTTGTGTTGAGGTGGATGTGGCATTCTTCCTCTTAGCATATATCTTTCAATTGAATAAATCTGAGAAATGTTGACATAATTTCTCCCTACTTCCTTGTCTCTAACTCAATTATTCTCAAAATGTGTGGAGCCCAGTTAGCTGCTCCAACTCTTTCATTGGGTTTGTGTACACTAATGCTAAAAAACAAGTGGTGACCAACCATCACCTTGATATGAACCAAGTCTACAGTGCACTATTTTTTTTTCTTGATAAAATTGAAGATTAGCTCAGTAATGTAATAATAATGGTTTACTTAATTAAGTGTATGCATAGTGAATTAATCAGAGTTCTCTAAAGGAGCAGAGAGAGGGAGTGGGGAGCTTCCAGGCTATTATTCAGCTAGTCAAACAATGACTACTTACCAAGAGAAGGTCCAAGACTCCAGTAGCTGATCAGTCCATAAGGTTAGATGTCTCAGCTAGTCTTCAGAACACACCAGAATCCTGAAGAAATAGACATCAAAGCCAGTGAAGGAATAGACCTGCTAGGTGAATGAGAGCAAACAGGCAAAGAGAGAGAAGTGTGTTGCAGTCTACAAAGCTGAAAGGATTTGAAATTCGGAAGAATGCTTTGATATCAGACATAGAAATGGAGAATTTGGAGTTTTCCCAGCTAACTTTATATCTTGCTTTGGTTCAGTATTTCCTCACTAAACTCCTTTTCCTCCCTTTTGGAAGGGTAATGAATAATCTGTGCCATTTTATGCTTATGCTGGGAACATGTGATCTGCTTTTTTATTTTGATTTTTACAGAGAGTTACAGTTAAAAGATTGCCAGGAATCTCAGAAGGGACTTTGAACTTTAGACTTTTAAACAGTGTTGAGGCTGTTATAGACTATGAACATTATAAAGTTGTACTAAATGATTGTACATAATGATATGGCTATAAGCCTATGGGGCTAGGGAATGGAATATCACAGGTCTCATCAGCTCTTTGCCATCATGTCTACTATATCTGCCACCATGCTTCCCACAATGATAATGTACTAAATCTCTGAAACTGTAAGCCAGCCCCAGTTAAATTATTTCTTTTATAAGAGTTGCTATGTTTATATTGTCTTTTCACAGCAGTAGAATTGTGACTAAGACACGTGGTATTAGAAAAAATGTATTAAGTTTTACCAATTAATTCCACCAATAAAGCAGTAAATTATCAAATTGATTAGATGTCAACCCTTGTACATGAACCTTTGTGATTATGATCTACATCTGAGTAAAAGGGAAGAATAAATAGAACTCTCTGCTGCATACCAAAGTAAGATATTATCTCAGGAAAAACACCTATATAATGCTGAAATACAAGCTCCATTATGTGTTTCTATAGTGAAGTTCTTTCTTGAACATACAAGTGACAGACACAGTATTGGTGAAATTATTAAATGTAGTTAAAAAAGGAGGTTTATTTAGTGGTGTAACTTACAGATGAAGGGATAGGTAGGTTGTAGGGTCTGGGAAAGGTGTGTTGCAGTCCAGCGGTGTTCTCTGGAGAACTCTCGGTCTACCCCCAGTGTCCAGGGTCCTGGAACCAAGAGAGCCTCCTGCATCCAGAACTCGGGTCTTCAACCTCCTCTTTCAGCCCTGCCTTGTAGATGTAACCATTACCGAAGCCTCAATGGTGGTTGGAACTTCCAGGTCAAAGCTGGAATGGCTACCCACTACAACACAGTGTAATTATTCAGACAAGTTTGACAGATATTGATTAAAAAGTTAATGAAGTGAACCTGCAACTTCAAAGAAGTAACTGACAATGTTGGTTGTAGTGATAAATTTCAAGATTTCAAGGAAAAATTAGAATTTGGAAAAGCATATTTTTTACAATGAAGTTGACAGTTTCCCAATATTAATAGAATATTTTGATGAGAACAATATCATATTAATAAATGGATAATGAAAAGTATAGGTTTGTAGATGCTCTGTCTAACTCAGTTAATCAATATTTTTCAAAAAAACCAATAGAAAATACTCCAAAATGAAGCATGAATAAAAGAAAAATTGATTGTATGATAGGTCAGCAAATTTTACGCTTGTTAATTTCAAATGTTTGTTTTTGCTGTTATTTCTTATATTGGTTTTCTTTAGATTATGTTTCTATACTTCAATCAACTTAAATAAACTGTCAATCATCACAGTTTGTGTATTTCAAACAATCTGCAACTATCAAAAAGATTATCACAAAACTCCTCCTTTCCAATTAGATACCTGTGAAGAACCAAGAGTTCCATTGTGTTCAAGCCAAACACATCAAAACATTTCAAATGCAAAGGCAAATATAAGAATCTAGACATTAACATGATTTTCAAAGACTATATAAATAATGACATTTCCTCAATGTTTCTCTGTTTTTTAGAAGGAAACAATTTTATGGTATAGTAAATAAATACAACTTTTAATCCAAATGGTATGATCAAAAGAAATCTTCAATTATCCCTTTTATAAATCCTTAAAAGTGTCCCAACTTGGAGCTCTTACTGATGTCCAAATACACCTGAAGGTGCTTGGACCTAGGAAATTTTTGCTAGCAGCACAGCAATAGCCATCTGGACCAAAGCAAAGGCATCAACAAGCAAGTATTTGAATGAGGAATGGAACACCTTTTATATTGTTTTAGCTACCTTAGTTTTTTACTTAATTTTATTTTTGTCATATTTTAAAGCAGACTCTTATATTAATTATGTGGTTTACCATTGTACATAAATGAAAGCATAAATCAAGTGATTACTTTTGTAAATTCTATTTTATTGATTTCAGGCCTGAGTTTGATAGTTTCTTGCCATCTGCTCCTTTTGGGTGTGATTTCCTTATGTTCTGGAGCTCTCAGGTGTGTTAGTTGGGATCTCTCCAATTTTTTAACGTAGGTACTTAGTGTTATGAACTTACCTTCTAGAACCACCTTCATTTTTTCCCATCTGTTTAGATGTGTTGAGTATTCATTTTCATTCAATTCTAGAACTCTTTAATTTCTGACTTCACCCATTTTTTTATTCAGTAGTGAATACTTCCATGGTCTCTTAGAGTCTGTAGAAATTGGTCCAGGTCCTTCTGGCTTTGAGAATCTCTCTCACAAAGTTGGGGGTTGTTCTAGTAGGTCTGTGTTTATGTTACTTGTCCTTTCCCACTTGCAGCATTTAATATTCTTTTTTGTTCTGTACATTTAGTGTGTTGATTACTATATACTAAAGGGAATTTTCTTACCTGTCTACTCTATTTTGTATCCTGCATGCTTCTTTTTTTTTTTTTTTTGGTTTTTAGAGACAGGCTTTCTCTCTGTGTAGCTTTTTGCTTTACCTGGAACTCACTCTGTAGACCAGGCTTGCCTTGAACTCTCAGAGATCCACCTGCCTCTGCCTCCCAAGGGCTGGGTTTAAAGGCGTGTGCTACCTCTGCCTGGCCTGTATGCTTCTTGTACCTTGATAGGCACCTTGTATAGATATTTCTTCTATAATTTTGTGGAAAAATACTTTCTGTGCATTAAACTGAGTTCCTTCTCCTTTTCCTACTCCTATTATTCTTAGATTTTCTTTTCATACTGTCCTGGATTTCCTGGATATTTTATTTCTGGAGTTCCTTAGATGTTATATTTTTATTGACTGAGTTATCCATTTCTTCTATTATGTCTTTAATTTTTACTCTTCCATCACTTGTGCCTATGATGTTCCTATTTGAGTTCCTAAATTTTTCATTTCTAGATTCCCCTCAGTTTGGATTTTCTTTATTGATTCTATTTCTACTTTCAAGTCTTGAACTGTTTTATTCATTTCCTCCCACTGTTTGTTTTTTCATGGTTTTCTTTAAAAGGGTTATTCATTTCCTTCGTAAGCTTCTCTTTCCTATTCATAAAGGCTATTTTAAGGTCTTTGCCTTGTGATTCAGCTATGTTGAAATACTCAGGGCCTGCGGTGGTTACTGGACTCTAGTGGAGACATGTTATCCTGGCTGTTATTAACCATGGTTTTATGCTGGCAACTAGGCATCTGAGTTTGGGAAAATTCCAATTCTAGATGCTGATATCTAGTCTTGGCTTTTCTGGGTGGGTGATTTGTTCCTTGGTTTCCATTGCTGTCTGTGATTCTTAGAAGGGTGTGGTGGCTCTGTGTTTCCCATGAGGAAATTCTGGAATCCTGCTATGTGTGGCCACTGAAGATTCCTGGTAAAACACATTTCTAAGTATGGGGAGCTGACACTTAGGAATGGGGTTGGGTGGGAGAGGAGTTCCAAAGGCATGGGAGAAAGTGGGGTATTCCCCAGGAACTGTGTAGACCCCTGGGAGTGGGAAAAGAGAGTGAGGGGAGGTCACAGAAGGTAGTCTGCTACAGAGCTGGGGATGAGACTGGGTGGTTGAATAAGGAGGAGGGGAGGGACAGTGAAGATTTGAAGCTTCTCTACTTCCTTCTCTGGCAAGCTTTGTTGGAGGGTTCCCAGGGATGGCTGCTAGAGTTGAGGGCTGGAATAACAGCATAAATGGGATTATGTTTAGGAGAAAAAACATCTGTGTGATTTACTGGAGATGAGGGCAGAGAGGAGAGGGAAGCAGAAGCAGATTGACTGCTACAGAGTTGGAGGTGAGACTAGGGGATTAGATTTGGAGAAGAGGAGGGGGTAGTGAAGATCTATAGTTAGGCTTTCTGCTCCCCTGGGCAGAGTGTCCTGAATATTCCTAGGGAATGACTGCTGGAGTTAGAGACTGCAGTATAGCAATGAGTGGGGGAGAAAGAAAATCTGTGTGATCTATAAGGATGGGACAAGGAGGGAGGCAAGGTGACAGCCATCAGTCTGATAAAAACACAATCAATGAAAAAAAGGAGTTGATTCTTTGAAAGAATCATTATGGCTGACAAACCATTTTTCAAATTAATTAAAAGATGGAGACAGAAAATTCAAATGAACAAAAATAGAAATGAAAAGTGAAAGAACAAAGCAGACGCCATCACAGGCTGCTCAGTCTTCTCTCAGAGACCAGGCCTCAATTTCAGTTTCCTAAGACTTGAGCAAGCTGTTTCTGGGAGGGCCGTGATCAAAAGACATAGTCCTTGCAGTAGCTCCTTTTTTGCACATACTCTGACTGCTCAAGGTTCAGCCAGTTGTTTGCTGTCTGGGACCACTCTCCAACTTAGAGCTATGTGCATGAGTCAAAGATAGAGCCCGGGCCACTGAGTCAGCCACCACAGTCAGTATGTGCTAGGCAGCCATCCTCCATGGCAGCTCAAGGACAAAGCCTGGGACTTGCCCAAGCCTGCCCCAAAATGAGTAACTGTAACCCCCAACTGACCCTTGCCAGTTCAAAGTTACTAACACAATTGCCACTCACATAAACCAATCCTGAGATTGTTCCTATGAAGTCTGTAGACCCCAAGCCCCCTTAGCTTTAATTTTGTCTTTTTTTTTTTCCAGAGCTGAGGACAGAGCCCAGGGCCTTGTGCTTGCTAGGCAAGCGCTCTACCACCGAGCTAAATCCCCAACCCCATGAGCTAAATCCCCAACACCTCCCCCCCACACTTAGCTTTAAAAATCATTGCCCCATTGCCAATCAGGGTCTCTTCTGCTCTGCTGCTGTGTTAGATGGACAGAGAGTCCCGAGTTAACTTGTAATAAAAAAACTCTTTACTTTTGCATCGGATTCGGTCTCTTGGTGGTCTTTGGGGGACTCTGAGTACAGCAAAGGATAAACACTGAGGAAATCCAGAGAATCATAGGATATACTTTTAAAAACTGTTTTCTTTCAACTGGAAAATCAAAAAGAAATGGATAATTTTTCTCAATATATACCATTTAGCAAAGTTAAATGAGATCATTAAGCAATTTAAGCAGACCTATAACCCCTAGTTAAATAGAAGCAGTCATTATAAAGCTCAGGGCCAGATGGCTTTAGTGAAGAATTCTACTAGACTTTAAAAAAAAAAAAAAAAAAAAAACAGAGTTAATGCCAATACCCCTCAATTATACCACAAAATATAAACATCACTCAATTCATTTTATGAGGCCACAGTTACCCTGGTACCTGAATCACGTAAAGACCCAATGAAGAAGAATGAGTACAGAGTCTGGCCAAGGAAGCAGACCAGTGTTTGTCCTGCCATCATCAGAGAAACTTCCTCCTGTAGCAGATGGGAACAATTACAGAGACCCACAGCCAGACATAGTGCAGAAAGTGAGAGACCTTGGAACACTCAGCACTAAAGGGTCTGTCTCCACCAAATCCCTCTCTCAGGGAACGCTACAGAAGAGGAGACAGAAGGAGTGTGAGAACCAGAGGACATGGAGGACGCCAAGAAAAGAAGGTCCTCTAAATCAAGATCAATACACATACGAACCTATAGAGCCAAGGCAGTATGCATGGGCCTGCATCTTTCTACACTAGATGGGGTCCTAGAGCTGAAGGGATTAGTGGACACAAGGACTCATCCTTAACCCTGACAGATCTCCAATTGATAACCACTTGCAAATGAGAGTTTTTTTTCCCAAGGATATCTTACTGGGGAAACTCTCTCTCTCTCTGTCTCTCTCTGTCTCTGTCTCTCTCCCTCTCCCTCTCTCCCTCCCTCCTTCCCTCCCTCCCTCCCTTCCCCTCTACCTCTCCCTCTCTCTTTGTTTCTTTTTAAGAGAGGAAAGTTTTTATTTCAGTTTACTCATTCTGACCACAATCCATCATAGAAAATGTCAGGTCACAATCTCAAGGCAAGAACCTGGAAGCAGGAACCGAAGCTGAAACCACAGAGGAATGCTGCACAAAAACTTCCTCTACGTGCCTTAGCACTCAAGAGCGCCAGTCCAAAGGTGGCACTGCTCACAATAAGGTGGGTCCTCCCACATCCATCATCAATCAAGAAAATGTCCCACCAGCTTTCCTGCAGCTCATTCTGGCAGGGGCCTTTTCTGAACTGGGATTTCCTTCTTCCAGACTACTTTAGCTTGTGTACAGCTGACATGAAAACTAGCCAACCAAACTTACCCCTGGGCCATTTGACACACAAACTAATCATTAGAAACTTTGAGCTTCGAAAGAGACTTTGAATGTTTTAAAAATATCCAACTTTTAAGTGTTTGAATTTTTAATGACCATGGGGTTTCTAAAAGTTGGAATGTTTTATATTGTGATAGGGATGTTAATATGCCATCTTGGAAAGAAATTACTATTAAGGGCTGGCTGCATGCCCAGTAGTAGATGGACAATAGAAAATGAACTCCAAGGCATCTGTAGAGGGTCCCTGTCTCATGATATTATATCAGGGCTTTTCTTTTATTATTTTTTAACCTTTTTATTTTTTATTTTTATTTTATTTATAATTTTTTCTTCTTTCTTTTTACCAGACAGGTCTTTTGCATATAGTTTATGAATTCCAGTTTAGTATTTTTATGGGATTCCTGAGTATGCAAATGAGTTGTTCTCTGTATCTTGTGCCTTTTTTTCTGTGACATTTCTTCTTATATTCTGATGATATATGGTGATATGTGGCTGCTGATTAGATTTTAAATTCTCAGGCCAGTGAAATGACTCAGTGGGTAATGGCACTTGTTGCCAATGTTGATATCCTAGATTTAATCCCCAGGATCAAATATTGAAGAATGAGAATTGTCGCTTACAAGTTACCCTCTGACTCCTACACATGTGTTGTGACCAACACACCTGAACATGTACACAGGCACAGAAAGAAAGCAAATGGATATAATTAAAAACTAAATTTTATATTTTTTTGGCAAAGGGAAGAGACAAATGGCTGCTTAGATTCTGTATATGCATTCATATTTTCACAAAATACTCAATGTCTCTGGGTTAAAGAAGAGAAAACTTCAAGCAAAGCATGTCATTGCTGGTACAAAAAGCTCCAATCTCCACTGGATAGCATTGTGGAGACTATGCTAGCATATAGAAAGTGCCTTAGAAAGTGGTATAGGACAGAAATGCCTAAGGTAGTCAGCACATCTGTCCCTCTTTCCTCTGCTGCTGAAGAGAGGCCTTCCTACTGGGATGTAAACACCTGCACCTCCATTCCTGGGAGGAGAGAAGAAAGCTTCTTGCTGCTCATGTGAGAAAAAAGTACAAAGCCAATGAATCTTTACTTTGAGGGCAATGTAAAGTCCTCTACAGCTTCCAAGACTACAGAGACAGTTCTGCTGTCTATCATTCCTGGGGTTTGTTGTTTAGAAGGGTTTTGTTTGTTTGTTTGGTTGGTTTGTTCTGTTTGTTTGTTAAGACACAGCCTCAACTTGCAGCTTTAGTTAACACTGAACTCAGCATGTAGCTCAGGCTGCCCTTAAACTCAGGGCAATACTTTTGCCTCAGCTGTCCAAGTGTTGCAGCTGCAGATGTGAACCACCACACCTACCTTAACTTACATTATTCATTCTTTAATGTTTCCTGATGATTGTTATTCAGAAAACTCAGAGTAAGCACGAGCAAAAAAAAAAAAAAAAAAGATTAAAAAAATGAACTCCCCTACCATCCAGGAACACCATCATTTTCTCTCCCTTACAAATATGATAAACAGAGTAAACCAGTGGCAAGGGAGGGGTCAAACTAGCAATATAATGGTTAAACATCAGTTAAAGATACATATATGCATATATGTACTGATTTTATCAAAAGACAAAGTCTCTCATAGATACTGGAATGTATTTTGGTGGTATGTGAAGAAAAGTAGGTTCTACAATTCTAAAGTATAATTTGAAAGTATTTAGCCATTGAAAAAAATCAACTCAAGCTATAGCTTGATATCTTTAATTCTTTTCCAGAATGTATTGAAAACCTAATGATTCATAACACTAAATGCACAATAAAATATATTGACAATAGCAAACAACCCAAGTATAAGTGAAATTTAAAAAATAACTGTTTCAAACCTAATATTTCAAATAGCCAGCAATAGCTTCTGGATGTATGGCTTGAGTGAATATTTTTTTAATTGCAAATTAAGTATTCACAATTTTATAAGTAAGAAGGGATGTTTTGTTGGCAATTTGTTATTGTATATAAAGTATAAACACTCAATATCATTCTGCCTTTAAGGGTGGCTGGTATTAGCTTTTTAATACCATCTGCCCTACAGGCATTGGTTCTCATGAAATAAAGTACTGTGATATTTCTTTTCAAAAGAAATATTGGGCAATTGCACATGTAGAATGCACAGAGGAACTGTCTAATACTTTATAGTTTCTGGGAATTTGTTCTTATCACTTCCAGCTAATCTCTACAGAAGCTGCCATAAGTAATTCTTCAGGATAAGGTCTGTACATCCACTGCACTCTTTCCCAGTGTTTAAAAGCTCTATGTGTTATACCCCATAGTTCTTAAACTGTGAGTTTCAGTAAGGCTGAAGTTCAAATACTTCAAATTATAATATTTAAATTTCCTTTTATCTTTGTATTTGTTTGTTTTCTATACCAACCATTTATCCATGAATCTCAATTTGAATATCATTAGACTCTGTTGTAAGTACTAGACCATATTCTGAAATAGAAATAAATATTTCCATATATATATTACACACACACACACACACACACACACACACACACACACACACACACAAAAGAGGTCTATTCATGAATAGAGAGATGCAACTTTCACTAACTGCAATTTTCCACTGATATTTTGAAAGCAGCACCTTATTTATTTATTGTTTTCATCCAGATTTGTGTTCCAAACAATATGAGAGCAAGAAGTATACCATGCAAGTGATTTTCTGTTGAGGAACCCTCTAAATGATAATTTTACATTGAGCTGCCTTAGGTGTCACTGAGAAAGGGTTCTGATAACAGCAGCCAGAGGCAGTTCAAACTAGCTCACCCAGTCCTCTGCTCGCTTCACCTTCCTGCAATTTTCGATGGATTGCTGTTCTTATTCAGAAAACATGTACTCTCAGTCTCCTCAGATAGATAAGTAGAACTGGTCTCTTGGAGACACTATGAACAAAATGCTAGAGAAATGTGTGAGACTTTTGTGGAATTCTATTGACTACTCACCCCATTTCTCCTCTGATATTTTCTCCTTTTGTCCTAGCTGCTGGAAGCCTGGAGACTAAATTTTTAAAAACTTCTGCTAGTATCACTCTGCCAGTGGAAGGAAATGCAGTGACTTTAAAAAACATTAGAAGCAACGCATCTTTTATTTTTATAGCTCTTACTGTACTCAACAGGGACTCACCATCAGATACGGTTAAGAAGTAACCTGGAGTCTCCCAGAGTACCACTGCTACAGAGCAGTAGACAATGGTCTATGAGTCGAATTACTAATTTTCTAATGGATTTAGTGGCTTTCCTAATTTTTTTTCGGTTTGTAAGAATGTTTCTTTTCTTGGTTACTTGTTTTGCTTATTAATTTAATATATCCTATTTTTCCACTACTTTATTGAGTTATTAAGAATGACTTCATTTTCCTGACCTATTACCCAACTGCTATAAAACTATAGAACAAAAGAGGTCTACAATTCATTCTTCTCATCGGGCATTGGTGGCACAAGCCTTTAATCCCAGCACCTAGGAGGCAGAGGCAAGCAGATCTCTGTGAGTTTGAGGCCAGCATGGTCTACAGAGTGAGTTCCAGGACAGCCAGGACTGTTACACAGAGAAACCTTGCCTTGAAAAAAACAAAATAAATAAATAAATAAATAAATAAATAAATAAATAAATAAATAAATTCTCTTTCTAAAGCCTCTCATTATTTTAACTGAATGAAGGACCCAAGTTGATGATTGTGATTACTTTCAGAGTCATATATGTATAATGAAAGTTTATCTGATAATGTGTGGAAAGTATGAAAAAGTATCTGTCTCAGGGTTTCAGGTAGAAGAGCCATGCTTTGACTTAGTTTATGGACATGCCAAAAATAACTGAAAGTGGCAGCTAGGAAAACACGTAAGGGATCACGCCCGCTGGTGGAGAAGCCGACTGGAACAGGGAACAAATGCAGGGTTAAATAGAGATACTTCCTTCCCCAGCTCAGTCTCACACAGGTGGAGAGGCTGCCATTACCCATGATGTTTGGCCTTCCTGTGGGTGTTCCATGCCCATCACCGGCAGCTCTCCTTATCTGGCTGGACTAGTGAAACTTCCATGCTGCATAAAGCTACTACTTCCCTGGTGACCTCTAACTTCTAGTCATCTTCTTTCTTTCAGTATTTAATGTTTTTGCCACCAACTTGTTCTCATGAAGCATATATCCAGAAAGGCCTCATTTTACAAAACTGAAGTTTATTTTATATAGTCTATTAGTTGACCAAACTTAAGCAACTGTATTGACTTAAAACCACTTACATGATTTCATTGTCAACCTATTCCAGTTTAGTTTTTTTAAAATTTCACTACCTTCAAAACTGTTGTCTAGCTAAGCTCATTCTTCACGCATTACATTTTCATTAGCAAGTATTCCCATAGCAGTATATGAGAATACTTACAAAATGAATCAGTGTGTTGCCTTGATTGTGATTTGTGATTAATATCAATTATCTGTTAAAGCTCTACTTGGTTAACAAAAAAGACAAGCAGTAAAATGAACTTATTGTAAAGAAAAAAATAGGTTGTATAAGAGAAAATGTAATCTTTCTCTGTTTGGATTTTGCACTTTAATATACATAACTGAGTAGAGTTGGGGTTATGATGGATATGACCCACAGGGGTAAACTCTGAATAGCTAACATGCAGAACACATACTTTGAAACCTACTATTCATATAGTGCAAGTATACAAATAACTACTTGCTGTTTGATTGACTCAGGAAAATATTTCCAAAACTCTGAATAAAACCAGAAGTGACTTAAAGGTGTGACCAATGGATTAGAAAATAAAATAATATGACTAATTACATTATATTAAACAGTAGTCACCACAATTAATAATTGAAATTCAGGTTCTTCCTGCTACTAAGCATGAAGACACTATGACATCCTACTAAACTCATCAGTGTCTAGACCTCCACAGTCTGATCTGGAAGTATTCTCCATGAATCTCCACAGAAAACCACGGAAGGCAGACTATTCATGGAGAGGGGGATTAATGGGCATGGCGTAGGGTGAGATGAGGTGAACAGTTCTCCACATTCCCATTATCGTCACAGGACCATGATTTGGCTAAGGAAGCTGGCTTCCTGCCTTAATCAAGCTGTAGAAAAAGAGACGACAGTCTCATAGAGCTTCAACATAACTCTTTTCCCAATGATGCAAAGTGTTCTTAATATTCTTGTTGCCCTTTACTTAAATTTCCAAAATGAGGTAGTTTTTACTACTACTTATATTACTGTTTTTTTTTTATAGTTACTAAGCCTAATATTGCTATTTCACCACTTATTTGTCAATACTTTTTAACTCAACAACTATGCCAATATAATGCACAATACATAACGACTTGATGTGTCAATGCATTTAAATGTATTGATCTCCTTTCTTCCAAATGTTTCCAGTGGAAAATAGACAGCTTTTCAGAAAAAGATTCCTCCTTATTCAAGAATTATTTTCATAATTAGTGAAAGAAACATTTATTAAGATCACTTAAATGATTTTTTTCATGGAGACAAATCACAAGAAAAGTTAGATACTTATCTTGACTATTCAGAACAAATCAATTTAATATCACCAAAATTATGTCTTGTGTAGACAGCAGGCAGAGTGGAAAAATCATTGATTTTCACATTTGGAAAGCATTGGAACCAAAGGGACAGAGTGGTCCTCTCTGCATAGCCATTGAAGGTTGTAAATGAGGTGAGATTCCAACTACTAATATTATGAATACGTGATAAAATTGTTAAGAGGCAGCACATATTCTCCAACAAGACATGTTTTGGGTAGATATACATGGGTTTGAAGGTCATTTTCATTGAATAAAGTTTAATAGGAAGAGAGAAAAGCTGACTTTCCATGTGTCAAGTGCCTATTTTATACTTTTTATATTACAAACACATCCACAAATGCATAAAAGAAATCAAATATGAAGACAAATGGTATAAGACCATGTGATATTTGCTACATATTTCCACAACCTAGAACTCTTCAATCATTAGCATCATAGTTCAACCTATCTGTTTATTTTAGAATTACCTATTTTAGAATTACCTCAAACAAATTGGATAATTAAAGGGTTTTCCCCCTAAAAGATCTAATATTTGCTAAATACCACACATGGATTATTACATATATTTCAAGGCTCACAGAAATAGCATGGTATAAATATTTCCATTTCTAATACATAGCATAAACTACATCAACAAAGAAGCACACATACATATTAACAACAACAACAACAACAATGAAAACAACAAAAAACTACAACTTCACTTCTTTCTTTAGGAATTTCAGGTAAACTGAATGACCCAGAGTGAGTCTGTAGAGAGGATTTTGGTAGAGTCATGGTAAAACTCCCATTTTGGAGGTCAAGATTGCATCATTCCCCAAACTTAGTTGTTTTGAATACCCAGGAAGTAAAAAGAAAAGCAAGGCAATCAATAGTAAGTCAGATAGTTTTTGAAGAATATAATCTGAAACTTGCACACACTATTTACCTCCACCTGCTAGCCACAGTAATTAAGATGTGCTTACTTATAACAAACCAGGCAATGCAGTTCAGATCCTACCTGTGGGATGAAAACATGAGTGTGTAGTTGGAGATCTTTTCTCCAGGTGCCACCAAGCCCCCTCAGTCCCACAACCCACATACAAAATAATCACTTAGATGCTTATCTTACTTATAAACTGTATGGCAGTGGCAGGCTTCTTGTTATTTACTTCTTCTATCTTAAATTAACCCATTTCTATTAATCTATAACTTGCCATGTGGCTCATGGCTTACCTGTACCTTACATCTCGTTTGTCATGGCAGTGGCTGGCAGCTCCCCCCCCTCCCAGCCTTCCACTTTCCACACTTCATCTCCTCCTTGTCCTGCCTACCCTATCCTTCCTGCCTGGCTACTGGCCAATAAGGACTTTATTTATTTTAACTAATCAGAGCAACACATTTGACATACAGAACATCCCACAGCATGTGTGCATATAGCAGAGTTGACTGAATTATAATTATTGGACTTACAATGATGCTAATGAAGCATAAACTTCTGAATCTCCTATGTCATGTTTTTGTACAGGTTCAGACAATGGACACATTTATTTATTTCATATATTTCTTAACACTTCTGTGGTGATTTGAATAATAGTGATCATTGTAAATTCATTTGAATGTTTAATCATCAGGGAGTGATACTGTGTGAGAAGGATTATGAGGTGTAGCTTTGTTGGAATAGGTGTGGCCTTATTGAAGGAAGTGTTTCAATGAGAGTAGACTTCAAGGTTTCACATCCCACACCTAACCTAGTCTCTATCTTTCCTCTCTCTCTCATTACCTGCAAACCAGGATATAACTCTTAGCTACTGATCCAGTGCCATGAGTGCCACCAGATTTTGACCATCTCCACCAACATGATAATAATGGACTAATCCTCTGAAACTGCAGGCAGGCCAGTAAACACCACTTTTCCATGGCCTCTGCTTGGCTCTGCCTCCAGATTCCTGCTTTGTTCGAATTCCTGTCCTGACTTCCTTCAATAATGAACAGTGATGTGGAAGCAGAAGCCAAATATACCCTTTCTTCCCCAGGTTGCTTACAGTCATGGTGTTTCCTCATAGAAATAACAACCCTAACTAAGACAACATCCCAAAGCTCATTCTATCCCCAGCAGGTAGAGCCCATTTTACAAAGTCAGAGGAATGAGGATGCACTGTTCAATGAAATTCAACCCTTGACCCTAAGATCCTTTCCTTCATTTTACAAATGGAAACCAGAAAGATTGAATATCTTGCAATAAATTAAACAAGGTTGGAGTTGAAATTAAAACCTGGGTCATTGTTGTTCAAATACTTTCAACTTTTATTATCTTTTTAATGTATCAAGTATCCATATCTTTTAGAATTTTGTTTCTGAGACTCTTCCAGGAGGAAAGCTGGGCAATCTAGAAATTACAAGGTAACTGACTACATCATCTTGTCTCTATCTGTTCAGTTGTTCTTAGAGTACAAATGGGAAGGAAAAGGGAACATGGAAAGCCCAGCTACCAAGATACAATAGCCAGTTAAGCATGTCAGTGGCACAGTCAGACAAACCCAAAGGTTAATAACAAAGATGCGGTCAAAAATCTGAAGGACAGAGGCTGTGAACTCTGATTAGTAACATGCAGTGAAAGCCTGATTCGAAGGAAGAGAGTCTTCATCAATTACACATGACAGTTCATTTTTATAAAGTTGTCAAAAAGAATTGTTAAATTTCACATCTTGGCTTGCTTAGGGGAGAAAAAATGAACAACACTAAAGGTTGCATTTTTAAAACAACATTTAGTGTAAGCACTTGTTTCAGGCCTCAGGCCAAACTGTCAAAAGACGTGCTGGACATTTTGATCTACATTTCACATTTTTTCTGAGTCTGAGCAAAGGTATATCTTTATGCTGATAAATTAAAACTTCTAAATTAAAAACAAAATCTGGTTAATAATTCTAAAACTTTTACAAATTGGTAATGTGTTTTTATCAAGTAATCCACCCCAAGTCAGAATATGAGTGGGAGTGAAAATGTGTTCAATAGATTAACTATGTGTGTACATTTCTGAAGTTTTGTTTCATAACAAACATTAGACACTATTCTTGCTTTATGTATATTTCCTTATTCACAGTAAAACCATGTGTGCACTAAGTCATAAAAAATTTCAAAAGACCTGGTATTAGAGCTTTTAAAAGATGATGTCACAGTTAGTTTAAATTATCAACTCTGACTTAGCTGGAATCACATGGAAAGTCTCAATGAAAGGTTATTGGGAGCAGAAGACCCTATGAGCACATCTGTTGGGGGACTGTCTTGATTGTGCTCACTGAGATGGGAAGTTCTGCCCCTTGCACACTGTACCACTCCCCAGGATTGAATAGTGAACTGTAAAAGTGCAGAGAGGGGGGCTGTCCACAAATAAACATGCATACATTCCTTCTCTCTCTACCCTTGACTCTGGATATAGTGTGACAAGCTGCTTCAAGTTCCTGCTTAGCTTTGGTGAGGGACTATAACCTGGTAGTGTGAGCTACAATATACTCCTCCCTCTAAGTTTTTTTTTTTTTTTTTTGATCTGGTTATTTTATCACAACAAGAGAAATGAAATACTTATAATGTAAACTTTTGTATAATATTTAAGGGTCTAGCCTTAAATTTAAACAATTCCATCTGCCCAGGAGAGACACTGCCATCAGCACGGGAATGAATCCAGTTGTTCAGAGCTCTTTAGTTCAATTTGTTTATTCCTGTCATCATCCTTCAGTCACCAGTTCAATTCTCCAATCTCTCCTTTCCTTGGTTCCTTTTTCCCTTTCCTCCCTTCTCTCAGGACTGGTCTATATCCTTTCTCAAATAGTAACACCTTATGTTTTGTGTACAGTAAAAGATTGTAGGGTCACCTCTAGAGGTTTCCTGGCAATTTTATTTGTAACTTAAAAGGGGAGAGATAAGAGTAGAGTCAGTTAGTAGTTGAAATAAATCAGAAAAGGAATTTGTGTGCTAGAAATATATCCTTATTGTGATTAGGCGAAGGCATTACAAGTCTATCATAAATGTGTTTAACTGTAAACTTACAGGTGATAGGCTGGGAAAGTCTGTAGGTCACTAAAAGTTAAAATAGTCACTTTTTCCCTCTGCCACCAGTTTCCTGAGGGATGGGAGAGTACTGATAGCTAGTCAATCTGCATCACAGCTTGAAACACCTTGTAAGAGCAAATCCCTTTTTGATCTAAGAGGTTCTCTGGGGAGGTGAGGGAGAGAGAGAGAGAGAGAGAGAGAGAGAGAGAGAGAGAGAGAGAGAGGGAGGAGAGGTGCTGTGAGATGTTCTGTATGTCAAATGTGTTGCTCTGATTGCTTAAGATAAATAAAATGCTGATTGGCCAGTAGCCAGACAGGAAGGATAGGGTAGGCGGGACAAGGAGGAAGAGAATTGTGGGAAGCAGAAGGCTGGGTGGAGACACCGCCAGCTGCCGCCATGACAAGAATGATATAAGGTACTGGTAAGCCATGAGCCACGTGACAAAGTATGAATTAATAAAAATGGGTTAATTTAAGATAAAAGAAATAGATAACAAGAAGCCTGCCATGGCCATACAGTTTGTAAACAATGTAAGTTTCTGTGTGTTTACTTGGTTGGTTCTAAATGACTGTGGGACTGGCGGATGAGAGAGATTTGTCCTGACTGTGAGCCAGGCAGGAAAAATCTAACTACAAGAGGCCTTGATTTGTACAAGAAACAAAGCTTGTTCATCTAGTAGGCAGGCATTTGGCCAGTAAGACTTGTAGTCTCAGAAAAGACATTTTATCTAAGTTGGGGGGGAGGTGTTCAGGCATCTAACAGATGACCTGGAAGCTGACTGTTCCTTGCTTGTCTTTTAAGGCTTTATTTGGGGTTGACTCTGTCTTAGGAAGTAGCTCAAGGAGGGTATTTGCAAATGGCAGATACCCAAAACAAATGTTAAATAGGGGCCTGGGGCTCAGAGGGAGAAGGTTCTATCTATGTGACTATTCAGGTGCTTTGAAACGGAGATTCTCACACACACACACACACACACACACACACACACACACACACACACACACACACACACATTTTAGGAGATTTATGAGCAGAAGGAATTCATAGCATGACACAACTGAATATTAAGCTGCATAACACCAATAGTCCTTGTTGACTGCTTTTCCACTTGACTGACCCTTGGTCTGGTCAAGGTATAGCTTATAATATACAGCTAGACTTCTATTTCATATTCCTGTGGCTTGCCACAGTAAACACTGCTATAAAAGATAAGTACTCACTTAATAAACTTTCTTATAAAAACCCCTTCACACTTAAAATTGCAGCACTGTATTAATGGCTGTTTGCTTGTTATTGTACTGTTACCAGCCTAATGCTTTCTTTCCTCCTTTAACATGAATAGAATTCTATGCTTCCTCCCTCTCCATTTTTTTAAATAATTTCTACCAAGTTGGACAATGCTAATGTTTGTTTTTTAAGTCTTCCCCAATGGCTTACATGTTCAAAGCCTGGTTCCCATCTGGCCACTATTGATAGGTGGTGAAAATTTTAATGGTGGCATCTCCTGCTTACTGGGGAAATGAACTGAAAGATTATGTTGAGATTCTGATCCTTTCCCTTTGGAGCCTAGGCCTGGTGTGAATAGTTTTGTTCTGTTGTGCCCCTCTGTACCATGGCATTTCTGTCAAAGGCCTAAACAAAGGGGTTAACCAACTCCTCCAATTTCATGTCTGTTGTGAAAGAAAGGGAAGGATAGCTGGGCTACTTTTCATCACTTTGAGGAAGTCAAGGAAAGAACTCAAGCATCTAGTCACATCACATCCACAGTCCAGAGCAAAGAGAGGATAAAGAACTCTGTTTACTTGCTTCTTCCTAAGGACACAGCTATTCTCTACGCTTATGGTCCAGAGCCTGTAAAATTGTGGTGCCCACATTCAAGGTAGGTCTTCAAGACAATCATGTGAAAACACCCTCATCTAGATAATCCCTCAGGTGAGACTCCCTTCTCTGGTGATTCTAGGCCACAGAAAGTTGACATTTCAAATAGCTGAGGCACCAATCATCAACTGAAACTTCCCAAACAGCGAAACAAAATACACGTTTCTCTATATGACAATCATTTCAAGTATTTATTTGTAGTAATTAAAAACTGACTAAAACATGTCCAATTCTCTAGTATGTTCTACTCAATTTGATAATGTACTTGATAAATACCACACCCCCCAAAAAAATTCTAAATCTGATTTTTTAAGAAAGTAAAATTTTCACAGTGATTAATTTGTACTTGATACACTGAAATATGTCCATATTGGACCAAAAATTGCAAAAAGTTACTGAAGATTCTATCCCACAGACTTATATAATGAAAGGAAAATTCCAGGTTATAAAGCATAGTATTAAATAGGTCAATAGTCTAATAATTAAACATGAGAGACACCAAAACCTAAATTTGATTGAAATCATATAAGGCATTGTTATCTGGAGAGGATTTTAAATCTTGTATTATATAAAATAGCCTTTGATTTTTGCCTAAGATTAAATAATTAATCCCCAGAGTGGAATGGACACTTTAATAAAAGCAGCCCTGGATTTTGCTTACAAAATTCAGTTTGGTAATATGCACTGCATTGCAATTTCCAACCTACCAAGTAACTCTGTTTTCTTCTGTATATCAGCCTCCATCTGGTGTAGGATTATGTAGTTACTGTGGATAAAAAAAAAAAAAAAATTGTACGTTTTTAGTTTCTATAATGCTTAGCATTGTAGCAAAAAATATAAATGAATTGGTTGACCAGTTGATTGATTTACAAGCTAACTGCTTGACTGATTGTTGGATGGAGTAGAGATCCATGAAGGGTCAAGGTCATCATTCTTTAAAGATTCCTCAGGGAAATTTCTGATGTCAAACATAATTGACAAATCTGATATCTGGAATGAATGTTTCCAACCTACATTGAGACAAATTTCAAAGTGTTACAGATTTCTTCTTAATCTTTCTAAACCATATGACAGATTGATATTTTATATAAAATAACATTTTAAAATAAGAAATTCTTATTTATATCTAGGAATTAAGTTATGCAGGAAATGCATTATATGAAATGGTAAAAGTTTCATGAGTAATACTATCTGACTCATAAAAGTCATGCATTAAAATATTCAGACACAATGCTATGCCATTATAAAGGCAGAACACCCGAGTTTAACATTATCTTTTGTTTTTGTTTGAGACACTCTAGCAATTTGAAATGCTTTGCTCTGCTATTCCTTTTTGTTGTTTTGTTTTTTTATTAAGAAAAATTTTTATTCATTTTACATACCAAGCAGAGATCCCTTTCTTTCCTCTTCCTGCCCCTCCAGCCTCCTCCTCCCAACCCAACCCTCCCTTCCCTCCTATAAGAAAGTAAAGCCTCCTATGGGGAGGTACATTTAGTAGAGGCAGGTCCAAGTCCTTCTCCCTGCCTCAAGGCTGTGCAAGGTATCCCATCATAGGTAATGGGCTTCAAAAAGTCCCCTCATGTACCAGGGATGGATCCTGATCCTACTGCCAGGGGGACCCTTAAGCCGACCAAGCTACACGACTGTCTCGATTATGCAGAGGGCCTAGTCCAGTCCCATGGAGGCTTCACAGCTGTTGATCTAAAATTCATGAGTTCCCACTAGCTGGGTTTGGTTGTCTTTGTAGGTTTCCCCATCACGATCTTGATGACCCTTGCTCATAGAATCCCTCTGCTCTCTCTTCAACCTGACTCCTTGAGCTCATCCCAATGCTTGGCTATGGATCTCTGTGTCTGCTCCCATCAGTTACTGGAAAGGCTCTATGATGGCAATTAGGGTATTCACTTATCTGATCACTGGGGTAGGCCAGTTCATGCACCCTCTCCACTACTGCTAGTAGTCTAAGCTAGTAGTCTAAGTCATCCTTGCAGATTCCTGGGAACTTCCCTAGCACCAGGTTTCTATCTACCCCCATGATGTCTCTTCTATGCTATTCTTATTTGGGAAAAAATAGTGTAAGTTTAAAAACAAATTTGGACAAATTAAAAATAATCTCATAATTTCACATAAAATACCACTGAAACAAGATAATAAATTATGACAAAAGACAAAATTAATTATGAGAAAGGTAGAAATGATGAAGTTCATTTTTATATAACAAATTAATCTCTTACTTTTAACATCATTATTAATGTGATCTGAACCTTATGACTATGTAGTATATTTATAAGTTGATTAAATTTTTACCTGTATTTTTTGAATTTTGTCTGGGAAGTTTCTATTTCACGTAAAAATACTTATGTATTCATTTTCCTCCTTAATTTCCTGCTAAATTTTCAAATATTTCAGAACACATAACACAGTCATAGTGGGAAAATATGCATATATGAAAAATTAAAAAACAATTTGTCTATTGCTTTCATTCACATTGTTCGTAAAGCCGCAAGGCTTACAATAAGACATAAAGTCAATATCAGAGTGTGTAACCTTCTGTTCTGTGGTTATATAAGGAGATTCTTGTAATATCAGACTGTAATTTGGTGAAAATAAAATGACTATGGAAAGCCTCACTGCAGTCAACTATATGTCTGCTTCATTATAAACTGGCTGGTTTTTTTTTTCTTCATTTTTCTTTATTAAGAAATTTTCTGCTCACTCTACATACTACCCACAGCTGCTATCTCCTCCCTCCTTCCACCCTCCAGCCCTCCCTCCTAAGCCACCACACATCCCCACACCCCCCAAATCAAGGTCTCCCATGGGGAGTCAGCAGAGCCTGGCACACTGAGCCTAGGTAGGTCCAAGCCCCTCCCCACTGCACCAAGGCTGTGCAAGGCATCACACCACCAGCACTGGGCTCCTAAAATCCTGCACCTTGGATGGATCCCGATCCCCTTCTGGGTGGCCCCAGACATTTTGAGCCAAACAACCATCTTCGGTGTCCAGACAGCCTAGTCCATTACCATTAGGGCTCCACAGCCACCAGTCTACAGTTCATGGGTTTCCACTAGTGTGGCTGGTCATCTCTGCATGTCTTCCCATCTGCAGAATCCCTCCTCTCCCTCATCAATTGGATTCCCATAGCTCAGCTTGGCACCTGGCCATGGATCTCTGCATCTACCTTCATCATAAACTGGCTGTTTTTAAAGAAACTTCAATATTCTTCTTTCAAAAAAGAAAGAAAATTGCACTGCTACTGTACACACTAGAGTACATCAGTAAGACAGTCAGCAAATAAGGCAACATTTAATGTATGTATATAAAGCAAGGCAGGTGATCTTCGCTCCCCTTCTGATCCTCCAATTCTAATTTCCAGGCTCATCCCTAGACCTGTAACTGATCACCTGCAGATCTTTCATCTCTCCCTCCATTCCCTTGGGATTCCACATAACCTCAAGATAGACTGGCCCTTCTGAGGACTTTCTTATCTCTGTAGCATTTTAGCTCGTCTCCACAAATTACTGTTACCTCCTAGTACCTAGAAGTAGATTCTACCAGGAATCCCCAGTGGCCACACATAGCAGGTACTTGTAAACACTATTTACCAGGGAACCCACACCCACTCCTCCTATGACAGTCTCCTAAAACCCAGAAAGAGCAACAGAATCCAAGGAATGGAAAACATACTCAACTAAGACAAGACCAAATATTAAAACCTAGAATTTCAATCATTTGAAATCCAGATGCCTAGACATCAACTTAAGAAAAACAACATTAATATCCAAGAATGTGTCTCCAGTAGAACCCAATAACCCTATTATAAAAGGTCCAGAGAAATGGAATACAGCTGAAGACAAGGAATTCAAAATAGATGCATGACTATGTTCAAGCACTTAAAGAGGATATACATAAATCCATTAATAAAATACATATGATTTGTAGAATGAGATGAAGGAAACCGCTCGAGTCATGAATATGAAAATGGGATCAATAAAGAAAACCTAAACTGAGGGAAAACTGGGAATGAAAATTTTAAAAACTCAAACAGAAACTTCAGAGGCAAACCTCACTATCAGAATATAGGAAATGGAAGAAAGAATCTCAGGCATCAAAGACAAGACAGAAGAGATGGAGACCTTGGTTAAAGAAAATGTTAAATACAAAAAACTCCAGGCTCAAAACATCCAGGAAATTTTGGAACCATATGAAAAGTCTACAGATATGAATAATAGGAGGAGAAAAAGGAGAAACCCAGGTCAAAGACACAGAAAATATTTTCAGCAAAATCATAGAAAAAGTTTCATAACCTAAAGAGATGCTTATCAAAGTATGAGAGGCAAACAGAACACCAAATAGACTGGACCAGAAAAGAAAATCCCCATATCACATAATAATCAAAACATTAAATGTATAGAACAAAGAAAGAATATTAAGAGCTTTAAGGGGGAAAGACCAAGTAATATATAAAGGCAGACCTATTGAAATAACACCTGACTTTTTGATGGAGACTGAAAGCCAGAAATCCTCAAAAGATGTCCTACAGAAACTAAGAGACCATAAATGCCAACCCAGACTACTATAGCCAGAAAAGCTTTAAATCACCAGAAATGGAGAAAAAACATTCCAAGATAAAGTTACATTCAAACAATATCTATCTACAAACCCAGCCCTACAGAAGATACTATGTAGTAGAACATTTAAGGTATGTTACTTTTGTTTATATTGCATTTGTTTAACTCTGTGAAGCTGTGTTACTGTGCCTGTGCAAACACCTGGTGGTTTAATAAAGAACTGGCCAATAGAAAGGCAGGAAAAATAATAGGTGTGGCTGACAAGCAGATAGTATATATAGAAGGAGAAAACTTGGAGGTGTAATCTAGGATCTAGCAGTCAGAGAAGGAGGAATCCAGAGGCCAGTCACCCAACTACACAATCATCAAACCACAGTATAAGAGTAAGATTTACAGAAATAAGAGAATGGGGTAAAGCCCAGATCAAAAGATAGATAGATTAAGTTAAGTAAATCAGGCTAGAAACTAAGCCAACCTAAGGCTAGACATTCATAAATAATGAATAAGCTCTGTATATGATTTATTTAGCAGCTGGATGGTGCCACCACTCAAAAGAGTAAAAAAACAATACTAGAAAGAAAACTCCAACCCAAGGAGCTTAAGTATACCCATGGAAACACAGGAAATAACCTCACACCAGCAAAACCAAAAGAAGGGAAACACACACACACACACACACACACAATCCCCCAAGGAAAAGACGCATACTAACAGAATGGATTTGAAAAAGAGGTCCCATCCTTCTGTTGTTTACAAGAAACTTACCTCAACAGTAAAGCTAGACATTAGCTTAGTGTAAAGGGTTGGAAAACAATTTTCCAAGCATATGGGCCAAAGAAACAAGCTGGTGTAGCCATTCTAATATGTGACAAAATAGACTTCAAAACAAAATTAATCAAAAGATGCTGGGGTTGTCTTTCTGTATGCTCTGAAAGTGTGTTACTCTGATTTGGTTGATAAATAAAACGCTGATTGGCTAGAGATTCTGGGAACAGGAAAGCTGAGTCAGGAGTCGCCAGCCAGACATAGAAGAAGCAAGATGTAAAGACAAAACTGTGAAAAGGTACAAAGCCATGTGGCTAAACATAAGTAAGATTTATGGTTAATTTAAGTGTAATATCTAGATAGCAAGAAGCCTGAGCCATTAGTCCAAACAGTTTAATTAATATAAGCATCTGTGTGTTTATTTGGGTCTGAGCAGCTATGGTCCCAGGTGGGACTGGAGAAAACTCCAGCTACAAAAAGAGATGAGGAAGAATACCTCATACTTATTAAAGAAAAGATCCACCAAGATGGCATTTCAATAAGCAGGTTACCAGCCATGTAATCACAAAGGTGGGCATAGAGTAAGGAATTGGCAGTGTTAAGTGGTCCACAGGGGCAATAGAATAGAAAATTATGGGGGGAACTTGAGCAAGAGGATCAAACATGAAGTTAGAGGGAAGAGGAAGGTAAGGGAGAGATTTTGAGGAGGGACTGCTAAATTTAAGAGACTTGAGGGATCATATGGAAACCTAATAGGTATGAGTTTCCTGAAATATATACATATATGAAGGTGATCTAAATGGAGTAACAAAATAATAGGGAAGACATACCTCTAACTGAACATCTCTCATCAGCAAATGAAGGCTCTATTTCTGGGGGTAGATTATATCTAATCATGTTGTTGGCCATAGGGGCCCAATAGATACCCCTCCTCAGACAAAAGCACAAAATGAAATCCCTAGGCTATTGCCAAAGTTATTAGTTGCCCTCTACAAACTCACCCTAAGGCTCTATTGCTAAAGATATCTACAAAGCTCATTGAACATGGAGAGGTCTGGTTGGTGCTTATCTACAACTTTCAGCGCTATTGTCAGTGTTCCTGGTACCAGAAGGTACTCTGCATGCTACTAAAGGAGAAATGTAAACATCAACTCAGCTATAAAACTTTTATTCTATAATGGAGACTTGCCTGTAAAAGGCATGCTGGTGCAATAATGACATAAAATTTTTGGGAATAACCAACTTCTATCTGACTGGATTTGAGGTACACTCCATGAAATGAAACTCATCCCCAGTATTGCTTAGCTGGTCAAAACCCTGGGACCACATAAGGCATAGATTTAGGGAAAACCAAATGCTAGTGTTCTGATAAAGGAATGTAGTAATAAAATGACATTATGCTGTACTCAGAGATCAGTGTCCTGCTCAACTATCATCAGAAAAGCTTCCTCCTGTAGTAGATGGGAACAAATGTAGAGATCCACAGCTGGACACCGTACAGAGAGGGAAAGTCCCTGGAAAACTCAGTCTTAAATGGGGGATCTCCTTCAAATCCTACCCCTCAGGGTTCAAGGAACTCTGCTGAAGAGGAATTGGAAAGATTGTAAGAGCCAGAGAAGATAGAGGACACCAAGGAAGTAAGGCCTTCTAAACACAGCAGGACTGACACACACATGAATTCACAGAGACAGTGGCAGCATGCACAGTCCTGTACAAGTCTACGCCAAATGGGGTCCTGGCACTGAAAGGGGAAATGGACAAAAGCCTCCATCCTTAACTCAAAAGTTATCTCCAATTGAAAACTGCTTGCAAATGAAAAATTAGTTCCCTTCAAAGGAGTCTTACTAGATATACAAACTACTCTTAATTGCATGCTCTGTGACCAACAGTAGATATCCAACACAAAATGAACTCAGTGGCATTTTTGGAGGTTCTTTATTTCATATTGCCTCATCAGGGCTTTGCTGATGTTGTTACCTTACAGGTCCTTTGTGAATATATTACAGATATCTCTCTGTGTGTGTGTGTGTGTGTGTGTGAGTGTGTGTGTGTGTGTGTGTGTGTGTGTGTGTGTGTGTGTGTGTGTGTGTATCTGTATATATGAGTTTCTTGAAGTTTTTCTTTGCCTCTTTTTCTTCTGTTTGGTCATATTCTGAATTGTTTGTTTTTATTATATCTTAATTTATTTTATTATAGTTTTTAGATGCCTGTTTGTATTCTGATAAGAGAGAAAAGGGATGTGCATTTGAGTGGAGAGAGAAGTGGGGATGATCTGGGAGGAGTCTGAGAAGGAGAAAATGTAATCAGAATAGACTGAATGAAAAGATTGTTTTCAATAAAAAATAAAATAAATGTATGTAAATGATAATAGGATAAAACAAGTTATCTAGACAACTCCGAATGGCAGCAGTCATATAGTCCAGCGATGAGTTTAGTAGACATGATGCTTGTACAGATGACAAATTCAAAAAGCTTAGGTTCTGGAAGGGCAAGGTTAAAAATAGCCATCTTTTCTTTAGAAAAGATGAGTAACTTTCAGGATTAGTTGCTACAGACCCAGATTCTAAATACATGAGGGGTAGATTCTATGTCGTTTCCTGAGTTTTATCCTCTTAGAAAATGCTTGTATTCTGGGGTTGCCCTCAGGAAGGCCTCTGCTTTGTGAGGGTCATGCAGTCAAACTGCAGGTGAAGATTACAGAAGATTTTTCTTTGGAACGCTTGAGAAATCTTTAATGTCTGTTGAATGTAAGCTGATAACACTCTATTATTTGGGAACATCAGGTTAATCACACACTCAGACAACATTTAGGTCTATAACAAACAGAACCAACTGTAGGTGTGAGAAGAACACAATGTAGGTTTTCATTTGGCCCCATGTTCTGCAAGTTTTCTCGGTAGTCTACGTTCAGCTTTGCCTTCTGACTACTGCCTACCCGGTCTCTTTAATCTGAGAAATTTTTACTCTGCATTGCTCTTGCCTACTCTGGCAAAATCCTGACAGTGAAGATGTTAATGCAGAGACATAAACAAATACACTGGAAGTTTTAAGTGCTCAAACATTCTAAAAGCTGACACCATTCTTTTATCTACTTTGACTTTGGTTCAGGATGCTGTATGCTATGATGCTTCTTTCCTAGATTAGCTTAGACACTGTACAAAATCTCATTTATTTTCTCAAAAGGTAGGATCGAGCTCTATGGAATCTCTTCAGAAGGTTCTCATTCTTCAATCCCACGGCACTCTAGTCTGAGGTGCCATGTAACTCTACTTTTGCTTGATGACTGCATGGATAGCTGTCTTCTGTCCATGTTATCACCCTTTTGAAAGTGTGTTGCAGATTTTCCCCTGTGTATTAAGAATCAAATCTTCAACGTCTAGTACTTACTGCAGACTTGTACAGACAGCACTGTGGACATTTTCTTCTACCATAGTACACTTAGGGCAGAAGCTGAGTCGAGCAATGAGTGTACCTTCTGTCCTGGCACTAAATCACTCATTATGTAAAATGGAGCAGTGTCTTTCAGCTCTATGCCTCAGAGACAGCAGATCACCGCTTCATTTTCTTCCAATATATTTGCTTTTTGGCATGCTGAGCACTCCATTTTTCCTCTATAATAAATGTATCTGAATCACAGGTCCCCCGGAGATAGTCTTTCTTTTTCCTACAGTGGCATCCATTATCCCCTGAGGTATGTACTCCGCATTTATCATACCTTCCACTTAGCAGAACTAAGCCCAGGCTGAGGATGAAATGAAATACAGTATAAGATGACTCTCAGATCTTTAAGCAGACAGGGTATCTGAAAAGTGAATTGTAATGGCTTTTGAAGAAGTTAAAAATATATACTTGTTCATTTGTTTTTTCCTAAATTTGAACTGCTGGAGATATACATAATGTGGACAATAATTCCTATTTATTGGTTTCAGTCAATTTTTGCTTCACAGTTACACACTTAGTATATCTGTGCAACCTCTAGGGGGCCAAACAAGAAAACAAACTGTAGCTATGGAGGAAAACAATTTACTTAACAGTGTTAATTAATGTTTAATTAAATAGTAGATATAAAGCCCATGAAAACAATGGGGCATCACAATGTATGGGAATCAATCATGAGATTTGTATGCTTATTTCAAACAGTTCAATTCTTAGTAGTTCACTACTAAGAAATAAATTTGGAAAGCAATTTGGTACCCATTTCAAAGTCCTGGTTCCATGCAATGAAAAACAATTAATAAAAGCAGACTTTTAATTTATATGTACCAATGAATTCCATTTACCTTTAAGCCACTTCTAATTAGATTTTAGGCTTTTTTTTTACTAGTACAGACACATATTGCCTATGAAAGACTTTTAAAATTCTTGTACAGAAATCAAAGTAAAGTCAATAATAGTTACATATTATTTAATATAATTCTTAGCAAATACTCTCACAAAGTGGTGAACAATGTCAGTTTTGAACAATGAGCTTGGTGTTTTATGCTGGAGTAGTTTTCTAATATAAAACTTGTTAGAAAAAGCCCTGTTTGCTAATTGTCAAAAACAGATTTCCTATGCATTTTAATATAGAGATAAGAGTCATGATGTAGTAAACGTAGAAACTTGTTTTCAGTGTGTGTAAATGAGCTAAATTTTAATGAAAATTCTTCTTTGCCCCTATCTTGCTGTTGCCTGTGTTTCAGGTCTATGCTTAAGTGTGTGTTTTCTAAATAGAAGGAAGAGAAGTAGTAGAGGAAGAGAGGGAGGAAGAGAAGGACCACCCTCAGTTGCCCAGATATACCAAAGTATTTGACACAGTACTTATTTTTACTTTTAAAAGAGCTTTTTGTCTGTTTGTTTTTATTTATTATATATTATTTTGGGGCAGTTTAATACACATATATAATTAATTATATTCATTTTTTTTACCCCATTCCTCTCTAACGCTCATCCCTTTCTTGTTGAAATACTTGGCTCCCACTAGTACCATCTTTCCTTTCATATATTCTTCTTCTTTGTGACTCACCTAGTTCAAGGTTTCTTTCCCAAGAGGGACTAGGAGTTTATTCACTTGAGAAAAAGCAATTTATCTATGGCTGCATCACTGAAGAAAACCATATGTTTTCTTCAAACAACCATTAACTGCTAGTAGTCCTCAGGGAGTTCTGGGCCTTCATGACTACCTTCCCCAAACACACACACACACACACACACACACACACACACACACACACACACAAATGTTTAGAGAACCAATCTTGTGCAAATAAACAGTTACAATAGGTATGAGAGCAATGGCTATGTTACATCATGAAGACAGCTCTATGCTGTTTTGCTGTGACTCAAACACATTCTTTTTGTGGCTTCTTCTATGATGTTTTGAACCTTGTGGGTGATTAAATAGCTCTCTTATTTAAAGCAGAGAATGCCATCATCATTTATTTTGGCATTTTAATCAGCTATAGGTTTCTGTTTTAACCACCTCTCTGTACAATGAGAAGCTTCTCTGATGACAGTTGACTAATCTCAAATGAGAGCGTCGGTGGGGCCCAAGTATGGATGCCCCCCATCTCAAATGGCAGATTAGAGTAGAAGCAGACATTCTTCCAACCTCAAAATCTAAATAACTTCTTAACATGAGGATATTTCTGTATTTTATTTTAGTTGTTTAATAACAGTATCCCTAAATCTATGAATAATGAGTTTTGTGATAAGATGATGATGGTGATTAGGTGAGATTTTTCCATTGTATCAATAATAACCAGTGTACTAGCTGACATGGATCAGAATTCAGTTGGTACCTGTTTTATTTCAAAATGAGTGGAATCAATGAGTGATGTCTCTGTCTTTGAGTCTGAATACAATAAGAAGTTGAAATTCACAATTTGTCTTCTGCCAGCAAAATGATTTTTTACAAATCATGTGCTTTATCTTGTGGACTACATTTATCATATTATTTATACCTGGGCATGCTCACATGTTCTTAAATTTTGATAGCAGTGAGTAAGGTGAGAATTCACTGACTATATTAGTCATATATATATATATATATATATATATATATATATATATATATATATATATATGGTCTCATATGTATGTATACATAAATATAATACATGCATATATAGTTTATTTAAAATAAAATACAAATCAAAAACTTTGTATAATTATTTAACATTGATGATGGAGACATGGAAATTATTTCTAAATATAGTATTTTACAAATTTTTGCTATAAATTAATAATTATAATTTCCCTATTTGGTATTAGATGGTAGTAAGTTTACAGTGTATCAAACTCTTCTCTAAACTGACCAATAATTGCACATGAAATTGAAAAATGTGCTGAACCTCCATGCAACTCTAAAACATAAACTAAGCTTTCCACTACAACAAATTGAATGTGTGTTTTCTTGTGCTAGCCAGTCTCTGAGGAGCTAATCTTTTCATGGAGAGGCAAAAGTTGTGAATTATGAAAAAAAAAACCATAAAAAATAGTAAAGAAACAATCTAGACATGCAAATATTTTGTGTCTCATAAATAAATTCTATGTAAACAAGCAATTTCCCAAAGCCCTTAACAATATTGTTGCAAGTACAGACATAGGCATGCAAGATGCATGGTGGGTATGAGAGCTGTGTTACAAGACAGTGTTCATTACATGGCTACATTCCTTATAGCAATAGGAGTGCTGATAGATAAATGGTACATCTAATCATTCTGGTTATCCTGGAAAACACTGTGTTGTGCTTGTAGAACTGTTTCCCATTCTATTCCTGATCTGTTGACTTAAATCTCCACTTGTAGAGCTTTTTGTCAGCTGACATCTTTCTCTCTCTCTTCCTCCTTTCCTTCCTTCCTTCCTTCCTTCCTTCCTTCCTTCCTTCCTTCACTCTCCCTCTTTCTCTCTCTCTGGGCTATTTATAAGAATGAGAATCTTTAATTCAAACATATGAGTCACAGATAATTTCCCAATGTCTTACATACTGCCATTTTAGCTTTAAAAAAAAAAAAACCTCTTGAGACAGAATGCTCAATCATACCACAAGAGCATTTGCTCAGCTAGGTTCATAGCAGCATTGTTTGTAATAGCCAGAACCTGGAAAGAACCTAGATTTCCTTCAACTGAATAATGGATAAAATGTTGTACATATACACAATGGAGTACTACTCAGCAGAGAGAAAGCAATGGCATCATGAGGTTTGCAGGCAAATGGGTGGATCTAGAAAAAGTCATCCTAAGTGAGGTAACTCAGACTCAGAAAGACAAACATGGTATGTAGTTACTCATAGGAGGATACTAGATGCAAAACAAAGATGACTAGACTGCTACACAACTCCAGGGAGGCTACCTAGAAAATGGGACCCTAGGAAAGACACAGGGATCACCCAATGACAGAGAAATGGATGAGATCTACATGAACAACTTGGATGTGAGTGGGGGTAATGAAGGGCAAGGTTCAAGGGAAAGAGCTTAGGGGAGCAGGAGATCCCAGCTGAATCAAGAACAGAAAGGGAGAACAAGGAATAACAGACCATGATAAATGAAGACAACATGAGAATAGGAAGAAACAAAGTGCTAGAGAGGTCCCCAGAAATCCACAATATCTCCACTGTAGGCTACTGGCAATGGTCGAGAGAAAGCCCGAACTGATCTAGTCTGGTGATTGGATGGCCAAACACCCTAACTGTCATGCTAGAAATCTCATCCAATGACTGAGGGAAGTGGATGCAAAGAGCCACGGTTAGGCCCCAGGTGGAGCTCCAGGAGTCCAGTTGGTAAGAAAGAGGAGGGATTGTATGAGTGCGAATTGTTGAGACCAAGACTGGAAAAAGCACAGGGACAAATAGCCAAACTAATGGAAACACATGAACTATGAACCAAAAGCTGAGGATCCCCCAACTGGATCAGGCTCTCTGGATAAGTGAGACAGTTGATTAGCTTGAACTGTTTGGGAGGCACTCAGGCAGTGGAACCCAGACCTGTCCTTAGTGCATGAGCTGGCTGTTTGGAACCTGGAGCTTTTGCAGGGACATTTTGCTCAGCCTGGGAGGAGGGGACTGGACCTGCCTGTACTGAATCCACCAGGTTGAGCTGAATCCCCAGGGGAGTCTTTGCCTGGGAGGGGATGGGAATAGGGAGTGGGCTGGGAGAAGGTGGGGGTGGGAGACAAGAGGACTGGGGAACCCATGGCTGATATGTAAAATTAAATTTAATTATAAAATAAAATTAAAAATTAAAAAAAAACTCACAAGCTCACATCAGCTGTCTCTGTCTGTGGATTCCTGTGTCATGACTTTGACCCCCTTGGCTCATACAATCCCTCCTCCCTTTCTTCAGGAGGACTCCTGAAGCTCAACCCAGTGCTTGGCTGTGGATCTCTGCATCTACTTTCATCAGTTACTGGAGAACGGCTCTCTGATAACTATTAAGGTAGTCACCAATCTAATTACAGGGGAAGGCTGTTCAGATACCCTCTCTATTATTGCTAGGAGTCTTATGAATTCCTGGTAGTTTACCTGGCGCCAAGTTTCTCCCTAAACCCGAAATGCCCCCAACCATCAAGATGTCTTTTTTTGTTATTCTTTCCCTCTGTCCTGCCTCCAACCTACCTTCCATGCCCAGCCCACTCAACCCACTCCCTCAAGTTCCCATCCCCTGCATCCCTCCTAGGCCACTACGAGGGAAATCCATGCTTCCATCTTTGGGCTCTCTTTGTTATCTAGCCTCTCTGGGGCTGTGGATTGTAGGTTGGTTAATCCCTACTTAACTCTTAATATCCTCTTTTGAGCTAGTACATAACATGTTTGTCTTTCTGTGTCTGGGTTACCTCACTCAAAATGATTTTTTTTTTCTAGTTCTATCCATTTGCCTGCAAATTTTATAAGGTCACTGATTTTTTTTTTTTTTTTTTTACAGCTAACAAGACTCCATTATGTAAATGCACTATATTTCCTTATCTGTTCTTCAGCTGAGAGGCATCAAGGTTGTTTCCAGATTCTGGATATTAGCACACGGACTCTGGACCAACAGTTAGGGAGCCTGCATGGGGCCAACCTAGGCCCTCTGCATGTGTTTGGCAGTTGTGTGGCTTGGTCTATTTGTAAGGCTCCTAGCAGTGAGATTAGGACCTGTCACTGGTGCTTAGCTGGCTTTTGAGAAACTGTTCCCCATGCTAGATTACCTTGCCTAGGCTTTATGCAGGGGGAGGATCTGGGTCCATCCTCAACTTGATATGCCATGCTTTATTCAAGCCCATGGAAAGCCTGTCCCTTTCTGAATGGAGATAGAGGAGTGGAGGTGGAGAGGGTAGATGGGAGTATGAGGAGGCAATGGCAGGAAAGAAGGGAGGGGAAACTGTAGTCAGCATGTAAAATAAATTAAAAAAAAATGTTAATGTTGCAGAATTTCTGTTTATGCTGCCATTATGTTTTTCAATTGAAAAGAGGCAGAGCTTCAATGCGGCTGGCTGGAATGGACCGATGAGTCTTGGGAGGACCAAGAAGAAAAAGAGTGATGTGAAGTGATGTGGGGCCAGGGAGGTCACACACACACTGATTTTTCAAGCCAGGAAGTGGCAGCAGTGGAGTTCTTCCATGGCAGCTTGTGACCCACCTCAGGTTTTTATCTTACATTCTGTTCTTTAGTTTCATAATAAAAACTCAAAAGAAATCAGAAATATTTGGCACCCAACATGGGACATTGCTAAACATGCCAAAGTGCTTCCAGGCACAGTGACTGCTCTGCTGTCCAAGTGTGTCCACCTGCCACACTGCTCTACAGTCTGAAGGAGGATGCACATTTTCCTGCAGCCTCTTTGGCCTGTTTTTCTGCATTCCAGAGCTTTCCAAAGGTTTCTCCAGGCTGCCAATCCAGGCAGCTTAGCAACTCAGCTCACCTTGAGCAGGAGACCTGTTCGCTGCTTAGAACATTGCAGCTGTGGTTACCAGTTGCCAAGTTACTGGCACCCTGCAGGAAAGTCAAGGTGATTGTAATATAGCTGTGCCTCTTAAGTGAATTCTACCTGGTGTTCATAAAAACCAGAGTAGTAGCTAGCTAGGCTCCTTGGCCAAACCTCCCCAAGGCCAGCTTCCATGCACATGGAACTCCCACTGCTGCCTTGGTACAGCACCCCCTCCACCTGCTGGTCAAACATAGTCACTACATTTAAATACCTCCACACAACACACACCTCCAGGGAAGACTATAGCCTAACCATTTGAGGACCAGTATCACACTTAGTAAGATACTTGAAAACTTTTACGCAGTAAGCTAGGCTATTTAATTAATTAATTAATCAATCAATCAATCAAAGATGGAAAAGAGTAAGGGGAAAGGACAATATTAAACCTTTCCCATGTTAAAAATTGGAAGTATCACATTACAGGGAATTAGGACTCGGTTCCCTGCTACTATGGATAGGATGCAAATAGAAAAGCTAAATGAGGACATAAACAACTTAGCTGGGAGCTATACAATGTCAGTCATAATTATTATCTGTCTGGTAATTCATATTTTATCCTTAAAAATGGTTTGATAATTATGCCAAATATGAGAAGTTGACTGATAAGATTCAAGCCTTAGGAAAGGCTACTACTGATAATATGCAAACCTTAGAAAAACTTACTATTCAAAAGATACAAACCTTAGAAAGGTTACTACTGATAATATGCCAGCCTTACAAATAATTACTAAGGAGAATAGTGCAATCTTGACGGATAAGATCAAAGCTTTAGAAATATTTACTGATAAAGAGAGCAAAAAGGTGACTGATAATATGCAAACCCTAGAATAATTACTATTCAAAAGAGAGAAGCTTTAGGAAAAGCTACTACTTATAATATGAAAATAACAAATAACTACTGTAGAAAATTTTTGACATTTTGACTGTAGTTACAAGTTTTGGAGAAATGTATTAGAGCAGATAATAAAAATATTCAGACACAGAAGAATTTATAGAACAAACATTACCACTACATTATAAAATGAGAGAGGAGCAAGCACAGGGATATTAGAAAACCAACCTTAATTTATCCAATTACCACTCAGGAATGACCACCAGATGATAAGTATCACCAAGGCCATTCAGAAGTTAAATGGGATACTATAGAAATGTTACGTTTAAAGAGATTTAAGGAAACAATAGTTTCATAGGGTAAGTGTTCACCTTTTGTGAAGCAGATGTTAAATTCATGGGCCTCTTGGAACAGAATTATTCCACAAGACTGGAAAGATTTAGTTACAGCAGTTTTGGAATGTGGCCCTCAGTTATAATGAACAACCTGGTGAAGACATGGAGCTAGGGCAATTGAACAGCAAGGTACAGTTAGAGGTTATGAGATTTCCAAAGATCAAATCTTGGTGAGGTCCATCAAGCTCATGTGGAAAGTTAGATTAATTTCATGGTCGCACTTTGGCCCTATGCCATACAGCAGTGTTGAATGATTGGGATGAGATTCAAGAATCAGGACAAAGGACTGAATCATTTAGCAAAATTACACAAGACCTAAAAGAAGCCCTCACTTCTTTTGAATTTTTTACAAAGATCACTTTTAACTGTAAATAGAACAATATCAGATCCAGAAGTTAGATGAATATTAATTGAATCTTTGGTTTTGGAAAATACTAATTCACAATACAAAAGGATAACTGGGTCTTTAAAGGTAAGATCAGTAACCATAGAGAAATAGATCCAATATACAGTCGATTTTGAATCTCATAACCATGATGATACTTGAATAGGAGAGGTGAGTTCCAAAGGCTTGAAGAAAAATCAAAATGTCAGATGTTTTAATTGTGGTAAACAAGGTGACCTAAAAAGGGATTGTAGGCAGGGTGTTTATAGAAAGAATGGTTTTTCTAGAGTTAACTCAAAAAGAAGACCACAGCCTTCTGGGGAATGCAGAAGGTGCAGCAAAAGTCGACACTGGACCAGAACAACAAGGGATAGGCAAGGTAACCCTTTGCCATAGGAAAATGCCTTGGGAGGGCCTCTCCCAGGTCCCCATGTCAAATTTTGTTCAATCATTCCCTGTCATCATGGGGGAAAACTCCTCCCCAGAGTCATTAAAAGACCTAATACCTATTGTAAAAAAAAAAAAAAAAAAAAAAAAAAAAAAAAAAAAAAAACAACTTTTCTGGATGACATAACAGCTTTAGAAAATAAAACAAAAATTTCAGGAGAAATCATAAAGCAAATATTTTGGCAAACTTTGATAAATGATCAAAGGCCAAAGTTAAAAAAATGGCATTGTAATTGAGGGATTTATAGACACAGGGGCAGATATAACAATAAGTGCCTCAGAATCTTAACATCCAAATTAGCTTCTTTGAGACGTAAATGTTGAGCTTTTATGAAACTGGAACTTTATCTTAGGTGAAACAAAGAATAAGATGGGTGGAATGTAGAGGGCCCAAAGGACAGAGAGGAAAATTAAAGCCATATGTGACTAACAAAGCAATAAATTTATGGAGACATGATTTGTTATAGTAATGAAATACCAAGGTTAACATTTCTCCAATCTCTGAAACAAACTAATGTATGTTTCTGAGAAAAATATTACAAGATATTGTAAAGAATAGTTACCAACCACTCAGGTTTCACAAAAACAGGGCTCAACAGTTGCTGATCTTTCAAAGGTACCAGCAGCCCTACCTTTAAAATGGTTAATGAATAAACCTACTGGGTGTAACAATGGCCTTTGATATCAGAAAAATTATAGGCCTTAGAACAGTTGATACAGGAGCAGCTAAATACTCAACATATTAAGAAATCAACCTGTTCTTGAAATTCTCCTATATTTGTAATTAAAAATAAAACAGGCTGGGCGATGGTGGTGCATGCCTTTAATCCCATCACTTGGGAGGAAGAGGCAGGTGGATCTTTGTGAGTTTGAGGCCAGACTGGTCTACCAAGCGAGATCCAGGAAAGGCACAAAGCTACAAAGAGAAACCCTGTCTAAAAAAGAAAGAAAGAAAGAAAGAAAGAAAGAAAGAAAGAAAGAAAGAAAGAAAACAAACAACAAAAAAAGAAAGAAATCAGGAAAATAGACCATGATAACAGATCTAAAAGCTATCAATAAGGTGATTCAGTCAGAGGGTTCTTTACAGCCTGGATTCTATTGCCTTCTCTATTAGCTAAAAGATGGTCTATTATACTGGTTGATTTAAAAGATTACTTTTTTACTATACATTTGCAATAACAAGATAGAGAAAGTGTGTCTTAATAGTGTCTATTTATAATAATTCTCAATCAATTTCCATTGATATAAAAGAGATCAATGGAAAGTCCTTCCACAAGGAATGTTAAACAGCCCTATCTGTGTCAGTATTTTAATGGCTGTATTCTCACAGCCATTGGAAATAATTCATAATCAGTTTCCTCAATCAATAATTTATTATTATATGGATGATATCTTACTAGCTGATTCAGATGCAGATACCTTAGAGAAAATGTTTGAAGAAGTAAAGAAAACTCTGCCTTACTGAGGATTACAAATTGCTCCTGAAAAAAATGCAAAGAGGAGGTTATATTAATTACCTAAGATATAAAATATGTTTACAAAAAATTCAATCACAAAATGTACAGAGCAGAAGAGATCAATTCTGAGTTCTTAATGACTTTCAAAAAATTACTGGAAGACATTTACTGGCTAAGGTTCACAATGGGATTGACAACTCAATAACTGAGTGATTTATTTCAAACTTTAAAAGGTGATAAGGACTTAAATAGTCCAAGAAAATTATCAGTGGAGGCTGAGAGAGAATTGGCTTTTGGTGGAAAAGAAATTACAGGATGAACATGTGGATTGTTTGGATCCATAGCTTGATTGTATTCTGGCTATTTTACCTTCTATTCATTCTCCTACTGGAATTTTTATGCAGAGAGAAGGTAATATTCTAGAATGGATATTTTTGCCACATAAACAACAAAAAATTATGTAGAAAAGTTTCCTGAATTGATTCTAAATGAAAATTGAGACCATCATTTAACAAGAATGGACCCAATAGAAATTATAATACCTTTTACTAACTGGTTTCCTCTTTGTGGGCAGAAAATGAACATTGAAAAAGAGCTTGTAGTAAATTTTTGGGCAAGATTAGCAATAAATATCCCAAAAGTAAGAAACTTCAATTTATATAATGGGTCCTTAACCAATTGGGTCCTTCCTCACATTACATGGGGAACACAAATATCTGGAGCCCCTACATTCTATACTGATACAAATAAATCACAGGAAAGGCAGGTTATAAATCAGGAAATTTAAGTAAAAATGGCTCAAAGCCCTTATGGTTCTGTTCATAAAGTCAGAATTATATGCTATTCTCATGGTATTATTAGATTTTTGAGAACCTCTTAATATAGTTACTCATTCTCAATATGCAGAAGGAGTTGTTTCCCACATTGAAACCACTGAACTTATTCCTGATGATTCAAAATTAACTTTATTATTTATACAATTACAGGAAATAATCAGAAATAGAAATCATCCCTTATATATAACACATATCAGATACTATACCAGTCTGCCAGGCCCTCTACCACAAGGAAATGATGAAATTGATCAACTATTGGTAGGGAATGCACTAGAAGCATTAGAATTTCACAAGAAACACCATATTAATAGCAAAAGTTTGAAAGGAATCTTCTATAATGTGGCAACAAGCCAAGGAAATTATAAGAAAATGTTCTATTTATTATTTATATAATCAAACACCACTACCTACAGGAATTAATCCAAAGGGTACTCAAAAAAATGAAATGTGTAAATGGATGTGTTTCATTTTACAGAGTTTTGAAACTTAAATTATGTCCAACATACCATAGATACATATTCAGGATTTCAATGGGCAACTGCTCTGAGTTCTTAAAAGACTGATTCTATAATTATGCATCTATTAGAAGTCATGACCATCATGCAAATACCTGTACAAATTAATGCTCCAGCATACATCTCTAGTAAAATTAAATAGTTTTTTGTATGTTGCAACATAAAACATATTACATGTATACCAGACAATCTTACAGGACAAGCAGTTATAGAAGGATCTAATTATACTTTAAAGGTAATATTTAATAAACAGAAAGGGGTAATAATGACCCCAAGAGATGGACTGCCCAATGCTTCACTGACTTTAACTTTTTAAAATGTTAATGAAAAGAGAACAAAAGCTGCAGCATAACATTGGCTAATAGAATAAACAAACAAACAAATAAACACTAAACTAAATCAGCTAGTATACTTTAAAGACATGTTGACCTCAAATGGAAACTAGAATATGTGTTACATTGGGGGAAGGATTTTGCTTTTGTTTCCACAGGAGAAAAAAAGCTATCAAAATTGATAAAGATTTGATTCTAACAAGAGAGATTTCTTGATAAGAAGAAGTGATAGTTTATCAACCAATGTGATGATTCAACTTGATGACAGGGAAACTCACCAAATTAGGGTCAGGGCAAGGTTTTGCTTTTGTCTTTCCAGGAAAATAAAAACATCAAATTGAGGAACTTAAAGACCTTTAAACAAATGAAGTATCAAAGAGAGAGAGAGAGAGAGAGAGAGAGAGAGAGAGAGAGAGAGAGATTGAGAGAGAAGAAAAGAAAAGAAAAGAAAAAGAATGAAGGGAGAACCATCCAGAAAAAAATTACCAAGAAAAGGAATTGTTTGGTCTAATGGTATAAAATGCTTCCTACAGGATAAAATTTTATAAACCTTTCAAAATGGCTGTTTTTTTTTTTCTGGTGTCTACAGACATGTTAAACAGGTGGTCTTTATGTAGTCCTGACTCAATTAAAAACTAAAGCTGGCTGTGGAGTTAGAGTTCTCTCCTCTAAACCCAAGCATGTTTGTTAAAACAGAATTCAAAGTTCTCTCATATCAGAAGAGCCACCTGGTATGGGACAGAAGAAAACAAAAATCTAGGGATTGATCTCATACCCCTCAAATTTATGTTGACTCTTTAAAACATTTTTTAAAGTATAAGTGCTATCTCAAAATTTAGACTTTCTGTGTTATATTAATAATATTATAAAGTACTAACTAATTCTAACTTTAGGTTCCATGTAGCTTTCTGTATGTGATTTCAGGCTTGAGATTAAACAGATATTTAGGAATTAAGCCTGGATATCCCAGATATATTTAATAGATCATGGTTATTTAATCTCCCTAAGATTTACAACTTAATATGACATTTAACATGCTTAAGTTTTCTGCAGTAAATGATAAACATTCCTAATAGTGGTCCCTGCAGTCTCCAAAAGGATGATGGGGCCCCAAATGATGATTCTACCTGGACTGTAATAATACCACTAAGCTTATAAACATCACCCAAAGATCTGCTTTGGACTACAAACTGCTCAGGAGAATTCCATGGTTGTTAGCTGAGATGGTCCACCCTCATGCACTGCTCCCAAATGATACAGCTAGTTCTCCCAGGATTTGACCATATTTTTTTCAGGGTTCCCTAGAGATACCAACACACACACACGCACACACACACACACACACACACACACACACACACACACACACACACCCTGACAACATGAAGTAATTTTAAGAACACAAAGCCCACATTCCCAAGAGGTGGGGTAGATGGTTTTTGGACTTTGGGTTATGGATATTTGTCATCATGTATTGGGGGTTAGTTACAAATTGTTATTGAGTATGGTCAGAAAAAAGGTGGGGGTAAATATGATAGAATAAAATGTAGATTATTGAATCTGCTTTTCAAAAAACTACTAGTCTTAAATATTTTACATTGGTATGGACTTTTTTATATTGATACAAATTTAAGGTTATTTTTTATTATACTCTATGTATGTTTATACTACTGCTTAAAATATTTTTGTATATTGATATAAATTTGAGGTTATTGTTCTTATACTATGGACAATATGTTTCTATTTTGCTTAAGGTAGTACCTATACAGTTCATACTATATAGCTTGTCTAATTATGCAATGTGAAGTGTTAGTCCTTAAAAGCTATTCAGGATAATAAAGAAATTCAGGATAATAGTCACCCATGTCTATCAAATTTATAGTCATGTTAGTTAGGTTTCCTAGATATACAGAGTTATATAGGTAATCTTCAAATACTTCAAAGACCTATAGAATATGCCATTTAAAATGTTTTAATAACTTAGACTTTTCTTGACATGAGATACATCTGCTCCTGGCAGCACTGACCTATTTCTAAAGAAGATAATGGGTATCAAAGAAACTTCATATAGAGTTTGCTTTCTTTGTGGCAAAAGTTAGCCACTAGTACAAAAAATTGCCCTTGCCTCAACTGCTGACATTACGCTGGACAAATTGGACAAGCAGGACACAAAGTAATGTGACTGTCGGACTTTGCCAAGACATGATAGGACAGTCCTTCAAAATTTTCTGCTTCTGAAATAAGTCTGTCAGACATTCTAGACCTCTATGCTAAAGATGGATATCCCAACATTGCAGAGGAAACTTGGGTGACTGTCCAGGCAGCCAGCTGTCTCTGTCATTACTCACATTTTTTGGAAGACACTTGCTTACACTTCCTGCTTACTTGGGTAATATTATTTTCTTCTCAGGTCTTTGATGGGGTTGAAGACTCAATAGTTACAGTTCTCCTGAATCTTGGCAAAAGGTATGTTAGGAACAAAACTTTGAACTCTTAGAGAGAGATAGCCAATTACTTGTGGACTGAACACTGAGAATGTATTTCTTACTTGATAATTGTTTTTTGTTGTATGTGGCCTCATTTTGTTAAGGTTATTACCTTTCCTTTCTATTTGAACAATGCTTGATTATAATTCTTATTGTATATAGTTTTACTATGTTAGAGTTAGAACCTTTGCCTTTTATTAGACAAAAAGGGGGAATGTTGCAGAGTTTCTGTGTATGTCACCAGTCTGTTGTTCAATTGAAAAGACTTGGAGCTTCCATTCAGCTTGTTTTAATGGACCAACAAGTCTTCAAGGACCAAGAAGAGCAAGAGTAACCCAAAGGGCAGATGCTGGACTGTGGAGGTCACATGGCTATATTGAGCCAGGAAGCTGCAGCAGCAGGATTTTTTCCTCAGTAGCTTTGAACCTACCTCAGGTTTTTATCTTGTATTCTGTTTTTTTTATAATGAAAATGCAAAAGAAATCAGTTTATTTAATTAAATAATATAAAATTAAAAAATAAAAAAATAAAAGTAAACCTGGAACAAAAATCTCTAAGTACTTTTCTGTAATGTTTGCTAAAATTCCTCATGCCAGCATTATTTCTTGACTATATTTCAATTGATGGTCACCCTATTTTGACATCCTCATCATCCTACCTTTGCTTTCCAAATGCTGGGATTATAGGCATATGTAATTAGGCAGAGCTAACCATATATTTTTATTGATTGTTGCTAGAATTAGGGAGTATCTTGTATTGCATTAAAAATAGCACAGGTATGTACATACCAAACATTTTGTCATATTACTTCTAATTTGTATGACTTTATAAACTCACTTCCTTTGGCTAAGTTTTGTTTATTTGTAAATTGCTAGATGTCAAAATCAGGACTTTTTATACACTAAGCCTTGCTCATATTCTGCCATTGAACTGAACCCCCAGACCTAGTTAATGTTTTTACTAAACCATGTTGAAGATTTTATAATAAGAAAGGCTATTTACTGAAGAAAAAAAATATATATATACACACACACACACACACACACACACAGAGAGAGAGAGAGAGAGAGAGAGAGAGAGAGAGAGAGAGAGAGAGAGAGAGAGAGACAGAGAGAGAGAGAGAGAGAGAGAGAGAGAGAGAGATGAAATCAGTACACTTAATCTGTTAACACAACAATAGATGTTGACTATATTTTGAATGCCTTTACTATTCAAACTTTCCAATGGCCACATTCTGGATGTCTTGCCTATTCAAACCTGCTTCCCAGTGCTTCTATGTTGCCCTTTTTGTTTGAATGCCATTGTAGCAAATTAAAGCCACCAATGATTCCTCTTCTCAATACTGAGCTACTAGCCATTATTGATATTTGTCTGTGGGAGCTCAAAATAAATCACGATGGTGTCTTAGCTGGTAGGTTATATTTGTATTTGAATGTTATACAATGTATTCATGTTGCTGACTCAAAACCTAGGGTATTCAGCTGAGTACACTGAAAACCACATACCTCATTTATAACAGAATACTTTACAGTATAATACACTCTGAATTGGCGTTGTTGGAGACTATAATAGCAGGTTGAGTTCTTCCTAAAAATATCCCTGAGCGTCAGGATGATGAATGAGAATAATCCATTAAAGGGTGTGTACATGAGTATTACAAAGCTCCTGGAACTGTTTGAAGCATTTCATGAGCATTTACTCATAATTCCCACACTTAGTACATTCATTATCTTTAATTCACATACATAGACAACTGCCAGAGCTAGAATTACTTGAAGAAAATAAAATAAAAATGCTTTGTTACAGGATATAAGCCCATATATAGTCTCAGATATTATTTATGTAAAAATATACAAAACATTGTAAAGCAAATCCCCTAAAGTAAATAAAAGAGTACCTCAATTCTAAATGTTGAAATGAATGCATTTTCTTTTATATGTTCTCAAAACTATTATAGACACTAAAAGGATTCCATTTCTTTCAGTCATTGATATTTCAAAGATGAAAGGAATCTTTCTAGCTTCATTCAGAGGTAATGATAAGTCAAAATTGCCCATACTTAGGGTATTTTGTTTTCTCAATGCTGTTCCTTCTTATATATTTGAGCAGGGATTATTCTTTTTCTTTTTCTTTTCAAATAGTTTATCATTAGTGTATAAACACAGAAATGAATTTTCTTTGTTGATTTTATTTTCTGCAGCATTACACAATTGACTTGTTTCTTCCACAGTTTTAGTGACATCCATCTTTAATCATCTATGTGTAAGAGTAGACCATCTTAAGAAGAAACAATTTATTTTTTTTGTTCCCTTCATGTTCTAAGATATTTATTACATTAATGCTCTGAATAGAAATGATAGGAATGGACAGTATAACATTGTCCTAGATCTTAAAGAACAAGCGAACAACTTTATAGCCATGAGTATAATGATACTTGTATTATTGCAATAAATGGTATTGAAGTACATTCCTTTAATGACTAATTGTTGAAAGTTTTTAATCACTGGGGAAAATACTTTCTGGATCTACTAGTATAATCAATTTTTATACTGTTAATATTTTGTAGTATATTTATTGATCTGTGAATATTGAATCATCTTGATCAGGGATCAGCTTAAGAAATCTTTAATATCATCTATTTATAAAAAATAATTTCATAGATGAAAATGATTTACAATATCACATTTAAATTACCTATATTATATATTTCTAAAGGACAAATTAATGCAGATCTTAGTGAAACTCCATTGTAGGTCAAGAATTCATAAGTAGCTGAATGAAAGCTGGCTTTTGTTTTCCTCCAGAAATTACACCAAGCCTAAGGCTGAGCTATATCCTTTGACTCATAGTGAAGAAACAATTTCAAGGCTCACTTATGTGGCCACTGGAAAATATTTCAATTTCTTGATTTTAAAAAGATCTATAGAACTTTGTCTAAATACAGCTAAGCCAACAAATTTATAAATGAAACTCTTGTAAGCTACTTATATCCTGGACTCACATTGGCATATCCATATCTTCTGAGATATTTGAGTGGAAACAGACATCCTGCCACAGTTTAAAAACTACAGGGTATCCAAGGTGATTTTTAAGTCTGAAGATCCCCTAAGATGGGCTTAAGTTCATGTTGGTATTTGGGTGGAAAAGAAAGGAACAAACTCACTTTTTTCTTGCCATCTTCCAAGTCTCCATCTTTAAAAAAAGATGACCTTGTGACATTAATTGCCCTTCTAAGTCATAGGTAATGAACATGCCTCTGATATTTATCACTCATAAGAGTCAGAAAACAATAATATTTTTGGAAGCAGGGGTATGCTCCAAATTCCAGGATTATCTTGTTTTTTTTTTTTTCTATGCATTTTCCTCCACTTAACACAATGGGCTTATAAATGAAGTCTATTCTTAATCAGAAACCAATATTCATTTTAGTTTTGTAGCCTTTATGTCACTCATTAATTTATTTTTATTTGAAAATAGATTCTTTCTCATACATCACATACTGACCACAGTTTTCCCTTCCTCCATTTCTCCCAGCTCTCTCCTCACTCCCTACCACCCCAACTCCTCCTCCATTTTCCTTCAGAGAGAAACAGGCCTCCAAGACAAAATAATCAAACATGACAAAACAAGATAAAATAAGAAAAGACAAAAGCCCTCATATCAAGGCTGGACAAGATATTATTCTTAATGAAAGAAGGTTAACACGGTGGCTGGATACTAAGCCTATGTCTTTGAGGTGCCAGAGTCTTCAATTTGACCACAAGTTACAATTATCCTCCTAGGAGCCATGTAATGGCCCAGCTCTTTCTGCATGCTTTGAGGCAGAACATTAAGTTTGTCTCATGGCTAATCTCCATTCTTCTAGCACACACAAATATTGCTTATTTAATCTGAATCAGCCTAATGGAAATGATGGGCTCTGAACTGCCCATCAGATTACTGTGCAGAAAGAGTTTGGGAAGGGTAGATCTTGCTCCAAGTTTGCATCTTTACCCAAAAACAATAAAATGTGACATACATTTTCCAATGTATGTTCACACAGAATGGCTTTAACCATTTTAGAATAGGCTTATAATTACAAGAATGAGAGAAAAAGTTAGAAGTGCTTATGTGTTTGGCTTAATGGAAAAGATGTATTCAACACTTGCTGCTCTCTTCATTCACTTTAAGGGACAGGTGCTTTTGTCCATGTTGATTATTCTCTGCTCATTACAGACAACTTGATCTTCCTCTGATTTTTTTTCTGACTTGGGATTCTTTGTAGGTGACTCACTCACTTGCTGCTAATGGCAATTGCTGACTATTGACAAAATGTGGCATGACTACCGAACGGAAACTCTTATATGGCTGTAGCTCACTATTGTAAGTACAACTTTATGTGCTCTACATTAGCTCTGTGGTTTTTAAAAATACAAGAACAGAAAAGACAAATGCACAACAAAACTTATCAACAATGTAATCGTGTCTCAGTATCTCCTAACGTTATAGGATAAAATACATTTGTAGATCAAGAAGTAAGGGAAGAAGATGATTTCACAGACATTCCTGTCTGTAATAGATGTCTGATTTTTACTGGAATTTTTACTTCACTTAGCATGCAGAATAAAAATATTCATTTACAGACTATTAACAAACAAAAATGTTGATGCTGTTTATTGTTTTATTTTTATTCAAGAAGGTTTTACTTTTTTGTTGACATGTCTAACCTTTACCGAGGCAGTAGCTGCTATTTAGGAGTCTCTTCAATCAGTAGGGGCAAAATGTAAAACAAACAACAAAATCAAGTAGATTCTATAGTATGCTATATTTGCTGTTTTTAATCTGCTTAATTCTGTGAGATGTCTTTCTGTGTGCTGTGAAGATGTGTTGCTCCTATTGGTTAATAAATAAAGCTGTATTGGCCTATGGCAAGACAGGATGGAGCCAGGCAGGAAATCCAAGAGAGATAGAAAAGAAAGGTAGAGTCAGAGCAGACACTGTGAGCCACTGCCAGGAGAAGCAAGATGTGACAAAACAGGTAATGCCATGAAGCCACATGGCAAAACATAGCATGATAGGAATGGGTTGAGTGAAGTTGTAGGAGCTAGCTAGCAAGAAGCCTGAGCCATAGGCCTTATAGTTTGTAATTAATATAAGTCTCTGTGTGTTTACTTAGGACCAAGTGGCTGTGGGACTGGGTGGGACACAGAGAAACTTCCATCTACAGCTTAAGGCAGAGCAAAAAGATATTGATGCCCCATATAGCTCTGCCCTCACATACATCCCACCAGAGTACCACATTCGCCATAGTTAATGAATCTATACTGACACACTGCTATCAAAGTCCTGAAATTTACATTTGAATTCACCGGGTAAGCTATAGTCTGTGGGCTTGGACAAAAAAATGGTTGTCCATCACCATAGTATCATAGATAATACTTTCACTGCCCTAGACCTCCTCTGCATTCTGCATATTTAACCCTTACTCCCTTCATCTTTTCTATTTTTATTTTTAAATTATTTCTTTTATTTTTTGATATTATGATATAATTATACCATTTCTCCTTCCCTTTCCTTCTTCAAAGTCCTCCCATACAGCTCTTCTTGCTTTCTTTCAAATCTGTGGCCTCTTTGTTCAGTAGTTATATACCTAAATATATAAGTACAACCTACTCAGTCTCTTACTGTCTCAAAGCTACTTGCATGTATTTTTTGAGATTAAATTTAACATGATTTTATTGAAAGTATAAATTGAATCTAGTCCACAAGCAATATAATTTTCCATATTATTCTTTTTTAATTATTTCTTTTATTTTTGCGATTTTATATATGTATTCCTGTGTAGACACAGACAAGCATGTATTAAACAACATGGCAATGAAGCACAATTAACCAAAAAAATTGCCCTTCCTCATCTCTGTCTGTCAGCAACCATTTACATTTTGATTGTCTCTACATTTTTGCCTGTTCAACAATGTATAACATGTGTATCCAACTTTACAGACTAGCTTTTTGCACTTTGTAAGATTAACGTAAATTTCCTCCTTGTCTTCTCATGGCATGTTAGTTCATTTTCTTTTCCTTTCTGTTGCAATGGGATTCATTTATTTTCTGCTTGACTCCACTGGAATCCATGTCATCATGCAGATATGCCTCTTATCTATAAAACATCTTGATTGCTTCCAAATTTTTCAATTATTAAGTAAATATACCATGAGCATCCTTGTATATATAATGCAAGTAGCATTGCGACAGTAAGTATATATTTTCTACTACTCTAGATAAATATCAAGGATCAAAACTCATGGATCAAACTGTGAAGTTGTATTTAGTCTTCTAAGAATCCATGTATAATATCTTCCAAAGCAGCTTCATGACTTTGAGGACATTTGGTATGGTCAGTAATCTGGATTTTGGTCACTCTAATGGGTCCATAGTTAACACCACCAATTAGTTTGCTATTAACTTAATTGTTTCTTCCTCTAACATTTCATGGAACCTTCCAGCAACTGTCTTTTGGGTTACTAAATTGTCTCTATTCCCCATTTGCCTTGATTTTCTTGCAATATTTACCACTGGGTACATTCTATCCCCTCTTGAATTAACATTTTCATATGACTATTGGCACTCAAACAGATATCTCTGTTTTTTTATGACCTTTCCATAGTCTCCCGAGAATTATCTCTGCTTACTAAATTTTCTCCAGAACACTAGATTTATTATAATTCACCTAACAATTTCTGAACATCCATAAAATATTTCAATAGAGAATCTCCATAGTCTATTGGGTAAAAATTTACCTGTTATATTCTACAATGAGACAAACCTATAACTAGAATACAATGTAATGCATGTAATGTTAAAAGGCCATGGAGGGCAAAAATTACTTAAATTCAAGTTGCTCAGCCAAGCTTTCTATTTCCAGAAGTCAGTGTTTTACCATCTACATCCCAAGTTCCCTTTGACTAAAGCTTATCTAATTACTTCAGCATTTGTTAACACTCATGATGACTGTAAAGGACTGTAGTCAATATCCAACAGTATTATGCACAATTTTTGATGTAGTGTTGATAAGTTTCAAAAGTCTTCCAATATTTTTCTTGCTGCCACATTTTTCACTATCACTGTCCCAATCTATTAGCATGTCTTATTACTCAATCACTTTTACACATAATTTGACTTATTTAGAAAATTTCCATCACTTGAATAAAGGCATGAGTCACTTTAGGAGTTTCCTTTATTTCTATTATATTCTCAATGCCTTCTTATTGGTGATATTTCTTCCTTCATTAAAGCCTAGCCCATAGTTACTCATCACTACTATGCTGATATTTAACAAACTGTCAATGCACTTTATATGATTTTCATGATTCATCTGCTCTAACCTAGAGAGTCTAGATACACCTAAAATATCTTAAACATAAACAACTCATACTCCTGTATGAAACTGTCCTTATATAACACAGTAACAAGTAAATGGATAAATAAATGAAAAAATAATATAATTAAAACTCTTGGATTAAAAAATTTTTATCCACAGGGATAATTACATAATAAAAGAAATTTTAAACATGTGCATATTACAATTTTAGGTTCTAAAAAGGCTAAATAAGTGATATTATTCAAAACTCACTTTCACAAAATAAAAGTGACAATGACATGTACCATATCATTCCAAAACACTTACAATACATAATGTTCTTAAAAGTCTTCAGAACACTACCTGGCATAGGGGTGCATTCATTGAAGCCCAGAAATAGGGAGGACGAGGCAGGCAAGTATTCATAAGTTTGAGGCTAGCCAAGGATTCAAGGTATAGCCATTTCTCCAAGAACTAAAAATAAAACATACAATATTTCCTTGATTAATGGCAAAAACTACAGTGTGGGTAAAGGGATACATATTTAGAATATAAAGGATTATGCTTATTTAGGAAAATGGCCATCTCTTCCAAGATCCTTGTTTACTAGGCCTGGGTAGTTGACTAGGTTTCCAGTACCAGGCATGGCTTTCCTCTTGCTGAGTGAATCGTAGCTCAATTAGAGAGCTATTGGTTAACACTAAGGGATGTGTGCTACTACAGCAGCCTTAGGGTTAGTGTGTTATGGTTCACAGATATTACAGCAAGATAGGACTATTGGTTGCTTCCTCCTTTTGGAAGCTTTCATGGTGTCTCCTGATACCACAAAAGCTAGTCTTCAGGGAGGGGGACATTCAGATCTATTCTAGCTCAGGATTATCTGGGTCCTGTGCCTCAATTGCATGATTGAGACAATAGGGACTTACCTACAACCTCTCGGTGAACAACTAAGGGCAATAGCAATAGTCTATAATGTTTTCAGAGTTTCTTGAACAACCTCAATCAACAACTAAAAAGAGGGTTTCTCATGCCTGGTGTTGAGATTTTTCTTACATGGTCTATGGTTCTTGGAGTGCTTTTCAGCACAGATGGGACAACTTCATTTAAACAATATATTGATATTCGTTTACTAACTTACATGTGTAATGGGTATTATGATTCCTTATGAATTTATCAGGCATCCTTACTGGTATCTTACCCTCCTTCTTCCTTCTTCTGTATTTATTCCCCCCTCCCACTCAGAGTCCCCTGCATTTTTACCATTTCCTCCACCAGACTCTGCTATTTCCCTCTCTATTGCTCCCCGAGGCTGATGGTGGTCTTTTTACTTTCTTGGTTTTGAAGTTACTCAAACACTACATCTGAATGTTTGAAGCTAGGAATCACAGATGAGACAGAACCTGAAACATTCGTCTTTCTGGGTCTTATTTACCTTGCCTAATCTGCTCTTTTACAGAAAACCACAACAAATCAAAATACAGAGTTATGGAACCAAATCCCAATGGATACATCTACAAAGTAACTCCCACACATGAGGTCCAGGGATCCATACTGAAGAGGCAGAATGAAGATTGTAAGAGCCTAAGGAAGAGGGAGTTTTCTGTGAAATCGTATCTCTGAGGAATGTCAGAAGCTACAGCTGTAAGGTTTTGCCAGCATAGCTGCCTAAAGAAAAACTTAACAGAGACAGCAAATTGACATGCTGATGTGCACAGGGGAAAATATCCAAGAAGCCTCAATCCTACACAAAGAACTGTATATGCCTAAGGAATATTGAGAATTGCAGAAAGGGTCTTTTCCAAGCAAGAGCACACCAAATGGTTATCCAATACCAAATCACCAGTCCTGCAAATATACAAGGGACATTATACAGATAGAGAAAGTTATATTTAGAAGTATATAAGTATGTACTTCTATATATTTTGTATATGTATGTATATACATATATATATGCATATGAAAACAATTAATGGAAAAAGAGATATACTTTTTAAAGAGTGCGTGGTGGGGTATATGTGAGGGCTTGGAAGAAGGAAAGAGAAGGGAAACTATTGTAATTATAGTATGGTAGCAAGTAATAAAAGAAATAATTAAAAATGAAATAAAAGAGGAAACAGATTTAAGAGCTAGAAAACAATTTATATCAAAAGGGTAGATTAAAGCATTGTATTTCTGAAAATATATACCTGTAACATATTATCCAAACATTAAGCATGCCATAAAGAAAATACAAACAGAATAAAGAAAAGTAATAAAAGAATAAATGGAGAAAATATTTCTCTTTCAACAAAAATTACTGAAAGCAAAAAGAAAAATCCAGTAATAAATTCTAATACAGATGGTGGGTAAAACTTATCATTACAGATAATATCACTTATCAATAAAATATAAGTTATAATTAAAAGAAATTAATTTTCTTAAAAGAAAAACATACTGTGACAGATAATATCATTTATCATTAAAATATAAGTTAAAATAAAATCTATTTTCTTAAAATAAAATCAAATTTGGCTATATATTTTATACTAGGGTAACAATGATAAATAGATAGACAGAACTATAACATATAAAGGAAAGAAAAATGTTTTATGAACAGTAAGTGTGTTGATGGCTTAAATCTCATAAAGTACAGTAATGAGACAAATGCAGATGTTTCATTACGCAAAAAGCTGCAATGTGGGCATTTACATTTATAAACACATATTCCCTATAATGTGGCAGAAAATTTATGAAGAGTACTGCAAATGAAAGTTATTTGTTAGCTGCTTGCCATACAAAATAAACATCATATTGGAAAACAACCAAATATTGTATCTTGGTACTTGACAGGCTAAGACTAAAACTAGGTGTCATGTGGTATGCTGAATGTTATTCTGAGCACTTGAGTATGTAGAAATCAACTACCATGGAGCAAGTAAAGTGGGGGACAATCAACTTTGTGTTAGAAAGAAAAGTAAATGGCTACTCATCTATCACTTTAATCACCATAGAAAAAGAAAAACAATGTCCTTGTGCTACAGGGATAGAGAAGAGTTTTCTAACCATAGGGTCAATTTTCCATAAAGCAAACTTGCAAAGGTAGTTGGCCACCATATGGGGTTCCAGGTCTCCAGTTGTGTATTTTTTTCTAGATACAACCTAAGTTGTCTTGGAATAAACAGTGGAGTTTATAGACTTTTCTCCTGGACTGATGGAGGATGCTGACAAACCCCTGTCCAATCAAAACAAGAGCCCCCCTTTTATGCAGACATACCTTTTATTGGTTCTGTAATGATGACAAGACAAACATGAAAGTGTTCATTTAAGCAGGTCCCAATAAGAAAATAATTGGAATCTCAAACAATTAGTTTCACCCGCTTATTATGGTCAACTAAGCTTAGACAATACCCTGTGCATCTTCTCAATTAATTCCCGTACTCAACTCAATGATGTCATCGTTTGGCGAAAGATCTGGCAAATTAAGGACAGGCAACAGTTAACATTCACTCATCTGAGATCCCTGTTACTTGGCTGTGATCACAACAGCTGCAGCAGTGCGATCCCTTCATGTTTCTTTGTTGGTCCATCCATACATAGCCTTCTCTTGACCCTGAATAGTTAAATTAGAATTTAATACATGTGCACGTCTGTGCAATCATTATGTAAGTAACCTTAGACTGAAAATCTCCCACTAGTCAGAAGACTATCTTAAACCATGAGAGCCAATATAGGGTTTCTCAACAACAGATTGAGAAACTGAAGTTTGGAATTGATCTTCATTCTTCTATGTTTGTGTTGAAAGATATTTAGTACCAGCATTATATCATAAGCCCAGATGGAAATGCCATACATTTGTTTTCCTTGCTTCCTGTGGAATAATACTTTTGTACACTGTGAATATATATTACTCTCATTGGTTTAATAAAGAGCCAACTGGTGAATAGCTAGGCAGGAAAAGTTAGGCAGAAAGATTAACTAGGAGGACTTTGGGAAGAAGGAGGGCAGAATCTAAGCCAGATGCAGAAGAAGCAACATGCAAAATTCCTAGATGAGGTAAATGAGCCTCCAGGGTAGCACATAGATTAATAGAAATGGGTTAATTTAAGTTGTAAGAGCTGGCTAGGGACAAGCCTAAGCTATTGTCCAAGCATTTATAATTAAAAATAAGTCTCTGTGTGGTTACTTGGTTATCACCTGGTGGGACAGAAAAGTCCACTTACATCTGTTGTTGAATTTTTCATTACAGCATTTGGTGTTATGCAATTTATTCCATATTTCTTTATGTAGTCAATTAGTCACAGTTCTTCACTCGAAACCCATTTGCATTGATATACTTGTTATAATTTCATTCAAGCTGTGAGAATGACCTGCAGTTTTGCAAGTGACTATATGTTTTTTGTCTTTTATTAAATGGTACAGCGTTCTTAAACTTAATTATCCATTCTCTAGATGGTGATCATTTGAAGTACAATTTTATTTCCTTACTGTGCTAGTCAGGTTTTTGGCAACTTGACACAAGTTAGAGTCATTGGGAAGAAGGAGCATCAGCTGAGAAACTGCTTCCATCAGATTGGCCTGCAAGTAAACCCAGAGGGCATTTGGATTGCCATAAGTGGGCCCAACCTACTGCAGGTGTCACAATCCCTTGAGCAGATGGTCCTGAGTTGTACAAGAAAGCAAGGTGAACAAGCTGTAGCGACCCAGCCAGGAAGCAGCTCTTCTCCTTATTCTCTGCTCCAGTTCCTGCCTTTGTGTTAGTGTCTTGAGTTCTTGCTTTATCTTCCTCAGATGATAGACTGTGAAGTGGAAATGGAAGCCAAATAAAACCTTTTCTCCCCAAGTTGCTTTTGGTCATGTTGTTTTAGCACAGTAATAAAAATGAGCTAGGAAAACGATTATGAATAAAACTGTTATGATCATTTTAATATGTGTTTTTCTACAAATAAGCTTTCATTTCAGGAGATATTGGTGCTCATTAAAACTAAAACCTTCATTGAATCATCACAAAACCATATTGTTCTCTAAAAGAAAATAATTTAATATATGCATCCATCAAGGAACTCACTAATCAATTCAAAAAATGAGCAATAGATACAGGCCATTAACAAATGGGTTTGGTCAACAATCCTGTGAATATGCTTCTCATATAAGTAGGCAACAGATATGATTGAGTCAATAAAGAATTTCATGACAGTATAAAGCCACTACCATGTCAATATTATAAAAGACATTGAAAATGCCAAATGTTAAGGGCAATGTCAAACAACTGTACCTTTCTTGTTTCCATTTTTAAGTAGCAGCCTTATGGTACTTTGAATGAGGATGACTTTGATAGCCTCATCTATTTCAATGATTTTTTCTGAAGTTGGTGGACTTGTTTGGGAAGTCTTAGGTGGTATAGCCTTGGAGGAAGAGTATCACTGGAGATGGGCTTTGTTTCAAAAGGCTAGCCATTTTCGGTTAGCTCTTTTTCTTTTCATGGTTCTTATCTCAACATGTAATCTCTCAGCTACTCCTCCAGCACCATACCTACCTTCCTGATGCTATTCTCCTCTCCCATGATGGTCAAGGACTTACTCTCTAAAACTGTAAGACCCAGTAATCTCTTTCTTCTGTGTTTTCCAGGTCATGGTGCTTTGTGGTAACAATAGGAAAATAACTAAGGCAACTCTCTCCCATATAGATTCTAACTGATCTTTGTACCATTACTAACATGTTGTTGGTTTAAACAATACAGCAATCAACATTTTTCTACTTCCATTTTTGTAACTAGAGTGAAAATTGCTTCTGACTTTTTAATGCCCTGTTTTATTCTTGATTTTTTAGTAATTCTTCAAATATCTTGACTATAAACTACTTTAAAATTTTTTTATTCATTTTACAGACCAACCACAGATCCCCGTCTCATCCCTCCTCCTGCTCCCCCCAACCCCTCCTCCCTTCTTCCAACAGAGTAAGTTCTCCCAGAGGGGAACAGCTAAGCCTAGTACATTCAATTGAAGCAGGATCAAGCCCCTCCCCATTTTATCAGGGGTGAGCAAGGTGTCCAACCATAGGTAATGGGAGCCAGAAAGCTGGCTCATGCACCAGAGATAGATCCTGATCACATTGCCAGGGGCCCTCAAACAGATCCAGCTACACAACTGTCTGCCATATAGTCAGGTACCATGCAGGTTCCACAGCTGTTGGTCTAAAGTTTGTGGGTTACTTGAGCTTGGTTCAATTATCTCTGTAGTGAACATGAGGGAATGGGATGGTCAAGCTAGGGGAGGAATGCAGTGGGAGAGCAATGAAAGAGGTACCTTGATAGAGGGAGATTTTATGGGAATAGGGAGAAACCTGGTGCTAGGGAAATTCTCAGGAATCCACAAGGATGACTCCAGACTAGACTACTAGCAACAGTGGTGAGGGTGCCTGAACTGGCCTACCCTGGTAATCAGATTGGTGAATACCCTATCATCACAGAGCTTTCATCCAGTAACTGATGGAAACAGATGCGGAGATCCATGTAGTAATAATTTCATCAATAGATCCACAACCATGTGCCAGGCAGAGCTCTGAGAGTCCAGTCTAAGAGAGGGAAGAGGGATTACATGAGCAAGGAGCATCAAGATCATGATGGTGAAATCTACAGAGACAACTAAACTACATTATATAGAGAAAGAGATAAAATGCTTCTCTTCTTGTGTCCCTTCTTTACATTTGTAGAATCTGGCAATGTGTAACAGTTAAATTCGATGTTCTCAAATATATCAGTTCTTCTTTGTTTAAGTTGCCATGTGTTGACTTTTTCTTTACAGCTGCATCCTCCAGATGTCTGCTTGTGTTTTACTATAAATTGTAAAAAGTGGAGAAAAATTTAGGCATGCATTAACTTTTCTAATGCTTTCAGGGATGTGGAATATCAAAAGCAATAGATTATGCCATATTTCCATATAATTATTTATTATCAGCTTAAGTGTGGTGAATGTAAACTACTCTTTTTCCAGACCTTATTTTATACACAGGTGGTCATTGATTGTGGTTGTATCTTATAATATGGGATATTGTAGAAATATCTGATTTCTATCTCACAGAATGTATCACATACATGGTTGAAATTGTGTCTCTGACATCTTAGGTTTTTGTTTTTTGTGTTTTTTTTAATCTACTTTAATGAGTGTGCAGAAAAATTTAAAAAAACTTTCATTATCAATATACCCAATTCTAGCTTGGTAGTTATTTAGTAAGAAGGTCTTACTATGCAGCTCTGCCTAGCCTTGGACTTCACTGTGTAGAACAGGTTGTCCAGAACTTGTGAAAATCCTGTTTTTTGGTTCTTACATGCTAGATCATAGGTGTATACAATCATACTTTGTCAGAAGACTCTTTTTTTAAATAAGGTCTTTCACTGTCTTATAACATACTATGTACACCAGTCTGGTCTCAAACTCACAGAGATCCACATGCCTCGGCCACTCAAGTGCTAGGATTTAAGGACATGTGCCATTACATCACTTTTGAAATACAACTAATCTCATTAAGCTAGTTGAATCTTTTTGCAGTTCCAATGCCTTTCTGTAGTAGTTCTTCAATTATACTGTGCTTCAGCATCTTATAGACTATCTTTAAAAACACTTGTTGCTAGAATAAACAGACTACAACCCACAGCACTGGATAAGCTAGGTAACAAGGAGGATGCAGGATGCATGGATTGCCGTGGGTAGGGGAAATAGATGAGATCTCCAGAGTAAACTGGGGGAAAGGAGGGCAATAGAGGTAAGGGGATGGGGGATGAGAACATAAGAGAATGGGATGGAGTGGGAGAGCAATGAAAGAGATATCCTGATAGAGGGAAACTTCATGGGAATAGGGAGAAACCTGGTGTTAGGGAAATCCTCAGGAATCCACAAGGATGACCCTAGATTAGACTACTAGCAATAGTGGAGAGGGTGCCTGAACTGGCCTACACTGGTAATAAGATTGCTGAATACCCTGTCATCATAGAGCCTTCATTCAGTAACTGATGCAGATGATCCACAGTGAAGCACCAGGCTGACCTCCAGTACTGTTGAAGAGAGAGTCTATGAGTAACGGGCATCAAGATCATGATGGGGAAACATACAGAGACAACTAAACCAACCTAGGTGGAACTCATGAACTTTAGACCAATAGCTGTGGAGCCCCCATAGGACTGGACTAGGCCCTCTGCATAAGCAAGACAGTTGTGTAGCTTGATCTGCTTTAGGAACCCCCTGGCAGTAGGATCAGGATCTACCCCCTTGTAGTGGTATTGTGTTCCCCAAAATATTGTGTACCCTAATAAACGTATCTAGGGTCAGAGACAGAGCAGCCACAATATTAAACATAGAGGTTAGGTAGTGGTAGCACACACCTTTAATCCTAGCATTCCAGAAGCAGAAATATCTGTTCAAGGAAACAGCCAAGCATGGTGACTCATGCCTTTAATCCCAGAAAGCTAGTCTTTAATCACAGGGAGTAATGGTAGAAAGTAGAAAGGTATATAAGGCGTGAGAACCAGAAACTAGAAGCATTTGACTGGTTAAGCTTTTAGGCTTTGGAGCAGCAGTTCAGCTGAGATTCATTCTGGATGAGGACTGAGATGCTTCCAATCTGAGGAAACAGGATCAGTTGAGGAACTGGTGAGGTGAGGTAGCTGAGGCTTGTTCTGCTTCTCTGATCTTCCAGCATTCATCCCAACACCTGGCCTCAGGTTTGATTTTATTAATAAGACCTTCCAAGATTCCAGCTACAACCCCTGGTGCATGAACTGGCTTTTTGGAGGCTATTACTTATGGTGGGATACTTTGTGCAGCCTTGATTCAGGGGGAGGGGCTTGGACTTGCCTCAACTGAATGTACCAGGCATTGCTGACTCCCCATGGGAGGCTTTACCTTTTCAGATGAGTGGATAGGGCGTGGTTTGGGGAGAAAGGCTGGGAGGGGGAAAGCAGGAGGAAGGATGAGGGGGGTAATCTGTTGTTGGTGTGTAAAATTAATGAAAAACTTTCTTAATAAAGAAAAAAACACTTGTTGGTGGTCATAGACCCCTAATTTTTGAAAATATTTGTGTTTATAATTTCTTTTTTTTTTGAAATTATAATATAATTGCATCATTTCTCCCTTTTGCTTTCCCTCATCCAAACCCTTCCATGTATAACCCCATACTCTCAAATTCATACCTCTTTTTCTTTAGTTATTGCTTCATATAAATGTAATATAATATTGTTAATTATTGTGTGTGTGTGTGTGTGTGTGTGTGTGTGTGTGTGTGTGTGTGTGTGTGTGTGTGTGTGTGTGTGTAAATACAACCTGATCTGGTCATAAAATGTTACCTGCATGCACATGACCTCAAGGCTGACCACTTGATATCTCTTAGACCATTTGGAAGACCCTACAAAATGCAGAGAATAAGAGACCATGTGATACCCAGTTCCAAATTATCCATCTACCACACAATTCCTGTACCCAAGGCTCAGGGATCATTGTGAAAAGGGAGCAAAAATATTGTGAGACCCAGAGGCACAAGAACTTTGCTATGAGACTGTGTCTTTTAGAAGTATTAGACAAGCTACACCCATGAAGTCTCATCAACATGGCTGCTTAAATAACGTGTGACATATGAGAACATCAAAAGACATGCTAAAATGGAAGGGGAATGCTCATAAAACTTCAACCAAATTACTGATTTAATAGTTTTTCTTCTTTCTTGTCTTTTCTCTTCCTTCCTTCCTTCCTTCCTTCCTTCCTTCCTTCCTTCCTTCCTTCCTTTCTTTCTTTCTCTCTTTTTGTAATGAGTGCAGCTGATGGTATTTGTTCCTACTTCTTAAAAATATTTGATACTTTTGATTATTATACACATGATAAATTTCTAATAAGAAAATCAAAGGGTTTGAGGTAAACGTGTTTTTAATATTTAAATTTAATTTTTAATTTTTTTAAAAGTCATGTGTATACAATAAATCATGATCATATCTACTTCCCATTTTCTCCTCTTACCTTCTCCAATATACACTTATCCCAATTTAATATGCCCTTGTATTTTTAATTAGACATTAAGCTCAGTTATTGTTATCTATATGTGCATGAGTGTAGGGCCATCCACTGGTACACAGGAAACAAATTATTGGCCATATTTCCAATAAAGAATAATTCTCCCCTCTTTCCTGAGTGTGAGATAAGGTCTGGAGATCACCTACCTCAATGACCACCAGCCCCAAAAGAGGTACCCCATGACTGCCTGGCACAGGGCTTTTGTGAGAGGCTATTGTTTCTGAGGAAGACACTGCCCTCCTTTTGTGGGATAACTCCATTTAAGTTCCTTTTATATAATGAATACTTAACCTTTAGTAAGTTCTTATAGTAGTAGGTTTCCATAAGGCTTTTAAAAATACCTGTACTAATAGTTATCCCTCATATTCATCCTTTACCCAGGCATTTCATTACCCATCCTTTTTAATCCTTTCTATTCCATTGTTCTTCATTTCCAGTAATACCATCTGACTTTATTCCTGTTCTTAAAATCCCCACCTTGCCCCCTTACCAATGTCCTGTTATATATGTGTATCCCAATTGAAAGATTCAAAACTAATTTCCATATATGAGAGAGAAGATGTACCATTTGTTTTTCAGGCTCTATAATCAGAATGAATTTTTATAGTTTCATCCATTTACCTGGATGAAATTTTACAATTCCATTTTTATTCACAGACAAATATTACTCCATTGTGTAAATGTAACATAATTCATTATCCATCACTTGATAAACATCAAGCCATCATGACTATAGCAGCAATGGACATGGTTGAGCAAATATCTCTGTAGTAGATATAAAGTCCTTTGGGAATATACCTAAGACTGGTGTAGCTGAATCATAATGGAAGGAAGATAGACTTCTACATTTTTGAGAAAGTTTCACACTTATTTCTGTAGTGGCTGCACCAGTTTTCTATTCTCCCAACAGTGAATAAATATCCCCTTTCCCTACATCCTGGCCAGTTAAATCCTACATAAGTTTTATTTTCCGAAGATGAATATTACACATGGTGTCCTTGACATTGACCCCAGATGGTTTGGCATATTTTGAAACTGATGAGACTCTGGAATTTCACAGCAGACTTCAAGTAAAGATCTTCAAATTTATGATCTTTCCATGAACACTTTACTCAACATAAATTCAATGAGCTGAAGTAATAATATTTATTTTTCATGGCTTTTGCATTTAATAGTCCACTACCAATTATTTTTCCACTTGACATCTTCTGGTCTTTAGAATGACAGGAGTGATGGCCTTTTCAGTAAGCCCTGAGGCTGCCCTCTACTTGAAAGTTAGAGGCTATACCCTATGAATCATAGGGAATAGGCTATGACTCATATAATCATAGGCTATAACTCAATGTGCCCTCTACATATCTCTCTCATCGTATTGCTATAGGACAGGAGGTTCTAGCTCACACTGTATATGAACTGACATTTAGTTCTGCTAATGACTTTGCCTTAAAAATACAGCTAAGAAATTTTAGCAGTTGAACCATGAAAGTTAGACCACAGTAAACAGGATTTCAGGTCACATTTATCTCAACAAAAATAAATAAATCTCATCTGAGTCCTATGTCTTAGAGTGCAATATTATTCATAATGGTGACTCTACCTTCAACCTTCAAGAGGCAACTAAAGCTGATATCTATACTGTATTGTTGTGGGAGTCACATGAACTATCCTGATCAACCACTGAAAAGTAGCATTATCAAGCTTGGTACTAGGGTTTTTGTGGGAAGCATAATAGCCTAAGTGTATTATCTTTCTTTAAGAAATCTATATCTTATAAGATATCTATACCTATATCTATATTTATATAGTTACATATAATATTTATTTTTAAGATATAATATATATATAATTTGTTATATATGTGTATATACACATACACTTATAATGTAATTTTAGGCAAATATAAAATAACATGATTTCTTTAAGCCTTGCCAAGAAACCTTGATGTTATTTGTCCCTAATTCTTCCTTTTCCTTTTGCGCTGACCTTTCTGCCTTCTCCCCAGTAGGCATACCAACCTCATTATTCCATTTCTGATTTTACGTCAACTGTATCATACTATTCCCCTCCTAAACCTCACCACCACCTATGGTCCTTTTATATATTCCTGGTTTCAATGGTTACTCCAAGATATATATGCTCACATCTGAGGATTTGGAGCTAAGAATCACAGACAGAAATGTGGCATTTGTCTTTCTGTCTCTTGGGTACACCATTCAATATAACTTTTTCAGGTCCAGGCATTTACCTGAAAAAAAAAAAAACGCATGATTTCATGTTCCTTTATAGCTGAATAGTATTCCACTGTTTGAATGTACCACATTTTAATTATCCATTTGGCAGCTGAAGGACATTTAGTTTGTTTCCATTCACTGGTTATTGTGAATAAGGTGGCAGTGAATGTTGCCGAGCAAGACTCTGTAGAAGAAATGAGGAATCCTCTGGGCATAAGCCAGACAGTGGAATAGTTGAATCATACGGTGGATTTAATTTTACAGGTTTTCTTTTGAGGATGCTCAGCACCATTTAGCAGAGCGGATATGCCTGTGTGCATTCCCACCAGGAGTGAATGAGCTTCCTCTTCTTCACCACCTCAGGAGCATTTATTGTCAGTTGTTTCATTTATCATATTTTGCAAACTGCCAAGGGATGGAAGCAATTAAACAGTCCTAGAAATCTGCAACACTTATGTACCACCTACAGTTACCAGCATACCAAGATATGCGCAACTGTTCAAGAGTTGGCATTCATATTTCACCAGCACCAACATCTTCCTAATTAGACTTAAAATCCACCAAATAGGAGAGAAACGATTCCCAGTACTGGAAATTTTGTTAGGTTTCCAGGGCTAGTGAAGTTATGCATCCTAGAAAATAAACTACTACTGCGACTTTTCTAGAACAGTGTAATTCCTTACTGTATTCTAAATATTATCTTTATATCCACCCCTCATCAAAGAAGCCTTTCTTTACAGAAAATGGAAACCATCATAGAAAACCATAACTGGCCATAATAGTGACCCACAGATCCTGGAAAGCCAGCCACAATGGATACAGGTACATCAAAGTTCCTGACTCTGTAACAAATAAGACATTGGGGAAGAGTGCAGAAAGACTGTCAGAGCCAGAATACTAGGAAATCTGATATGAAACGGCTCCTCATAGAAATGGCTCCATAAACAATAATGGAACAATGAAAATGTCAATGGACATTTTAATGTAAAATGGGAAAAATTTTTTAAGGTGTCCTGTCTCTAGAAAAGGAACTATAGGCAACCAATGACTGATAGGAAAATTAGGCTTTCCCAAGGAAGAGCCTCATTATTGGTTTTGAATGCAGAGTGGTGAGCCTTGAAACAATATATGTATACAAGAAGCAAAGACTCAGAACATATACAATATATATTATCTATCTATTCATAGATAGATAACATATATAATATATCTTATCTATGAATAGATAGATAAGATGATTGATAGATAGATAGATGATAGATAGGTAGGTGATATGTAGATAATGATAGATTGGTAGATGATAGCTAGACAATCAGACAGACAGATGGATAGATAGTTGAGAGGTTGTGTGTGTGTGTGTGTGTGTGTGTGTGTGTGTGTGTGTAGCAATAATAAGAAGCAAGCTATGGAGAGCGTGGGTGTGTGAGAGGAGTTAGAAAGAGGATACCTGGGAGGGATTCGAGGGAAGAAAGGGGGTGAGAATGTGATGTAATTTACTTCAATTATAAACATATTTTAAAAACAGCAGTAGATATTTTAATTTTAAATATTTCTTTATATTTTTTATAATGAACAATGTTTGTTTTAGTTCATTTGATTTTTCCAAAGTGATCTAAAATCTGAATTTTAAATTGTTCCAAGTTCTTCATTTTAACTTTAACAACAATAGCAACATATTCTCTAGTGTCTGAAATGAGTGTCTAAGTCTTTGCTGTAATTTGTCATTTTATATATTTATTTGTTTGTTTTTGCTTTGTTGAAGACGGTTTCCAGAGCCTTATGTTTGAAATGAAAGCACGCTAAGCTCACATCAATCCTTTTGCTATAGTTTGAGCAATCCAGGAAGCTGTAGCAAACATTCAATTTTGTTGCCTCAAAGTAGCAATCTGCAAAATTCAGAAAGAGATTATATTTCCTGGACGGAAACATCCTTTCTGTCACTATCACTCTTCAAAGCATCATATGCCTGGAAAAGCCATTTTACCTGTGCTGTGTGAAAGGACTTTCATTCCAGTTTGCTTTGCAAAGTAAACATCATAGTTTTCTCAATTCAAGTACTCTGACATTCTAAATTAAATTGAAGTTGTATTCAGCCTCTTCAAAATGGTTTCAGAAGCAAATATTCATGTATAAATCTCCTCACTCAAAGCAATTTACATTTGAATTTATAACTCTTCAGAGCACCAACGTTTAGAAACATTAAAATTTCACTCATATGACACTGTTATGTTTTGTAGGAATACTCTGTTAGAGTCTTTTTATGTAAATTGATATAAGAACATCGTGTTTGGTTCAGAAATTTTCTAGACTGTTACATTACTGCTTCATTTCTCCAGCTTCACTGGTATAAAATTAACACCAAGTTAATAAATACAATGTAATATTATGTGATCTTTTTTACATGTAAACTTTGTTAGTGTTTACCATAATTAAGCTAACTGGTATGTCTTCCTTGATACACCATTTGTATGAGTCTGTACAGTGTGAATTCTTGATGCCTTTTATTCTAGACAAACAGCAGATTGATTATTAATTATAATTTATGATGTGGTGAAATAGACTCCAAATATTTTAGAGCTAAACTTTCAGATTCTACTAAGATTCTTATTTTATATGCTCAGAATTATCATGCTAGTGAGAAACTTTAATAGGCATCTGAAATTTAAATTCAGTGAAATTACTTAGGATATTATATTCCTACAATTATGTATTTTATTATATAAGATTTCAATGATAAAATTAGTAGTTTCCTGTATTTTCATAAGTAAATTGACAAAATTATATCACTATTTTCCTTTAAAAATAATTACATTGAAATGAAATATGTTTATTTTAAATCTGAACACGTGGTTAATGCTAGGTATTACAGGTTTCTTTATTCCTTTAGACTTTACAATTGATGAGTGTAAAAACGTTGGAAGGGCGTGAGGAACTGCACACACAAATGTCTTGTTCCTCAGTGAATGATTTTAATTTCAAACTTCAACCTTCATGCAGCTAGGCTGAGGCCATCTCATGTGTACTATGTCCATATCTTACTTTTATTTGTGATAAATGTAGCTGGGTAATGTTATTTTGTATAAAATTTTAGCACTTTTAATCAATTAGAAGAGTGTTAAAAGCAGGTCTTTCTGTCCTCAGAGTATCTCCATTGACAGTTGCTACCCTCACCTCCAGTTAATTTGAAGTTTACATCTATTCACTTAGTCTGAGAAAACATGCTTTAGAGTTTATTGTCATATAAATGGCTGGAATGGAAGTTTCTCTTACTAAATTCTGTAAAAATATCTTTTTTCCCCACCATTTTGAAGGATAGTCTGATGGGATATGGAATTCAAGACAGGTATCTTTGATTCTATCTATGACATCTTCACAATGCTACTGCAGTCTCTACTGTCTGTGCTGTGATTTTGAGAGAAAATGCTCTTCCATTTGTGTTTGGAGGATTTTCTGATTTTGTATATCACAAGCAACTCTGATTTGCATAGATCTGGATCTGTTTTCATTTCTCTAAAACTTTTCTAAAGCTCCAAGTTACAGCTTTTTTTTTTTTTTTAGACAGGGTTTCTCTTTATGACTTTATTAAAGAATAAATTTAAAATGTTTCAAAAACAGCATGAAGATGTGAGATGAGATTCCTTCCATCAGGTATAGTAATAAATGGTCATTAACACTGAACCTCACCATTAATGGACAAGCATGGAGATGTTGAGATTAGAGGATAATTACTAACTTTTTTCCTATGTGTTATTCAACTGAAAATGGACTGTCTGTAATATCAGGTTTACATTTTTCCCTACTGACATGAACACAGCTGTGTTGGAACCCAAACATGTTTGTTTAAATGTTAAACTTGCCAGATTCCTCAAAAGCTAAATACATTCATGTGGACTGTATCAGCTATCACCAAACAAGCAGGCATCAATAGCATCAGTTGAGATTTCTCCATTAGGTTAAAGTACAATTCTCTTCATTGCTAAAAGAAACAGATTGCTTCTCTCTATGCCTGTTCTTCTCCAGCCTTCTGCATGATGTTAGCTCTGAAAGAAACCTGATCCCTTTCGTACTCTGATCCTTGAAGAATATCAGAGGTTACCTGTTAAAAATGAATGAAATAGGTGGTCCTAGAACAAATCACAGAGAGATATATGCTGAGCTTGCTAACAACATTTAATTATGCATACATGAAAGAGATGTGTTTATTTGCTGTATGCCACTGTGATTTTATGGTTACTGGCTATGCACTATTATCCCAGGAAGAGCAGAAACACTAAGATAGAATCAAGACATATGCATGTTTAATTAGGCAAATATAATAACAAAGCAGTAAATAATCTATGTTTGCTGGTATCACCAGGGTTCAATATTTTGCAATATTGTTAAATGTATGTGTTTTAGCAAAATTATCTTATATCTCAGTTTTCTTAGTTATAAAATAAGAACAGTAATGACGTTTCTTTATAAAACAAGGTAATTATTTAATATTTTCTAGCATGACAGCTGGTACATACTTGGCAATGTTTTAGCCTCTATTAAATCTAGACTAAGTTCAAATTATAATCAGTTTTACAAAGTTTTAACTCTATTTTGACAAAATATGTTTAGTTGAAAACATGCATTATATTTTAAAAAAAATTAAAAACATTGTTATTTATTCCTACTATGCATATAAACTTGGCCAATTTAATATAAATTCATTGTAAAATGTCCTTTAAATATCTAATGCTTGGAACAAACTGAAAGTTAAACAGTAAGTGAATGACTGATACATTAATATTAATAAAGATTCAGAAACAACTATTTACACCAAATTGGGAAAACCTGTATTTGTTTGTTTCCTATAACTTGCATTTTAAGTAGAAATGTGCTTAAAATACACAATTTTAAATTCCAAAAGCTTTTTCCCCAGGGAAACTGATTCTCATTCATATTATAGATTTGACTATATCTTTACTCCATAATGATTTACTACAATATTGTATTCTATAATGAGCAAAAGCATCTCCAGGTGGTTGGATTGCTTACTATTTTTTGCTGCTGGGAACTGGAGATTTTTGGGGAAAAAAATGTATTTTCTCGTGCTTTGGTATTTTAACCTAGATCTGAACTTGAAAAGTTTATCTAATGGTAATTTAGATATTTAGGATTTAGGTTTCAGGTTCGTGTACAAAGGACAGGAAGCCAAGTAGGAAATCATGTAGCCATAGCAAGACAAAGCTTTCTTGTTACAGCCATGGAGCAGAAAAGATGTTGGGGAAGAAGAAAGACAGAACAACACCCAGATGCAGGTAGTGAGGGAAGAAAATTATTCTTGAACTGTGATATAATAAAAACACTATTTTTACTCATACATGGTCTGTGTTACTACTCTTGAAAGTTGTGTCTCAGAAAATTTTAAATATAGGGATCTGGATGCTATACTTTACATAGCCCCCATCCTTTTTTTTATTCAAGTGGTCAGAGTCAGATTTTAATTAATTTATTTATTAATTAATTTATTTATTTATTTATTTATTTATGGTTTTTCGAGACAAGGTTTCTCTGTATAGCTTTGCACCTTTCCTGGATCTTGCGCTGTAGACCAGGCTGGCCTCAAACTCACAGAGATCCTTCTGCCTCTGCTTCCCGAGTGCTGGGATTAAAGATGTGTGCCACCACCGCTTGGCCAGAGTCAGATTTTGAGACACATTGGGAAACAGATGATTTAGATGATTTAGAAACAATTGTGTGACTTTCAGATTCAAAATGATTTAGATTTTTCTGTTTCCCAGATATTGGCAGGGATGCCTATAGATGGGAATAATCAGGTAGCAAATGGCTCCTTAATTTTATGCCTAACCATCAAAGAAAATTAAAATTCCATGAAGGAAAACGAAGAACAAAATGCTAAAACAAGATTTCAGAAGGAAGGAGGGATGATGACCCCCCTTTCCTCCTCTGTTTCCATTTCTTTCCTTGCTTATTAGATGCTGGACTTCCTGGGAGGTCTGAGAGAGTGCATTGAACACTAACACTCAAGTATGTACAGTTTGGGATAAATACTTGAGTACAAAGAATGGAAAATCGAATGAGTCAGTTTATTGCTCATAAATGTCAGCTGGAAGCTGACAATTAGGTGTTTCATGCAGGCTGCACCACATTGCAGCCCAACATTGAGATGACTTCCTGTCAATTCTACAAGGCAGAACGATTGCTTTGGTTAAGTCTCCAAGCTCAGCTAAAAGGCATGCTGTATGGTCCCCATGGAAAAATAGCCCACTGCAAACTAGGTTCTATATATCCTATACTTTCATTTTGGGCATATATTATGGTATATTAACTTAGTATGATTATACTGTCAGCATCACTGAACCTGTATTTTATGAAGACAGGCAGGAGGTCTTTTGTTCAGTGACATTCATAATTTAACAGAATATTTTCAAAAAGGTTTGAAAAATATCAACTAACGGAGATTAAATGTTTTCTTTGAAAACATTACTAGTAGAAAATTTCATACAATGCATTTTGATCATATTGTTCCTTTTCCGAACTCACCCAAACTCCACTCCTCTTCCCTATTCACTCAATTTTGTGTCTTCTCATTATTTTTTGATATCCATCAAGTTCAATTTACATTTTGTATACATTCTTCAACATGTGGATTTCCACTGGAGAGTTGTTAACTTACCAGGGACTACACTCTTAAAAAAAACTGACCCTCTGTCTCCTAGATCCTCCTATCACTTCCCATAGTTCCTCATCTGAAGGTCATGCTTTCTGTCTACCTCCTGTTTCCATCTTGAGTTTTAATCCGGCTTTAAAGCAGCATGCACAGTTCTTGTGCATACTGATATAATTGTGGTGAGTTGATACGTCCTAGGAAACACAACTGTTCTGGGAAAAAGATGCCCACTGGTATAATATTGGCCCCCATAATCTTATAGGGAGTGTCACTATTAGGAGTATGGCTTTGTTAGAAAAGGTATGGCCTTGTGAAAGGAAGTGTGTCACTGTGGAAGCAGGCTTTGTTGTTTCCTCAGTTCAGGATACTACTGAGTGAATCAGCTGCCTTCTAGTCAAGATGTAGCCAGCACCACCTTTGTCTGCAGGCCGACATGCTCCCCATTATGATGATGATGGACTGAACCTATGAAATTGTAAGAGAACCATCCCAATTAAATGTTTTCCTTATTAGGTTTGCCATTGTCATAGTATCTCTTCACAGCAATAAAAACTCTAAGACAAAGGTTGGGACCAGGGGCTGGAGTATTGCTGTACTAGGCCTGACCATGTGTGTGTTTCAAGGAATTTGGACTTTGGTACTTTAGGTTATGAAAGCAGTGGAATGCTTTAAGCACTGTTTAATGGGCCATAGTATTAAGAGCACAGAAGACAGAGGTGGTAAGGGTTATTTGAACTGTTGGCAGTTCACTCAAGAGGTTTCCAAGGCAAGAATTTTAGTATGTTGACTAGAGATCATTCTTGTGATATTTTGTTGAAGAAAGTGGCTGCCTTTTGTGCTTGCCTGAAGAGGCTAAAGTGAAGAGTTTTGCATTAATTCTACTGGCAGAAGAAATCTCAAAAGAGCCTAGTATAGATTCTATCCTGTGGACATTAGTGCTAACTCTAATGAAGATTTATAATGAATCAGATCTAGATGAGCAGGGTAAATTACAAACAGTAAATTTTGAGGAGAAAAAGAGAACCAGGAAGTAGAATGGAGCTAAATCTTGTGTTCAAGGAGGTAAACAGATTAAGAAATGGAATAAAGGGACAAGTGATCTCAGGATAAAAATCCCACACAGTTAAGTTTCTAACTTATAGAAAGAAACTAAAGAAAAGCTTGTAGTTAGGTGTGTTTGGACACACCTTTAATCCCAGCACTGGGAAGGCAGAGGCTGGCAGATCTCTGAGTCTGAGGGCAGCTTGGTCTACACAGCAAGTTTCAGGACAACCAAGCTTAGGCAGTGAAAGACAGAAAGCTGATGAAGGTGTAATTGAACAAGGGGGCCATGTTCCAGCTCCAGCAAGCAGCAAAATGTGGAGCTTTAGTCATGTGGTTCTGGCTTTAGGGTTAAGGACAGAAGAAAGGAAGTATGGAATAAAGTCATTGAGGCCAGGCATGTGCCAGGGTTGTCCCTGAATGGAGGCCTAGTAGAGCAGCCATTTCATGAAGCTGGGAAGTTGAAACCTGGATTACCTTGGACAACCCAAGAGATCTTAGAGATGTGAGAGTCATGGAATACCTGCTCAGGAGAGCTGCTAGCAGGGAGTGGAACCAGCCCAAGAGAAACAAATGTGTTGCAGTCAACAAAGCTGAACAGAGTTGGAGATGTGGACATCAGACTGTGGATATCGCTCTGTGTAAATAAAATTCTGATTGGCCAGTGGCCAGGCAGGGAGTATAGGCGGGACAAGAGAGAAGAGAATTCTGGGAAGTGGAAGGCTGGGGAGGGACACTGCTAGCTGTTGCCATGAGAAGCAACATGTAAAGACACTGGTAAGCCACAAGCCTTGTATAGACTAACAGAAATGGGTTAATTTAAGATAGAAGAAGGAGATAACAAGTCTGCCACGGCCATACAGTTTGTAAGCAATATAAGTTTCTGTGTGTTTACTTGGTTGGGTCTGAGCATCTATGGACCTGGCGGGTGAGAGAGATTTGTCCTGACTGTGGGCCAGGCAGAAAAACTCTAACTACAAAGGAGCTGCAAAGCTTGGAATTTACCTAGCTGGTTTTTGGTCTTGCTTTGGTCCAATATTTCCTCACTATACTTCCTTCCCCTTGTTTTGGAATGGTAATGTATATCCTGTGCCATATGTTGGAAGTATATGATCTGTTTTTTGATTTTGCTTTTTCAGGGGATTACAGTTAAGAACTTGCATGAATCTCAGAAGAGACTTTGTAATTTGTACTTTAAAACACCATTGAGAGTGTGATAGATTACGGAGACTTTTGAAATTGAACTAAATGATATTTGCATTACAATACTTTTACAAACTTACAGAGCCAGGAAGTGAACTGTGGTCGTTAGAATATAATTGATCCCCATACTCTCACAGGGAGTGTCACTATTAGGAGATGTGGCTTTGTTGAGCAGGTATGACTTGTTGGAGGAAGTGTGTCACTGTGGGGGCAGGCTTTGAGGTTTCCTGTGGTTGGGATACTACTCAATGAATCAGTTGACTTCTTGCTGCCTTCTGGTGAAAATGTCACCAGCACCACATCTGTCTGCAGGCCTCCCTGCTCCCTATCATGACAATAATGGACTGAACCTCCAAAAGGGTAAAAGAGCCACCCAAATTAAATATTTTCTTTATAAGAGTTGCTGTGGTCATGGTATCTCTTCACAGCAATAAAAACCCTAACTAAAACATTGGCAAAATATCATAGTAGTAACCAACCACTCTATTATAAGATTTAAGTCCTTCTCCACAACATGAAAGCAATACCTGATACCATTATTGGGCCAAGAACCTGTGACTAAATAGCTCATAGGCCCTAGGGCACAACCTACTATAATGCTACGATATGGATGTAGAATTAAACTAAACTCCTAATGACTTGTTAATATACCCATAGATTAATGCATATTTCAACTCTCATCAGAAAAGAAAAATCTGCTGTTTAAAAACTAAGACTCTATTGTTCTATTTTATCAAAAACACTCAGGACCCAGATGCTGGGATGAAAACCAGAGAGACAGAGAAAGCACCCTGCGGCTTCCTCTTCCTCTGCCATCCCAGAAAAAAATAGTTTTCTACTATTCTATCTCAAACAACAATTTCTCCAACCAGATCTCCCTCCATTCTGCTTCCTGTGAGTCTCTCTATCCATCTTCCTGACTTCCTCTTACACGCTATGATTTTTTTTTCTTTTTTCTGTTGACTAGTTGCTTGCTCCACCTTACCTCTTGACCTATGGTTGATTTTATTTATTACTGTTTATAATATTCAAGCCGAAAGCTCTTGGATTAAAGGTGTGTGCTAGGGTTGAATTAAAGGTGTGTGCTAGGGCTGACCCACACAACTAGAAACAGATTTTTCTAGCAAATAATGCAAACTTGGGGGTTTACAGTGTGATCAAATAGCCTGCAACATTTCCCCCTTTTTGTCTAAATAAAAAGAAACATGTTTAAGTCTAACATAGTAAAACTATTTACAATAATGAAGCTATTACTGCCAAACTTTCCATAATGTGTAACTTGCTTGTATTTGGCAGCTTTAGGATTAAGTATTTCTGAGTTCAAAGTTCTATAAAATGTTTGTGTTAGTCTCATATGAACTCAGGTATTTGAATGTTTTGAGCCGTTTGTAGACAGTAGCTAATCTTTGGTTGGTGTTTGTCAGCTTAGCAGTATTACCACAATCCAGATGAATTTATCATTGCAGGGTCCCATCATCTTCTTGGAGACTTCAAAGGTTTCTGTCAGGCCAGTTAACTCTTTTCCTTGGGACATTTTTTCTTAATGATTTGTCCATTTTCTTTGGCTGTTTCTCACTTGTCTAGTGGTTTCAGGATTCTTTAGCTGAATGCTTTTTAGTTCCTGAAAAGATAAAAGCAATACCCTGCCCCAACCCTAACTTTGGGGGAGTGGGTATTTCTTCTTGGCAGGTTATATTTTTTTCCTAGGGAAACATGATTTTGGACAACAGAAAAAGTGCTATCTTTCAATTAAAAAATCTTTTGAAATTTTGAAACTAAATATATCTTAGTATATGTGGATAAATATACCTGTATTCCCCTTTCTCTTTATATATAAATTCAAAAGTAAAGTGTATTTATTTTTAGAAGTAATCTGTCATTTTTTGCTGATTTATTCTGAATTTGTTTTCTGGTAAATTTTAATATTCTAGTCTTAATTAAACAGGATGCCAATCTGTCTACTATTTTATTATTTTCAGACATTTTGTCTGTCTTGCCTGTATGATCTACACACAATTTGATATCTTTGCTAGGTTTTGTCATTTCCATTCATGCCTCCCATGACCAGATATCTTTGCCATTCTTCTGCCTGTTAGTGGTTTTCCATTTTGATGACCATATAGATATACCATTGCACAAGTACCATGAGTTGGAGAAGACAGATTTTCCTTTTACCTTCCTTATGTTTGTCTTTTAGCCAATAGTGCTGCTATTACTTCAGTGTGTTACACTGATTTGGTAGTTCCTTGCTCAGGAACAGACATTCCATCCCCTGGTCTATAAGCTGCCCCTTTGCATTTAGCTTTGGTTCCATCAATGGTTGATGAGCCATCAATAAACCATGTGTTAGCCAAATGTTGTGACCATCCCCACTTATAATGATACCTCTTTGTGGGGAGAAGTGAGTGGGTTAAGGATGAGGATTATAGCCAAATGAGCAATTACCTCAGTGTGGGGAGTCACAGACTCCTTTGCTACCACATCCTGGTCACAAAATAATTCAGATAGATACCAGTCCCACTGTAATACCTTTCCTTTCATGGCTAAGCCTGTGAAGGACTCTGCCTTCTAACATAACCCATCATCATAGTAAGGGGCACTCCTATGACCATAGGGTGGTTGGCAATGACTGAGTATAAGGTTCTCCATGTCTCATAAAATGTCCAGATTTTTTTCTCAAAGGGCATATTTATTCCCCATATATGGAAAATGTTTGCAATAGAATCCAACAGGCAAATGTTGGTAGATGCCTTTTTGTTTTATGAAGAGTGCCCAGTTGATAATTCATCAATAAATATGATATCCATAATTATCTACCTTTCTTGTAACCCTGTAGAATGTTTTTATAATAATCTATAAAATTGTATGTGATTTCTCTAGTGTGAAAACATACCAATTAAGAATGTATATGAGTTTGTCACTGAGTGTTTGGATGAAAGGCATGTGCCACCACCCCCTTGTTCTAGAATTTAGAAAACACTAACTTATAGAGATCCATCTGTCTCTACTGGGATTAAAAGCACATGCCAATCCCACCTTGTTTACTATAATTCTAGAATTTAGAAAACAACTAACTTATAGAAATCTGTCTGTCTCTGCTGGCACTAAAGACATGGGCTTCCATCACCTTGCTCAAATATTTTATCTTAGCTCCAAATTACTTCAACTCTTAGAGATTTAGAAAACGAATTTGAACTGTAGTAAGTTTTTGAATTTACTTAAAACTTCTGTGTTTTTAATATGAAACAACAAAAATATCCTTTTTATTTAGGAAGATATCTAAGATGGCCTGGGCCATATGGTAATATACAGACTAACATTCTAACATGGAATTGTAAGACACTTAGGTTAAGAAAATCCATTTTTTATTTCATGCCAGTAATATAGTTCTGCCTTTGGAAAATTATCATTTGAAAATATTTTTTATTTTTATTTTTTCTTACCTGATCCGATGAAAGGCACTTGTTATTCTTTATAAATTAGTCTGGATTGAATGACCAAGCTGTGTGATGAACTATCACCTCTCCTTATTCAGGAATTCTCTCCTGTTCAAATTTAGTCTTTATCAATCTTAATGGTATCCACAGCTTTTCTTTTCTTGTGGAAGCAAAGGCAAACCTCTTCCCCAATGTAACATATTTTCTGATTTCCATTCAGAGGTCACCACCTCTTTAAAATATACAGGATGATTTAATTTAGCAGTTTTTTTCTACTATCAGATGTCTCTTGGCAGCTGGTATTCTTTTCTCATTAGCATTTAAAATTTTAAATTTAATAAAGCACTGTGTAATCTATCTCTGGGGCTCTTTATTACTACTTTCTGTTTATTAAGCATATCTTTAAATGTGCAATTAGTTCTTTCTATAACCACTTGTCCTGTAGGATTTTGTGGTATATCTGTAATTTGTTTAATGTTATAATATGCAAAAATCTGTTTTATTTTATGAGAGACATATGCCAAAAATATTGTCAGTCTTAATTTGTACAGATATTCCCATAATAGCCATAACATCTAATAAATGTGTAGTTACAGAATCAGCCTTTTCAAAACTTGGAGCAGTTGCCCATTGAAATCCTAAATATATTTCCATGGTTTGGCCCACATACTTTAATTTTCCAAACTCTGTAAAATGAAACACATCCATTTGCAAAATTTCATTTCTTTGGATACCTTTTGGATTACTTCCTGAAGGTAATGGAGTTTGGAGTTTTTGTATATATATATACAAAAAAAAAAAAAAACCCAAGTAGGAAATTTCCTTATAATTTGCTTGGCTTGTTGCCATGTGATAGAAATATCTTTCTTCAAACCATTGCTGTTAACATGGTGTTTCTTATGAAATTCTGAGGCTTCTACCACATTTCCTCTTAATAACTGATTGATTTTTATCATTATCTTGTGCTAGAGAGCCTGGTAGACACATATGAAATCTAGTATGTGTTATATACAATGGATGATTTCCATTTCTAATTACTTATTGTGGTTGAATAAACAGTGAAGTTAATTCTGAATCATCAGGAATAACTTCAGAAGTTTCACTGTGTAAAACAATACTTTCTGTATCTTGAGAGTCAGAAACTATATTAAGAGTTTCAGGAGAACCTACTAATACCACAATAATGGCACATAGCTTTGATTTTTTTAGCTGAATCATAATGACTTAGAACCATTTTACTTATTTTCCTGATTTATATCCTTCCTTTCCTGATTAATTTGCATCAGTATAGAATATAGGGATTCCAGAAATTGGTGTCCCATTTACTATATGAAGAAGAAACCAATTAGTACTTTTTATAAACTAAAGTCTCTTACTTTGGGGATATTTGTTGATAATCTATCCCCCAAAATTACTGTAAGCTCTTTGCCAATATTCATTTTCTGCCCACAATGAGGCAATTTCAGCTGGTACAACAGTTTCTTCTGGGTCTGCTCCTGCTTAAGTGATGAAGTCTCTCTCTCTCTCTCTCTCTCCCTCTCTCTCTCTTTGCTTCAGAATTATTTCAGAAAACTTTTCTACATTGAACTTTAATATTTCACTCTGTTTATGTCGTAAAAATCAAAGATACTATCTGCTTTTTGTATAAGAATTCCTGTGGGAGAATGAGTAGAAGGCAAAATAACCAAAATACAATCAATCTTTGGCTCTAAGAGATCCACATTTGAATCCTGTAAATTCTGTTCTACCAGAGCCAATTCTCTCCCAGCCTTGGTGATAATTTTCTTGGACTGTTTAAGTCCTTATTACCATGTAATGTTTTAAATAAATTACTTATTTCTGAGTAGTTAATCTTATTATAGGTCATAGCCATTTAATATCTCCCAGCAATTTTTGAAAATATTAAGAGTTTGTAATTTGCTTCTCCTGATTTATACTTTCTGTGGTTGAATTTTCTGTAAACCTACCTTATACCCTAGACAATTGATAGAATATTCTCTTTGTATCTTTTCAGGAGCAATTTGTAATCCCCAGCAATGCAAAATTCTCTTAACTTCTTTAAACATTTTTCTCTAAGGTTTCTGCTTCTGAATCAGCTAGTAAGGTATCATTCATGTAATGATAAATTATAAATTGAGAAAATGGTTTATGAATTATTTCTAATGACTATTGTATAAAATATTGACACAAGATAGGTTTTTTCTTTAAAACATCCCTTGTAGAAGAATTTCCACTGATACATTTTAACAGATTTAGCATTATTACAAATAGGCACTATGAAGGCAAATGTTTCTCTATCCTGTTGTTATAAAGGTATAGTAAAAACCGGAATCCTTTAAATCACTTACTATAATAGAGCATGTCTCAGGAAATAAAGAAGGAAAAGAAATTACAAGTTGTAAAGAGCCCATTGGCTGAATTAACTTATTTATGGCTCCTAAATCTTTCAACATTCTCCATTTTCCAGATTTCTTTTTTTTTCTTTTTTCTTTTTTTGGTTTTTAAAGACAGGGTTTTTCTGTTAAGTCCTTGCTGTCATGGAACTCATTTTGTAGACCAGACTGGCCTCTGCTTGCCTCTGCCTCCTGAGTGCTAGGATTAAAGGTGTGTGCCACCACTGCCTAGCTTCCAAATTTCTTTTTAATGACAAATATAGGAGAATTTCAAGAAGTGGTTAACTCTACCAGCTAATCTAGCACCTGTGGGTTTTTTTTTTTATATTAAGGACCCATTGTTTCACCCACACAGGTTTGTCAGCTAACCATTTTAAAGGCATGGTGGCTGGTACCTTTGGAATATGAACAGCTGTTGTATCCTGCCTATGTACAACCTGAATGGTCTGTGACTATTCTTGATAATACCTTTGAATATTTTTCTCAGCAGCATTCTTTATTTTATTGCTTGTTTCTGAGGTGGGAGAAATGTTAATCTGTGCTTTTCATTGCTGTAACAAATCATGTTCCCATAAATTCATGACTGTATTTGCCACATATGGCTTTACTTTTCCTATTTCTTCTTCTGGTTCTGTATACTCAACCTACCCTGTACCTTTTTTTAATTTTTTTTTACCTGAAATAAAGTCCCAGTCCCTAGAAGTTGACTATTTACCTCCTGAAGAGACCAATCTGGATGCCAAGATTTGGATGAAATCATTGTTATATCTGTTCCTGTATCTACTAAACCATTCACTTCAATGCCATCTATTTGTATTTTAGCTTTGGCCATTGACCATTTACAGCAGTTTTCCAAAATACTCATTCCCTGCTCTCCCTTGAATTTTTTGTTTTATTTACTGAATCTGCTCTATCCTTCATCACATCCAGAGCAGTGCTGTTTTCAGCAACAGGCATTAAATCTTTTAATTGTTCTTTGGATGAGTTTCTCTAATACTGTCAAGGAATGATTGAATCTAATTTGGTATCAGGGCCTGCAGGAGGCCCATTAGGGTATTTCCCAATGGCAAAGGGTTACCTTGCCTGTTTCATGTTGATCTGCATTAATTAGTCCAATGCTGGCCTTTGCTATACCTTCTGCATGCTCCAGAAGGCTTGGGCCTTCTGTTTCAATTATCCTCAGAAAAAGCATTGTTTCTAGGAAGGCCTTGCCTAAAATCCCCTTTCAAATGACCTTGGTTACCACAATTAAAACATCTGACATTTTGATTTTTCTTAAAACTTTTAGAAATTAATTCTGTCAAGCAGCATCACAAACATGAGGTTCAATATCAGCTGTATTTCTAATCCACTCACCTATTGGTGCTGATCTTGCCTTTAAAGGCCTAATAGTTCTTTTATATTCTGAATTAGCATTTTCAAAATCCAAAAATTTGATTAACATTTGTTTGTTTTCTGGATCTGATGCTATTCTATTTATAGATGAAGTCAGTCTTTGCAAAAAATACCTCTAGCCCCATTTTGTCTCACAGTCCTAACTTCTTCTTTCCACCATGTTCACCATTGTAACTGAAGACCAGCTTCCAGTCTTGCTGTGGCCAAATCTTTCCAGTCTTGAGGGAATAGTTCTGTTCTGAGTTGCCCATGAATTTAGTACCTGCTTTACATTGGTTGAATGTATACTATTTGAAAACGACTACTTCCTTAAATCTCCTCAAATCTAATACTTCTATAGGATTCCATTTAACTTCTTGATAACATTGAGGGTGCCTATTGTCACCTATAGTTCTTATATAGTAACTCCATAGACTAAAGTTGATCTTCTAAGGACCTTGAGTCATCCTATTTAGTTCATCATGTGGGTGGTGCAGTAGGTTCTTGGCTAAATTCCACTGTTTGTCTCTTAGTATTTTTCTTATTTTCATTTAGAAGTCTTTCTAAGGCTACTATCTTATCAGTTCACTTCTCATATTTGACACAAAAAATCATTATGGCTATTTAGGATAAAATTTGAATTACCAGATTGATAGTAATTTTAGTCAGTATTATGTCACCTGTCATTTACTTTTTGTTTTCTGCTTCTAGTTTCAAGCCATCTAATACAGCATCCTAATGCCCTGCATTATGATATGCCCCATCCTTAACATGGAAAAGATTCACCTTTTAGTATTACTTAACTCTCTCCTTAAGGACTTTCCAAGTGTCGTACCAAATCCAATGGCTTCTCAGTTTGTCCATAGCTGGTATGAATTCTCTGTCCATGTGTTCATGCTGTGCATTGGAGCACCAAATGTTATTTTTAAGCTAAGTCTATATCATTCTATTTTATCAATAAAAACTCAGGAGCCAGATGATGGGGTGAAAACCTGCTAGCTTAGAGATGCAGAGATAGCACCCAGCTGTTTCCTCCATCCCAGAAAAAAAAAAAAAAGAAAAAAGAGCTGTCTCAAACAAAATCTCCAACTGGATCTCCCTCCCTTTTACTTCCTCTGCATCTATCTGTCCTCCTGATTTCCTCTTACACTCTTTGGTTTTATCTTGTCAACTGATTGCTTGCTCTGCCTCTTGACCTATAGTTGATTTTATTTAATCCTGTTTACAGCATTCAAGCAGAAAGCTCTTGGATTAAAGATGGGTGCTAGGGCTGAGCCATACAACTAGAAACAGCTTTTTTGAGTAAATAATGCAGTCTCAGGGTTTACAGTGTGATCAGATGTCTTTCAAAACATCTGTATTTGATGGTGATTTATATCGATACTTACAACTGGTCATGATTGGATGTCCTTTTGTTAATGTTTGCTTAAACTGGAGTTATCAATCATTGAAAACCAGCTTGTTGGGGTCATTTATCTTTAATTGGACTAAAAACTGGGGTGGGAAAGGGGAATATTTTCTACTGTTAACAATTCTTGAGTATTGAAGGCCTAATGGCAGAGCTGCTCCAATTCACAGTAACTGGGAGCTTATTGTGCTTGTGTCCAGATGCTTAGATTGGAGGCTTAGTTCTGTGAGTTCTAAGAAGTCCAGACCTTTGAAATTCTCAGCCATGAGCTTTGCAAAAACAGTTGCAAACAGTAATAGTCAGAGCTTTCTAGTGTTGCAGGTTCCTATATAGGACCCTATGGCTGAGACTGTCAGATCTACAGTGACAAATGACACAGCTCCCTAGCGGAGGGTGTCAGGACCCTCAACCCTGACAGTCCCAGTTTTCAGGCCTGCACTGTTTGAGATACCTGCCCATTAAAGTGTGACGGCACTCTGAAAGACTTCTGGTCACCGGGGTTCACTGTTTCTCTGGACACCGCTGAAGCTTTGCTGTTTGGACAACTCTTCCTTTGTTCCTCTAATGGCTCATTCAGCTCCAGTCGTGATAAAGATAAGAAGTCAGCAAGGAAACACAATACGGAGGAAACCACTGTGCCCAATGTTGCAGCAACAGGGGACGACACAGCAGACTGTCCCCTGGTGGCTCAAAAGGTAAGCTCAACAGCCTACTTACAACAGCCAGAATGGAGGTGTAAGAACGGTATCTAATCACAGCAGACCTGCAAGTAAATGACTGTATTTTTATAAATCACAGCACAACACCTCATAGGAACGAAGGATTGTGATTGTACCAATCACACGTCTCTTGTGGGCCAAGAAGGTGTGACGGAGTTCTTGACCCCTGGGAAAAGACCACAGACTCAATCCAATTATAATTAGAAGGTTTATTGATTAGCTGCTGGAAGGACATCAGCCTTAAAGCTCAATCTTAGGCATGTCATGAAGGAGGGGTATGGGGAAGGGATTTTTACAAGTTGAAACCACAAGAAGACCTTCAATATTTATGCAAGCATGCACAAACTGGTCTGTCCTGCCAAGTTTAAGTGGTTAAGGCCCCTAAAAACAATTTTTGGGTGTCTAAGTAGTTACAGAAGCCAAAAAAGCAGTTAGTCATGTAGTATGGCTGTACAATTCTGAGTATGGTCACTGAGTGAGGGTTACTGGGCAATTTACCTTCCAAGGACTGGAATCAGACACAAATGGTGAAATGTTCCAGGTCTTGGTGAAAATGGCTGAGGAATTAAGTAGAATTCATTAATGCTTGTCTTGCTTCTTACTACTTTCTACGACTGTTTAGGCTGTCTGGGACATGTCTTCAGCAGTTCTCTGTAGCTGCTGGAGTGTCTTCAGAGTGCTGCTTCTGTCTGCGGTTCAAGGACTACACACGGCAGTTCCAGATCCTAAAACATCTGCCTCTTGAGAGCTTTACGCTTAAGAAAGTCTCAAAAGTCTGTTTATAATAAAGACTAAAACAAATATCAACAAAGGACCAAAAATTTGAATAGCGTTTACCAATACCAATACCAATACCAATGGTATTTAACCATATCTAACCATATTCATGCACAACCCTTGCCCCACTGCCCCGGTGTTTGATTAGTCTCAGTGTCCCTCGATGGGAGGCACAGACAAAGACAATTTTATTCAAACGTAAGCTCCAGTTCTGTAAGATAAAATCGAGTGGGTAAATCATAGGCCCGTGTATTTCCTAAGTCAATATGCGAAGAAGACAACGTTTTTGTGTTCTACAAGTCGAGGAGTAGTTTTGCCCCTTGAGGCAAGGAAGGAGCTTGCTTGGGTTGGAGTCCTATCCTATGGCAGAAACTAGGAAATACGGACATTGTTTTCTTTTAGATTGTATTTCAAAAGGATGACTGCAGGTCATCAGATTCTCCAAAATCTGAGATGAGGGCTTTACAGATATTTACATTTTAAAGGGACAACCCTGAATTAACAACTCTACATTTCTTTCTTTCTCTCTCTCTCTCTCTCTTTTTTTTTTTTTTTCCAGAGCTGGGAACCGAACCCAGGGCCTTGCACTTGCTAGGCAAGACCTCTACCACTGAGCTAAATCCCCAACTCTACATTTGCTAAAGTAAAAGTTTCCAAGAAAAGTCGGGACCCTTGAAGCTGGAAAAAGCTCTCCTTGGAGTTGGTAATCCTGCCAAGGGAACTGAGACCAAGTGCATACTGATGAGGTGCAGTTTTGAAGTTTGGTATCAGGGAATTTAATTTCCTATCACTCAATGTTTCCCACGTGGAAAGAACTGAGGCTCATTTTACGCAATCCGTTTCCGTTCACCTGGCCCAACCTGGCCCAGCCCTTCCACTGATAGGTTCACTCCTGGAAATGAAAAAGAAAAAAAAAGAAAGAAAGCTAAGTCCGCCCGCAGGGCAGAGCGAGTCCCACTGCTGCGCGTGCGCAGTCGGCTCGAGCCGTGACGTCACTGAGCGCGGCCCGCCCCTACATATTAGCAACCGGAGGCGTCCGTAGCAGCAGTGGCTGCGGAGATGTACGAACTTCCGGTTGTCCCGGCAAGCTGTGGTCGCCGCCGAAGCCGCCGCAGTCTCCGCCACCCGCCGTGCAGGCTCTCGGCCGGGGCAGTCGGCTCTTGGCCGGTTCCGGCGCGCCCATGGTCGGCTCTGCGGGCCGGGAGGCTGGCCCGGCGGCTGCGGCGTGCTGAGAGGGCGGCGTGGGAAGGATGCCGGCCCCGCGCGGCTGCTCGGGGCCTCGCCGCCTCCTGGCTCCGGCCTTCTTCCTGCTGTTGCTGCCCGCGCTGAGCCGGTCCGGAGCGGTGCTGTCAACAGCAGCCAGGGCGGCGCCCCGATCCCGGGTTCCCGAGCCCGGGCCGCGCACGTTGTCACCGCTGCCTCCCGGCCCCACCGCGGCCCAGCCCCGGGGTCAAGCTCAGGCTGAAGCCGCCGGCCCTCGAGGCTCGGAGGGCCGCAATGGCAGCAGCCCCGGAGCGGAGTCAGAGGCCGATGGCCTTGGAGGGAAAGCCGGGGAAGGCTCGGTGGGTGGCAGCTTGGCGGTGAGCCCCAACCCTGGCGACAGGCCCATGACCCAGCGGGCCCTGACCGTGTTGGTGGTGGTGAGCGGCGCGGTGCTGGTGTACTTCGTGGTCAGGACCGTCAGGTGAGGCAGAGCCTCGATGGGTCCCCCACCCCACTGTGGCCTAGAGCCTGATGACAGCTGACCTGCTTCGAGAAGCTGGGTGGATGTCTGTGATCTGGGCTTGACTCCTTCCCTGCCCCCAGCATCTGGGTCTGGAATCTAAGACCATCTGGTTGGCTGTCTTAATGGCCTGAGATACCTTACCTCTGCAACTCAAGCTGATCAATGCCTTTCATGTATATATCAGTAACAAACATCCAGTATCTCGTTCCCCAAGGCTTGCCTCTGCCTTAAAAGATACCTTTACCTTGAAGTGGAAGTGATCCCCTATCCCCTGGAATTTTTATTACTGTGCTGTGCAAGTACTCTAACGCTCTGCAGTTGGTGTAACTAACTTGCCAGCGTTTTGCCTGTTAGAATGCACTCCTATTTGTGAGTCAGGGTTCCATTGACAGCAGTTCAAAAGGGCTTAATGCATGTTTCACTTTTATAAAACTTAGACTTTCTTCCTTGCCAGTTGTATTTCTTAGTGCCCTTGTGGTACTCAGTTAATTGGGTACCACATCTCTGGAAAGATGTCAAACAGAGCAAGACCCCACCAGAAAGGGCCAGCCAAAGAACACCTGAGGAAAAGCTAATGAAACAGATAGTATTCTGTGATGTTTGTACTGGTTTATTGTTTTCCAAATTAGTTCACACTTTCCCCGTCATTACACACTACCATTATTTAATATATAGTGTTAAATCGTCAAAACAAAGTTTCGTTTTTAAAAAGGAATTGTGAATGGAAAACCGACGTGACTCGATTGATTAAAAAGCTACAATGTTTTTGGCTATGTGGTCCAAAGAATCTTGTGGAATTTGTTTCTTTGACACATCTTAATAATTGGGTGCCGTTTTTAAAACTTTTTTTTCTAAATAATATCTTACAAGTGTATAAAGTACAAATATTTACTGGTAAGGTTTGAAATTCTACATTGAAGCTGATACTAAGGAAATACCTCTTGTCAAGCTTTGGTTTTGTATAAAAATAAAACGAATCAGAAAAGGGCACTAATTTGCTCCCTTGTTTTCCAAGTTGATATGTATCTGAGGCTGGATTTTCTTTGTATCTGTTAACCAAATATTACAAAGGATTGGATGCAAAAGCAAATTTGAAAATCTAGTGTTTTCTTGTCTGTTTTTATTTTGTATATATAGTTCAGGCCAGATGTCAGATTTTGAAGAAAAATATTGGGCCATTCTTTTTACTATTTTTGGTTTTATGCACTTTCTAAAGCATTTAAAATCAATTATTTAATTTTTCTCAGATTTCATCGATAGATTAGATATTGTTGTGCATAATCCACATATATAGCTCCTTGGAGCCCTTAGTAACTTTTAAGAATGAAAAGGAATTCAAAGCATATGAAAACCCCTCATATAAGCAATATCATTGAGCTAAAAACTGTTGATTTAAAAAGTTCAGAAAATCCACAGCCACCCTCTTGTCACTGGGAAGTTAGACAATGTTGAGAAGTTTTAAAAGCTTGTGATTACCAAAGTGAGACTGCTTGATGTTAAGAAATCTTAAAGGAAAATTAAATTCTTTTTCGCTATATAATTATTTACTACTGTGTATACTCCCTGTAAGGTATGTAGATGGGTAGAATGCTAATTTTCTTGGTTTTGTTTGCTTTTCCATTGTGTTCTTCCTTATTTAATTTATCATCTTATATATAAATGTTTACTGTCTTTGCTTTTCTCTGTTCATTTATGTGAATCTTGAAAGAACTCAGCCTTCTCTGGTTGTATTAGATGATTCAGTCACATGTTATATGAGAACAGCCAAATTCAGAACTGTGACTGGTAAAAACTGCATACTTCAGGCAGCATCTAACACATTGGTATAGTCCAAGTTCTAAATTTAGTTGGTTGTCTGGCATCCAAAGCTTGATTGACGCTAAATCTGGGATCCCCAGAACTCATACTCTTCCAGATGATACTTCTCGTCCTCATTATGGTGGTTGCTCATTTGGACTCCCTTTCCAAAATATGTGTGACAGTGAACCAGAGTTGCTTATTTGTGCCAAGGGAGAATACTCACATATCATTTCTTTAACTGATGATATGAGGTGAAACCAATTATTTTAATTGTAAGATATATCAAACTCTATGAGACTTCAAAAATGTTTTGTCTCCCTCTAACTCAGCATCACAAATATTTGGATAGAAATAATTTATGCTGGCATTCTAGAAATACTCTAGACAATGACATTCTTTCTGTAGAGGGACTTGAATACACTACAGGAGTGCTGTAGGGGCAAAGTAGCTTTCATAAGACGAACACAGCCTTTCTGTGAAAATGCATCTTGTGTGTCTTCTCTACTCTGTACCCATCACTGAAGTTTGTAGCACTGTGCAATGTTTCTAGAGAGCACAGTATTGCTTAGTGAAGGAGCTTTGATTCATCCTTTATGTTGCTGAATAGGTAAGTGGTAGAATTAGAAATTTAAAGGATAATTGCTGCTTCCTGATAGAATGAAGAGATATGAAGATCTTGATAACTACTTAGATTTCTTTCTTCTTTGTAGGACATTCCTCCTGGACTAAAATGTGTAAGGCCAGAAAACAATCATAGAGAGTTATTGCAGTCTTAAGCATTGTATGTTGATTAGGTAAAAACAGTTCCTATTAAAAATTTATGATTAATTGTTCTTGCCTTAAAGCAGAGATTCTTTTTTTTTTTTTTCCTCCCATGATGTGTCTTTTTATATTTAGTGTGATAAATTTACTTTTCCTTCTTTGGGAAGTTATTCCACTTTTCCGGTCTCAGAACACTATGAAATAGCGATCAAGAGCTCTTTGAAATGGTGGTGATCAGCACCAGATTTAGCTTTGATAGTCTTCATTCAGCCAGCCAGTATTTGTTCAGCTGTCCTATACTGGGTAATCACAGTATCATTTTGAGATACATCAACAGTACTGCCTCCATGGTGCTTCCAGCCTGGAAGAGCACAGGGACATTCATCAAACAGTTATACAGATAATTAAAAATTGCAACAAAGGAGCCTTGAAGTCCCTGACTTGCTCCCTCCCTCGTTGCTAGTGATCCTTCTTCACTTTTCCATCTTGGCTTCATTGGATGTCAGGGACTATGTGTATGCACAGTTACTGTACAACAATTAAAAGTAGAATTACAATAATTACATCTGGGTCCTATTAACTCTTAGTGTGCAGAAACTACACAGAATCAATCTACAGTATAAAGTGGCTCTTCCTTCAAAGAATGTTTGTAACTAAAACACTGCTTTTGAGATTTTTTTTCCCTATGGTACATATAAATCAATATTAATACTAATTGATGTGTATCATACATAATGTCATGTAATTTGACATTTTCTATTTTTTTTTTTTTTTTTTTGGTTTTTCAAGACAGGGTTTCTGTAGCTTTGTGCCATTCCTGGAACATGATTTGGAGACCAGGCTGGCCTCGAACTCATAGAGATCCACCTGCCTCTGCCTCACAAATGCTGGGATTAAAGGCGTGCACCACCACCACCCAGCCATTTTCTAATTCTTGTAAAACAATCTTCAAAGTGGGTGGTATTCTTTTGAGAGAATTTGAAGCTCAAGAAGCGTAAGGGTTTGTCTAGAGCACATCCGTAGGACCTGCCCAAATAGAGATCCTCCTGGACCTAACATAACCAGTGACTGGCCATCTGCTTTAACAAATGTACCGTAATCAAGGTGCTAGTATCTATGAAGATGGCCAGTTCATTTATGGAAAAATGATTCTTTGTAAAAATGATTTTTGGTGAACGTTACTTTTTAAGACTTTACAAATTGAAAAAGTAAGACAACCTTAGTATTTGCTGATACTCATTACTGTGGTAAACTGATAAATAATGCAGTGCACTATGTCAGCTCTGCATCTCATCCTTCAAAGATTTTTTTGATTTGCTAGATATAGTCAGAGAATGGCTGTATTTTAAAGTAACTACTGCTGCTAGACATTGTCTTGTCTGCTATTTCATTGTCTGTCTCCCCCCGCCCCTCTCACTCTCTTTTCCTTTTGAGATAGAGTCTCACTATCTACCCTCAGATGGCCTAGTTCTTGCTATGAAGAACAAGATAACCTTAAACTCGGAGATGTACCTGCCTCTGTTGCCTGAGTGTTGGGATTAAAACTGTGCTACCATGTCCAGCTTCCTATCTGGTTTCTTAAGAATATGAGTTACTGAATGAGTTTCACCACCAGTTATAAAGTTACGTCATTGATAAAAATTCAACTAGGCAGTTATAGAGACAGAAAGTCTGTAAAGCTGTTTATATCCATTAGTCACTGCTATTAATTTAATAAGTATTGCTCAGTGCATGTCAGTATGAGACCTTGTGGTAAGAACTAGCAACACATATGATGGGAAGTTTGTGCATTTTTAAAGAATCTATTGAATTGGTTAGATATCCTTTGAAAGTCATTTGTGCTCTTGTTTGTCATCACATAGACAAGAAATACATATTGAATATATTATAGAGAGAGATGAAAGTGCTTTGAAATATATTTAAGAAGTATGACTCCTCCAGGAATTGTATTTTTTTTTTTGAGAGATGAAACTTTCCCAAGTGTTTATGCATATTGTGAAATAATACAGTGTTAAAAAGCTGTGTGGCTTACTCTCCTGATGCCAAATATGACCAGTGGTGGTGACAGTAGTGATGCATTCGGCAGTGTAGCCTGTCAGTCATCAGCATGGAAGGAAACTCCTGGAGAAGACTCAGACATGCTAGAGAAGAGTGGCCACTCTACTTACCCTCTCCAAGGAGGAAGGAGCACAGAGCTTGTACCTGAACATGTAGCAAAGTCAGTAGCCCTGAGCAGACTGAGAGTATAAATACTCTAAGAGGGAAAACAGTCGTTATCTCATTGAGCTTTTCAATAGAAGTATCCCCCTCAGCCTTCTCTCCCTACAAAACATGCAAAAAGAAAAAAAGAAAGCTGGGTGGTGATGGCGCACACCTGTAATCCCAGCACTTGGGAGGCAGAGGCAGGTGGATCTCTGTGAGTTCGAGGCCAGTCTGGTCTACAAAGCGAGTTCCAGGACCAGGACAGCCTCCAAAGCTAGAGAGAAACCCTGTCTTGAAAAATCAAAAAATAAAAATTTCCTGAGTGCTGGCATTTACTAGAATTTTGAGATATCAAGAAGTCGAAGGGAAGAAAGACAACAGAGCGACTGAGGATTGGAGGAGCGGGCAGGGACCAGTGCAGGCTAAGACAAGAAGGATACAAAGCCAGCACAGCGCTGGGGCAGAACTCCTAGAGTCTGGACCTTTAGATGTTTACATACAACAAACCTGGGAAAAGATTTCCGGGTAACAAGTATCACAGCAAAGCTTTAGGCACAGCTACAAAGCAAAGCAGCAAAGCATGTGTGACCTTGGAATAAGAATGAGTTCTGGCTTCCATAAACAGCTCAGGGCTAGAGCCTAAAGAGGAAGGATTTGTATAAGCACAAGAATAGACTCTTGGTGCAGGGTGCAGAGCACGTGGGACCTCTGTGGCCTACACAGCGCTCAGGAGATTGGGGATTTCAGGTGGAGGCTGGCTCCCAATAGTATAGCAAAGGATCATCAAGTTGTTTGACTGCTTGGACTCTGGCATTCTAGCTGACCAGGTAGCATTCATTTCTTTCTGTTGAGGAGAATAAGCCTCTGTGATTGACAATCTGGTTTTTCCAATGCTTACTCTAAGCTGCGCTTCCTACAAACAGGGAGAATTTTTGGATTGCCATATTAAAATGATGTGTATTCAAGAATAAACTGTCCAATTATGTTTAAATGTGAATGCTGGAAAACAGCAAATAGAGAAGGAACATTGGAAGGTATGAGAAAGCACAGAATCTGAGAAGACAGGAAGGAATATCTAAGACTCACATGGTAGGAGTAACATGGGCAGAGCAGCAAAGAGCTTTTGCATTGAAATATCCCTATTTGTCTATGTCCATACCCGCTGCACATGCATGATCTCATCTGATACATCGTTTCCCTTTCTTTTAGTCTCCTTTTCATAGCCTGGCTTCTAGTGGCTCCACTCTTAAGATATCCTTACAAAGGACAGCTTGTAAATACTTTTATCTCCCTTCATGGACTCCCTCTACTCTCTGTGAACCATGGATACAACAGTTTATTCTTTGGCTTCTGCAGCATCATGACTCAGTTTTTCTTTTCTCTCTGTGTATAGTATCTTGCTTTTTTATGAGTTTCCTTCTTGGTGAATTCTTTTTTCTACTTTTGGTATGTTTGTTTATGTTCATCTGAGACAGGGTTGCATGTGGTCCAGGCTGGCCTCTAATTCAAAATATAGCCAAGGCAAGCTTTGAACTCCTGTTCCTCCTGATTCCGCCTTTGGAGAGTCGTGATTTAGGCAGCTATGGACCACCCAACCTTTTTTCCAGTTTTGATCACCATTTATTTGCTTTGGAGAGCAGGTCTTTGATTCCCAAGGTCCCTTTCCTGATAATAGAGTATGAATGTTTGCAAGGGGAATGTTCTTACCTCTTTTAATCTATTTCAGTGAAATGTGTTTTTCCCTTAACACTTTGCATTTTACTATCCTTGCTGCCTCTGTGATCCATCCAAAATTTATTAATTTTTTTTTGTATTGCCATTTCAACCCTGCTAATAATGTTGTGAGTTATAAGCTTGCATGGTCAGCTAGCTTCTTACTACACTGGTGATACAGTCTCGCAAATTTCAATTTGCAAGCATGGTTTCTGTTTTTGAGACAGTGTCTTGCCATGTAATCCATTATGCCTTTGAAGTCACATTTCTGCCTCAGCTTGCTGAGTTTGTGAGTTCAGGCATGTACTACTATGCCCAACTTCAAGCATCATATTTTTTTTTCCTCCAATAAACTTAAGCTGCATGATTTTCACTAGGTGAATGAATGCCTTCACATTTACAGTTCTCCAGGATAGGAGCTTGATCCGACTCTAGTCTTGTTTACCATCTGTCTCAGTCATCTAGTTTCAGTTTACAAATATCCCATATATGCAGCAGCCTTGTATTTGTTAGGCTTTAATAACTTTGTTCTTCTGGTAGAAGTTGTTAGTTATTTAGCGGCGCTCTTACCCTGCGAGGAAATGTCGCAAACACGACAAATCCACTAATAAGAGTTTTATTAAGATAAGAAAGAAAGAGACAGACATGAACAGGCCTGTGAAAAACACACATGGTCAAGAGAAAGTGAGACCGGCTTATTAAGGGTGGGCTGCGCCTGCATACACAGACCCATGTGGCTACTCCACACATGCGCGTAGATCACATGGCTGCATGCTTGCGAAACCATGCAAGGCCAAGTCGCAGGGTCCTGGTCACGTGAGCTGTTTTGACCCTGAAATGGCTATTTTGAACCAGAAATAGCTAGGTGGAAGTGTCTAGGTCCGCCAGGCATGCCCAACCATGGGGGTATGTTGTGAATTCATATTAGAAGCCATCCTAATTTTTTTCTCTACTCTAAATGTGTCTTTTCAGTTTATCTTCCATCCTGAACGAATTGTACTCCCTCTAAACTGTAGCTGTGTTATGACACATGCATGTGTGTTTACAGTTCCATGTGGCTCTCCTATCCAGTCTGCTAGTCACTGGTTATATGCATCTAGAATGAATGCCGCTAAAATGAAGTTAGAGCAGCATTTCCTGTACTCAGAGATTATATCACTGGTAGCAATGAATCTGAACAGAAAAATGTCATTTTACATACAATTCTGAGCAGCACACAAACATGCGATAAGATTTATTCTTAGAAAATTTCAGCTAGATGCTTGAACTGTGTTTCTGAATTGCTTGAATAAACTCAACAGTTTACCTTCCTGTAGTAATCTGGTTTTGCTACTTTAGCATAAGTTTTCTGCATTTGTCAGAGCTTGGAGTTGTTGATTAGAGGTGACTATCTAGTCCCAGCTGTTAGTCACACTCTATTAGTCACAGCTGCTTCTGTCCATGTTTTCTTGGCCAGAAGTAGGCATGTTCCTAACTATTTAGGGCTGGAAAGTATGTGTGTCATGGAGAGTGGGGTATGTTCAGATTTGGTGAACGAAGTTCTATCTACAAAAAGGCCATAACACTTCTGAACAACCACAGCCCTGCAGGAACCAATTTGAATTCCACTTTTGATGCTTCTTTTACAAGATTGACAGTCTTGGTGGGAGAAATGTTGCTCATTTCCAGATCGTCTTAAATCTGCCTGTGAGTTGCAGTTGGTTGTTTTTCGTGGTGCAAACCATGACTGTTATTGCTTTTCCGTTCACAGGAGTGTATAGGTAAATGGAAAATGGGAGGGTGCCATGAATAGAATTGTTTTTATATTTTATGTATTTTTGTATAGGCAACATGTAATATTTTGTGTATTACTCTGATATTAGTTATTTCTATAGATTTATTTATTTATTTTTGGTGTTAGGATCCCAGTATGTAAACTGAAGAACCAAAGCACCTCCATTTCAAGCAAGCCCCTCACCCCAGCTTGAAACAGGCCTGAGTTTCAAAATTCTCAGAGCTGCTGACAGATCCCAGGACAAAGTCAGGATGTTTGAAGAGCCATCTGGTAACAATTGATTAACCACAGAATGCCCCAGTGCTAGAGATAATCAATAAAGTTTGACAAACAACAGGTTAAAACTACAAAGTAAGATAACACAGAAATTCTGAAAAGCCCCTAAAACTTGAGCCAATTAGAATTTTACCTGTACCAGCACCCCTAAATGATGTAACCCTATGGTTTTTGCCTTTAAAACCTGAGGTTGCAGAGAGGCGGGCACCTCTCCAGCCTCTACTGTGTTGGTCGGCTTGACAGGGTCCTGCCGTGAGGCTTGAACTGCTTCAATAAACCTTGCTTTTGCATTTCTGTGAGTTTGTGTCTCTGGTGGTCTCTTCAGGGGTCTCATGCCCAGGGCACGACATAAACTAGTTAGGAAAAGAAATGCTGTACTGTTTGGCTGATGTTCATTGAAATAGGAGTCTGAGGAGCCCAGTTAGAGTTGTATTCTTTCCCTGATCTAAATACACTGATAAAGATAAGATGGCTCAGTGCATTGTAACTGCTGTGCGAAGCTGAACAGTACATGTCAAATAAGACTATAAAGGGTTAGTGGGGTTTACTTTATTTATTTTACTGTTGGCTCAGCACTTTGACATTAAAATCTGCCCAGGAACTCTGATGAAGGTATTTGGAATAAAGAGCATTTGAACAGTACTACCTGACAAGTCCTGAGCAGAGTTAGGAGGAAGTAGTCACTGATGGAGTGTGGATGGCAGTGTCTCACAGACAAACTAAGTACTAGGTATTTATTCCTTAGGAGGGTTTGAATTCTCAGAAACCAAATACACAATTGACAGTGACTGGAATGTAAAGACGTATTTTGGCTTTGCTTTCTGTTGTGAGCCAGACCAAGTTTGGGGCAGTGGCTTTATAAAATTGTCAAGAATTCTTAATTGTTCGTCTTTGTCTGTGTAGAATGGATGATTTATTCATAATTATTGTGTTTCCACACAACAGACTCCTGTAAAATGTAAGAAAGACCCTTTGGGGAGGGGGGCTGGGGAAGCAGTCTTTCCTAGAAAGCCCGCAAGAGACATTCTTTCAATCTCATTTGTCTAAATTGCTTAATTTCCTCCCCACTCAAAATGCCTACCAAGGAAATTGTGTTTTTGTGATTAGTTTATGTCAGTTGTTATGATCATTTTGTATTCTTTAGGGCTGGGTTTGCGTCATTGCTCTTGAAATACAATTGTGATTACATTGGCTTAAGAGCAATCACTAAAGAGAGAGCAGATCCTCTACCGTGATGAAATGGAAGAGATGGGCTAATACAAGCATCATTGTTGTGCTTGGTCATGTCAGTAGATGATGCTAAGTCATTATATTTCACCAAAATTAAAAAGGGGAGAATGCATCACATAATTTATATTCACTGAAGTTATCCATTCTAGTATATTATAAGAATATTATTTTGGGAATCACAAGACCATTTGACCAATTAACTTTGTAACCTTGGTTAAGATAACTTAGTCAGGTTATGAAGACACTATACATTAGTGTTTAAAATTTCTATTTGTGTAGTCAAGCTGTTTGTATCTTATTTTTAAAAATTATAAAGGGTGAGGCTTATAAGCTACATAGCCCCTGCCTGCCACATATGTCTGTACACTAAATAGCAATTACTTTTATTGGGACATTTAGTAAATAAAGGCCCCCAAATTTCCAATGTCAAATGTCAATTTATATATATAACATATAATATATAAATTATGTATAGCAGTGTAGTAACTCATGTGTGATATTGGCCTATGAAATGTTTATAAGAATGTAGGTTTGATAGTGCTAGATAAAGAGTTGGCTGTGGAAGCCATGAAGAAAGAGGAAAGTGGTGGTTTGAATAAGAATGGCCTCCATAGGCTCATATATTTGAGAGTTTGGTTCCTAGTTGGGAAGGATTAAGAGGTTTGGCCTTGTTGGATGAAGTGTTTCACTAAGGTTGAGTTTTGAGGTTTCAAACATGCTCTACCTGTTGCCTGTTGATCAGAATGCAAGCTCTCAGCTACTGCTTGAGATTCATTCCTGTCTCCTTCCTGCCATGATGTAATGGGTTAGCCCTCTAAAATTGTAAGCAATCCCCAATTAAATGTTTTCTTTTTAGTAGTTGCCTTGGTCATGGTGTCTCTCTATAGTAATAGAACAGTAGCTAAGACAGTCCCCCATCCATTTAACACACACACACACACACACACACACACACACACACACACACACACACACGAGCAATTTTATTACCTAGTTCAACTTGAGTCCCCCTTTAAGGACTATGCATCAAAACAAAGCCACATTCTGCAGTTCTTGGAATTAGCACCTCAACTCTTACTCAAGTACAAAATTTGGAGGACACTGCTCAGTCTAAAATATCACTATATCCATTATTGGTATCTGTTTCTAGAAGAATTTCAACTGACAACTCATGTGTTTGGTTCTATAAATGTGAAGAGGTGAAATGAGAGATGTCCAGTTACTCAGAGGTTTGATTATGTAGCACATCCAATTTTGATTTCATGATGAAAACTGTAGAGAATTAATAGGGCTCACTAATGTTATTTGCTTATATTACTATTACAGAAAATGCTCCAAATTAATTCTTATTCACAAATTACTACATTAATTCTTGGTTACTTTTATGGTAAAGAAAGTAATGATAAAGTTTTATTTATGCAAATATACAAGTATATAAATATATAGTTGTGTATTTATTTATTGAAATCCACTGTTTTATGTCTAAGGACATAGAAGATTCATATGTACATGTGTATATGAATGTGACTGATTTATATATTCCTCAGTCTATTTAGGATGTTATAAAACAAAGAAATTCTAGTATTTCTATTATTTCATACTTAATACATTCTTTGCACATATTCCAGTAAAAACAAAATGAGAAGAAACTAATTTATGGATTAAATCAGGTGTTCACACTTTCATAGGATAGTAAAATGAAATGTAGTTTCATTTTGTTGTGTTTATTTTATGTGGCATCAAACATTTTTACATAAAATTTTATCATGCTTACTTTAGCACTTCTATTTTGATTCCATAAATAACTGATGCATGTTATTGAAACAGAGATAGTTCTGACTGAGCTGAATATATTTAATGAAACATTAAGGAATCTGCATCTGTGTTAAGACAGTGAATTGAATCACTTATGTAGCTCAATATAGATTACTGTTTCACTGTCTCCTGCCATTTCAGGATTCAATTCTTTTCTACTTGTTTTAGGTAATATTCATAGTATTCATTAGGAACCAACAAAATATGCTTTCATGTTGTAATATGTGTTTGTTATATCTAATTGAAAAGTGTGCATATTAATAACTATGTATTTGATTATTAGCACAATTGTATGTATGAGAGTAAAGACTATAAGGACTGGATTTTAAAGTCTCCTTTACATTTTGATTGAAAAAAATAATATAAACTGATAAAAGTAAAAAAAATTAGGTTTTCTACCTTAATATTTTTGTTAAAAATGTATATTTTATACTTTATTACTAAATAAATCTACAATGTAAACTATCGTGAGAATATTCCTAGAGAATGCATAAACTAAAACAAATGATAAAATCCCTACATCAGTGCAGTCAGGTGTTTATACTATAATTAGGAATGGGATATAATGTTAGACAGATGCATTTATCTGTTTTGGGAAGATTAAGAAATCATTCAATTTGTGTGATGACTTTAGTTCTAGATAAATTTTAGCTGAGGTTAATCTAGGTTACTAGCATATTGCCCATTTGATGTATATGACCTGGGAGAATTTATTTTGTTGCCCAAGATGACTTCATATGACATCAAGTTCCTGGGAAGTCATGTGATTTAGAAAAGAATTCCACTAAAGAATTGCCAGAGAGAAGAGACTGTATTAGAACTGAAGTATCCACAGCTTGCACTGTGGAAGTTTTCCCTCACGCTGTACTCATTTTCAAATCCCAGGATGGGATGGGAGACATCACAGATATTTAAGGTATTACTCACCGGTCAGTAAGTGAAAAGGGACCAATAGTGAGCTACTTAACTTTTTTTTTCTTCTTTGCAAAGTAATATTTTTAGTTTTTCTGTCAAGGGCTTTAATAAGTCTAAATTTAATCTTGGTAAACAAGCTAAATTCCATCTGCCAGCAAGTTCTTGTAAACAAGTCCTAGATAAAAGACTTTTTTAAATGATTATAAACAAAACAAAATACTAAGACAAATATTTGACAGAAATCATATTGACCTATAAAACCTAAATAACAGGAAATATTTGGGATTCTGTTCTATATGATATGTGTGAATGTATACAAATACACGTTTGTGTATATGTGTATGTGTTGATTTATATATGCATTGGTGAATTTGTTAGTTTCAGCATATAGTTTCTTAATATAAAATACTACTTTATACTTCACACTGTCTTATTCTTATTAGTTAAAGCATTTATTGAGTTTTACAGTGGTTAAATATGTGATGTTAAATACTGTACAGAAACCAGTTTCTTAGTCCATTACCTTTAGGTAGATATAAAGATAGGTCTGTAAGAAATTACTTTTGAGAATTATATTTTTCTCCAAACATAATCTTATATATCTTATAAATTTTGATTGCTGAGAATAGATATTTTATACTTGTAGCTGAATTTTAAAAGGTCTTATTAATAAAAACAAACCCAGAGCTATGTATTGGGGTGAACGCTGAAAGATCAGAGAAACAGAACAAGCCACATCCAACCTTACCTTGCCAGCTTATCAACTGTTCTTGTTTCCTTGAACTGGAAGCCTCTGAGTCCTCACCCAAATGGATCTCAGATGAACTGCTGCTAAAAGCTAAAAGCTTAAAAAGGCTCTCGTTCCTGGTCCTCACGCCTTATATACCTTTCTGCTTCCTTCCACCACTTCCTGGGATTAAAGGTGTGTGTCACAATACCTGGTTGTTTCCAGTGTGGCCTTGAACTCAGAGATCTGGATGTATCTCTGCCTCCAGAAGGCTATGATTGAAGTTGTGTGTGCCACCATTTTCTGGCCTCTATGTCTGTCTAGTAGCTGTTCTGTTCTCTGACCCCCAGATAAGTTTATTAGGGTGCACAATATACTGGGGGACACAATATCACCACATATACTCAAAAGCTAATATAGTGTCTATTGGCTAATACAATTGCAACATGGATTTTAATATATGTATGTTTGCATAAATGTATGGATACTTTGTCAGGATTCCCAAAGTCACTTTTGAAGAGGCCCTTATTACTCTGAAATTGGTGCTAAAGTTAATAGTCTAAACATCAGTTAACATTATTATATTAAACTGAGTATATTATAGTTTAAGTAAAACAAATTTCATTTGTGATCACTTCCTGAAATATTTTGTTTTGTTTCTAATATCCAAAAAGTTCTTATGAAGCACTGCTTACTGTATATAGTGTTGAAGCTATTGCATTGGAAGCAACTTGGATGTTGGCTGCAAGTTCATAGTTTTGAATCACTGAGTCAGAAATCATCAGCTTAGTGACATTTGGTCTCTATTTCTGAACATTTTGGTTTAATTATAACCCTAGTCTGATCATTTTAAAAATCCCAGGTGATTCTGATGTTTAGTCCAGGTTATAAACCACTGACTAAATTTGAGTGTGTCTAGGACTTCTGTTATCTAAGCTTTTGATGGTAATAGCAATGCTTAGTTGTGTCTATCAATAAGGAGGCATCAAGGATATGAGATAAAGGCTGGAACTGAAGGCTTAAAATTTTATCTTTTGGGGCTAGAGAGATGGTTGAGCAGTTCAGAGTGCTGCTCCTCTTCCACAGGACCTTGAGTTCAGTTCCCAGCACCCAAGTGGGACATCTCAGAATCAACTGTAACTGTGACTGCAGGGGTTATGATATCCTCATCCTTCTGGCTTAGGTGGCCATCCACATGAGTTTCATTCACTCACACATACACACATACGCATAAATAAAAAATAATAAATCATCTCTCAACTTTAGCTCAGAGAGATTAAAAAGACTAGAGAGTATGCTGGGCAGGAGAAATGTTGATGCCATACACATATATAGAAATAGGTTTATTTAATGAGTTGCCAGTAATCTTTGATGCTAAATTGATTGTTTCCTGAATTGTAATCATTTTTGTACTGACTGTGTGCTTGGTAGGAAACATGAACTAATTTCTTTAATTTCCAATTGCATATGAAGTAATAATTAAGCTATATTAAAATTGTTTTATTAATTTATTTGCTTGATTTAATAGGATGAGGAGGAGAAACCGTAAAACTAGGAGATACGGAGTTTTGGACACTAACATAGAAAACATGGAATTGACACCTTTAGAACAAGATGATGAGGATGATGACAACACATTGTTTGATGCCAATCATCCTAGAAGGTAAGCTGGTACAGGAATTAAATAACGATGCAGATCTTTGCTCAGATAATCTTACAGTCTTTATTCTAGCAAATTTTACTGGTTTCTGTTTAGGGTCTTTTGTTCTGCCCAGCCCACAGATATTATTCACCTGGCTTTGCTGAATTGGATATAACCGATAGTATACATTCCCTAAAATTAGCCTTCTTTTTGCAGATTTCTTTGCAGTGTTTTGGGCTTGAAATTTTTCCTTCTTACAGTATTCATTATTTTGGCATATGTTTGTGTTTAAGAAATATTTAGTAAGCTTGTTTTTATTTTTATATGCTGAAATTATTTTGTTTATTGTTTGGTTTGTTTGATTTGGAAATAGCATTCCCTGACAGAACTATAAGACTGGAGATTTGTTGTATCATGGTGTAGCTGTGATGTCTGTATTCAGATCTAGTCTCATGACATGTCAAGATCTTGCCTAAGGGGTTTGGTATATGATTAATATCAGTGCATTTGCATTTGGAATGAGCAGAGGCAACAAGGGCTACAGCATGTAGGAAAAATGTCCTAAGAGAAAGAAGGATTTCTGGTGAAGGAAAGCTGGAGTCTAGAGATCACAGAAATCAGAGAGTACAGAAATCTTTCTTACTTGTTTGAATTTATTCTTTGACAGTATCAGATATGTGTATAGTGCATTCTGCCTAACCTCACCCTCTTTCCTGGAGTCCTCCCACCCTCCTTCCTACAAGCCCCTTTCCCACATTCATGCCTTTTTGTTTTGGTTCAGATGTACTGAGTTTAACTATGACTTTGGCGTGAACACAGGTATACAACAATCCCCTGGAGCATGGTGGTCTCACAGTGAGGCCCATAACTGATAAGAATGACTATCCCTTCACGACAATCCTTTAGTCTCCAATAGCTCAGCAGGGAGGACCCAGTTCATGATTGGTAGTTGACAGGCCCAGTGTTTTAAGTCTTGGTGCAGATGCCCAAGCTGCCCTTGGCAATGCTATGTCATGCCCTAAAGACAGCATTTCACGGTCCTTTTCTGAATCCTGTGGCATTCTCTCCACTCTTCTGAAATGTTTTCTGAGCCTTCTGGGGGAGGTTTAAGTGCCCTGCTTGGCTGAGCTTCCAATACCATTTATTAATAGCCCCTAGAACAGCCATGACTACATTCACTCCTATTCTTCACAAAGAGAGACATCATTGGTTAAGATAAGAGTAATATTTGTTTATGCATATAAACATTTAGAATGCAGTCTGGTTGCATGTCAATTTACCTAAACAACAGTAGTGAATCCCTAACTAGGCCCTGTGCTCCCTAGCTCCTAGCTTTGTGGGGGTGTTTGTTTGTTTGATTATTTTTACTATTTTTAACACCAGTTATGGATTCCTCTCTGGAGAGTCCTAGAATTCCGTCTAAAGCTGTTGGTTATCCTTGGAACAATTGTGTTGCTATTGCATTGGTGGGCATATTCTGCAGGTTACCATTGTAATTGTTAGGATTCTTGCAGGCTAACCTTTTGTATTGATATAAAACTGGATAGCCCAGTTTTTTATTACCTTTGTTCGAATCCCAAGATTTCTCTGTTCTTGGGATGGAGATATCCTACATGGCTGAATAGCATTAGTCCCAAAAGCGATTACATTTATTAAATAAAATCCTCAGAGGCAAATGTGGGATACCTGTTTAAGAGCTGATGGTAGAGAGGCCCAGCAGCAGCCTTTAAGTACTTCCACAGCCGTAGGAAAGCTATCAGGGAGAAAAAGTTATGACTCAGTTCTAGCTTGATCTTATTTTTCTTTATTTTATAATTTAATTTCATTTTACCTATCAGCCATGGATTTCCCTGTCCTCTCCCCTCCCTCCCCACCTTACCCCCATTCCCATCTCCTCTAGGGCAAAGACTCCCCTGGGGATTCAGCTCAACCTGGTAGATTCAGTCCAGGCAGGTCCAGTCCCCTCCTTCCAGGCTGAGCAAAGTGTCCCTGCATTAGCCATAGGTTCAAAACAGCCAGCTCATGCACTAAGGACAGGTCCAGGTCCCACTGCCTGGGTGCCTCCCAAACAGTTCAAGCTAATCAACTGTCTCACTTACCCAGAGGGCCTGATCCAGTTGGGGGCTCCATAGCTATTGGTTCATAGTTCATGTGTTTCCATTAGTTTGGCTATTTGTCCCTGTGCTTTTTCCAATCATGGTCTCAACAATTCGCACTCATACAGTCCCTCCTCTTTCTCGCCAATTGGACTCCCGGAGCTTCAACTAGGGCCTGGCTGTGGATCTCTGCATCTGCTCCCATCAGTTATTGGATGAGAGTTCTAGCATGACAGTTAGGGTGTCTGGCCATCCGATCACCAGACTAGGTCAGATCAGGCTTTCTTCCCACCACTGCCAGTAGTCTACAGTGGAGGTATCATTGTAGATTTCTGGGGGTCTCTCTAGCACTTTGCTTCTTCCTATTCTCATGTGGTCTTCATTTATCATGGTCTGTTATTCCTTGTTCTCCCTTTCTGTTCTTGATCCAGCTGGGATCTCCTGCTCCCCTAAGCTCTCTTTCCCTTGAACCTTGCCTTTCATTATCCCCACTCACATCCAGGTTGTTCATGTAGATCTAATCCGTTTCTCTGTCATTGGGAGATCCCTGTGTCTTTCCTAGGGTTCCATTTTCTAGGTAGCCTCCCTGGAGTTGTGTAGTAGTCTAGTCATCTTTGTTTTACATCTAGTATCCTCCTATGAGTGAGTACATACCATGTTTGTCTTTCTGAGTCTAGGATACCTCACTCAAGATGATTTTTTCTAGATCCATCCATTTGCCTGCAAACCTCATGATGTTATTGTTTTTCTCTGCTGAGTAGTACTCCATTGTGTATATGTACCACATTTTCTTTATCCATTCTTCAGTTGAAGGGCATCTAGGTTGTTTCCAGGTTCTGGCTATTACAAACAATGCTGATATGAACATAGCTGAGCAAGTGCCCTTGTGATATGATTGAGTATTTCTTGGGTATATGCCCAAGAGTGGTATAGCTGGGTCTTGGGAGAGATTGATTCCCAATCTTCTAAGAAAGTGCCTTATTGATTTCCAAAGTGTCTGTACAAGCTTGCATTCCCACCAGCAGTGGAGGAGAGTTCCCCTTGTTCCACATCCTTTCCATCATAAGCTGTCTTCTGTGTTTTTGATCTTAGTCATTCTGACAGGTGTAAGGTGGTATCTCAGAGTCGTTTTGATTTGCATTTCCTGGATAATTAGGGATGTTGAGCAATTCCTTAAATGTCTTTCAGCCATTTGAGCTTCTTCTGTTGAGAATTCTCTGTTTAGTTCTATAGCCCATTTCTTAATTGGACTGTTGGGCATTTTGATGTCTAATTTCTTGAGTTCTTTATATATTCTGGATATCAGTCCTCTGTCAGATGTGGGGTTGGTGAAGACCTTTTCCCATTCTGTAGGCTGTCGCTTTGTCTTGTTGACCATGTCCTTTGCTCTACAAATGCTTCTCCGTTTCAGGAGGTCCCATTGATTGTTTCTCTCAGTGTCTGTGCTACTGGTATTATATTTAGGAAGTGATCTCCTATGCCAATGCATTCAAGACTACTTCCTGTTTTCTCTTTTATCAGGTTCAGAGTAACTGGATTTATGTTGAGGTCTTTGATCCACTTGGACTTAAGTTTTATGCACTGTGACAGACATGGATCTATTTGTAGCCTTCTACACATTGACATCCAGTTATGCCAGCACCATTTGTTGAAGATGCTTTCTTTTTTCCATTGTACATTTTTGGGTTCTTTGTCAAAAATTATTTGTTCATAGGTGTGTGGATTAATTTCAGGGTCTTCAATTTGATTCCATTGGTCCACATGTTGGTTTTTATGCCAGTACCAAGCTGTTTTTATTACTGTAGATCTATAGTAGAGCTTGAGGTCAAGGATCGTGATGCCTCCAGAGGTTGTTTTATTGTATAGGACTCTTTTGGCTATCCTGTTTTTTTTTTTTTTTTTTCCCATATGAAGTTGAGTATTATTCTTTCCAGGTCTGTGAAGAATTGTGTTGTTATTTTGATGGGGATTGCATTGAATCTGTAGATTGCTTTTGGTAAGATTGCCATTTTTTCTGTCAATCTTGCCTGTCCATGAGCATGGGAATCTTTCCATTTTCTGACATCTTCTTCAATTTCTTTCTTCAGAGACTTAAAGTTCTTGTCATATAGGTCCTTCACTTGCTTATTTAGAGTAACTCCAATGTATTTTATATCATTTATGGCAATTATAAAGGGTGATGTATCTCTGATTTCCTTCTCAGCCTGTTTGTCAATTGTATAGAAGAGGGCTACTGATTTTTTTGAGTTGATCTTGTATCCTGCTATGTTGCTGAAGGTGTTTATTAGCTGTATCAGTTTCTTGGTTGAATTTTTGGGATCACTCATGTATACTATCATGCCATCTGCTAATAGGGAAAGCTTGACTTCTTCCTTTCCAATTTGTATCCCCTTAATCTCCTTATGTTGTCTTATTGCTCTAGCTAGAACTTCAAGTACTATATTGAATAAATATGGGGAGAGGGGACAGCCTTGCCTTGTTCCTGATTTTAGTGGTATTGCTTTGAGTTTCTCTCCATTGAATTTGTTGTTGGCTGTTGGCTTGCTGTAAATTGCCTTTGTTATATTTAGGCATGTTCCCTGTATTCCTGATAGCTCCAGGACCTTTATCATGAAAGGGTGTTGGATTTTGTCAAATGCCTTGTGTTCTTTCTTCTTTTTATCTTGAAGCAGATTCTTCTTCATTGTTTTTTGTAGTCTTGACTGGAGCAGCCTCTCTGTCAGCTCTGATGCCTCTCCAGTTCTCTCAGAATATCATTCTCATCAAGGTCTTGCTTCTTTTTTTCCTTTTTCTTCTTCCCCTGTGATTTCTGAGGCTCTTGTTCCCTGGCAGCACCAGCTCCTTTTATTTCTGCAGCCAAGGCGCCAAAATGACTATCCTCCTTGGTACTGTCTTCGCTCTTGTTTTTCTGTTTCTTCCCCATTGCTTGGCAGCGGAGATCGAGGACCTCTGGGTTGGGTGTCTCAAACACCCGCTCTCTCCCGGCTGACTGCCTGCTTGACTCCCTCCTCCTCCTCGCGCTGCCGCCTCTCGGCTCTCCACAGCCTAGCTTGATTTCTTTTCATCATGCATCTGAATGTATGTTGTCTTCAGCAATGGGTATTATCTTCTTCTGGTTCTAGTGGATAACCGAGAAACAACCAATGCCTGTATCATTTGGTGGGTAAGACTAATTTTATTGGTTGTCTCTTTTTGAAGTGTGGGCCAACCAAATTTGTTAGCTTGCATTTAAAAGTCAATGTATGTAATAATTTACTTGTCTTTATATTAAAATCAAAAGAGAATAATATGAAGTAGCATTGAGAACAAAGGCTTATTGAGTAAATAGAAGATGATCTCATCTTGGGCTCCACGTGAAAATGCTAAGTAAAACAATGTCATTAGAATCCCATTTACTTTTCAAAATTATTATTAATTATAATTTGCAGTGACAATTGTTGTATTTAATTATGCTGGGTACTTATGTGATGTCTGCTATATACATTCTTTGAAAAGAAAGACGTAAAATGAAATTAACGGTTCGCGATTACCTCAGAAGAAGAACTCAGTTTGAACATCAGTTCATCTATATTAAACAGGTTTTAGATTGAATGTGAAACATCCTTTGTACAGTCTGGTTTGAATGCTTGGTTTTTAGTTGGTAGCATTGTCTTCTCAAGCCTGTAAAAGCATTAGCTAGTAGAGACTTGCTGAAAGAAATAGGACACTGTCAGTGGTGCATAACACTTCAATACCCAGCCCCAGTGCCTGCCCGCTTCCTGTTTCCTGACTGCAGGCGGATTCAGTGTGAACAGCCGCCTCACAGTCTTACTGCCATCCTTTTTCAACATGATGGAATGTGCCCTGCAGAGCGTAAGCCAAGTTAAACTCTTACTTCCGAGACAGTAAATCATACAGGAATTCATCATTGATGAGGTTGCAACAGGCAGAAATAACTACCTAAAGCTTAGTTGTTGTGAAGGTGAGGCTTCAGGAACAGAAGGAGAAGCTCATGAAACTAACATGTGTAATTATATGCCATCAAGTTTGTAGCCTAGGAAAACATGGGTAAATACCGTCATAACTAATTGGTGTACTCTTTGCTAGAGAAGGTCACTTCTCTTCTCTCGGCTTTTTCAGTTGCCTGTAGTTCTCTGTACAGGGTTGAGGCTTCCTGGGCTTTTCTCTGTCCACTCGTGTTCACTTATGTCATCCATGTTCAGCTCACATTTGGGCAGCAATGTTAGTGAGACGTTATGGGTGTAGCTTCTGACATCTCTAGGAGACACAGTCTCACAGCGAATTCCCTAATCCTCTGGCTCTGATAATCCTTCTGCTCCTGCAGTTTTCCTTGAGCCTTAGGTGGGGGAGTGTTTCGTAGATGTATCTATTGGGACTCTGCTCCACAACCCATTGTGATGATCACTCTGTAGATTTTGGAGGCAGCCAGAGTAAGAAGAAATGTGAGTTAGACCCTGCAAATATACAAGTGACTTGCACTTTTTAAAGGTATCAGAGGCTACCAACCAGATTTAGGAATTACTGTTTCTAGGCAGAGGAGAAAGAGATAGTAATAATAAAGATGGTGTAATGTTCAGAGATAAAGTTGTTAAGTCATCCAGAAATTTGAATTACTCAGTTTATATCACAGTAGGTATTACATGTAGCACAGCTACCCATGGAGAGCACACTCAAGCTATAATGAAGCTGTCAAAGTTGTTATAGGTCATCAAATATGAAGCCTGTTTTATTGTAAGGAATTAGGATGATTATGCAGTATCCTAGTGATCAGAGCCAATTGGATGGTGGTGGCACACACCCTTAATTTGGGAGGCAGAGGCGGGTGGATCTCCCGGTTTGAGGCCAGCCTGGTTGAGTTCCAGGACAGCCAGGGCTACACAGAGAAACCCTGTTTCTAGAAAACAAACAAACAAAAGAATCATTCTGTTATTAGAATAAGTGTTATGTACCCAGGTATTCTAGCAACCTCTGGCTTTATAGGGAGAACAGAAATAGGCAAATTGCTCAGTTTCCTGTGATTAATGGTCTATTAAACCTAAGGCTAGCAAGACAGAACAAAAGAAACTTAAAAATAGTAAACTTGAGATTCCACATTTTTATTAATTAAGGTTACCAAAATCAATGATAATATACTTTTGGAGGCCAGGCAGGCATATGTTTATTGTTTAAATGAGAAACAAAGATGGATAGTTAGAGCCACAGTAATAAAAGCAAATTTTTTCTGTGTTCTTCCTTTATTCTCATTCTCTCTCTCTCTCTCTCTCTCTCTCTCTCTCTCTCTCTCTCTCTCTCTCTCTCTCTGTATGTATGTGTGTTGATGTAGATTAAATCTGGAGTCTAGCATATGTATGCTCTGGAAGTACCTGCTGCACTGCATCCCCAGCTCTGTATTTGTATTTTTACATTAGATTTGTATCACTGCTGTTGGCTTTTCTTTGTTGGCTGACAGAATTCATGAATGGGAGCATTGGGGAATGGAGTTTTTTTCCTTTGATAAGAATGTTAGTAATGCATTCAATTTTTGTATTACACATATTTACATGCATGCATGCATACATACATACATGCATACATACATACATACACACACATATAGGTTTATTTGTTTGTGTATATTACACATTTGAAAAGTACCAGGGTTGTACAGAATTCTGTTTACTAATAAGCTCCTGCCTTAGATTGTATATGACATAATATCATAGGAACCCACAGGCTGTGTTTCCTCTTCCTAGTTTCTCTTTGGTTTGATGTATTCCCTCTTTAGTCTTTCCACCACTGTTCCTTCTTGTTCCCTTTGTACTGCCTCCCTTCTTCAGACCAAGCCTTCTAGTAGCTCCATTCCTCTTTTTAAAGATACAGATTAATGAAGCAGAAGAGTTGAGGAATGTCCCATTCTCCGTCTGTAGTTAGAGTTTTCCTGCCTGGCCCAGTCAGGACAAATCTCTCTCACCCACCAGTCCCACAGTCGCTCAGACCCAACCAAGTAAACACACAGAAACTTACATTG